>NC_044306.2:159106931-159418881 GCF_007474595.2 Lynx canadensis
AGATTGGTAGAAGAGTAAAGCTGGGCACATTTTAGTGGCATCTACTTGTCCCTAATTCAGACACACACTGATGGAATTAGAGTCAACGTGAATCCCTGAATTACAGGTTAAGTGTCCTGTACACACACACACACACACACACACACACACACACACACACATAAACACACCTTCAGACAAATGAACAAGGGACACACATACTTAATAAGTAGAGCCTGTTTCCCCCAAATCATAAATATTCAAAAAAAAAGAAGTTTAAGGTTTAATATTTTAAATGGCTACTCAGAAGTCATTAGTTGTAAGAATGACATTTACAAGACATTACTCTGAGCACTTCATTACCTTGGCCACATCCCGAAGCAATCTTTAATAATTTCTTTAATGGAATGAGCAGATCAGAACTGTAATGAACCCCTTCAACTTTTTTTAATGGACATTTTATTAGTTAAAATAGATATCTGCTTCTCTGTGTTTAAACCTCTTATGAAAACCCCACGTCAGTCATATTGGATATTAAAAAATAAAAATAAAAACTAGCTCTCTTCATTTTGATTAACCACCTCTAAATGTATTTTTGAGCTAGTGAAATCTAAGTATATTTTTGAGGACCCAACAGACGTAGAATGCAGAGCTAAAATAATTTCAAAATCCCCAAATTTTTCTTTCTTCCACCATAGGGCTTGGACATTTGTAATACTTACACATGTGTATATCAATTTCCATTGGGTCTACAGGACACCATATGGCATGATGACATTAGCACTGGTGGATTCCAAGTCAAAATGTATAGGAGCATCATTATGCCCTCATCCAAGAATAGAAGTCCTGAGGTGACACTTTCGTCTTAAATGTTTGCTAGAAATTAGTAAATTCACTGTTGTCAATCAACAGTTGGGGCAGATTTATAGAGTCAGTAAATTAGACCCATAAGCACTGTGGTAGAATTTTTACAGCCTGGAAACTATGACATAAAATGGAACAATAAGATTTACAGCTTTGAGACTGGCACAGTTTCTGGTGTAGGGTGGCAAAATAGTACTGATGAAGTTTTCAGATTGAAATTATAAAATCTATGAGTAGGCAAGGCCCAAATTTGGTTTTCATAGATCTTCTAGTCACACACACACAAAACAAAATCTCTATTACACAGTCATCTTCAAAACCATTATATTTTTTTGTTCATAACCACATATATATGTATATGATACATGTACACATCTAAACCAAATCAAATCATACCATGTGCTAAAAAACTATTACAGATGCATTATCCTTTATATGGCTTTATGCAACATATATCCTATAAAGCTTCTTTTCTCTTAGATTACTAAAGTGTGAGGGGTATACGCAGAGAGAAAATGATGGAAAACATGTTAGGTTAGATGACTAAACCATGAGATGTGTAGGAAGAGAGGAAAGGACGGAAAACACATATACAGTTTTGTAGAGCTGACTTTCTTCAAACTGTTTACAAGCTCTACTTTTAAAATGCAAGGACATTTTCAAATACAACATAGAATTGTAGTGCAATAAATGCTCGATAAGAACAATTCTCAGCTAATGGTTCAGTCTTAGTGAATTGTGTTTTTACTATAAGCCACTTCAAATCCTTTTAGCAAAAGGTGAAATATAAATGTAGAGGTAAATAAACTAAACAGAAGCACCATAATACTGGTTTATATTCCTTATTTAAAGTAACAGCAGATTCACTCCTTGCAAGAAAACAAAGAAATCTCACTAACTAACTTTAACATATTATTGAGTCACAGATGCCCCTGCCTCTGAATACTCCTCCTTCCAATATAATGTTTTCTGCCTCGCCTTGGCTCCTCCAACTGTGCAAAAATGCCAAATAACCCATGAGAAGCTGTATAATAAAGGATTTGGGGCAGGGAGATCCATTAGCAAACCTTATTTCAACTTTACATAATAGCAGGAGAGCAAAAGTGCTATTACTCAATTAAAGAGGGCTTGGGAATTTGTAGATTAAATAAAATCCACTTTAAATTGAGGAACAAACAAGAAAAAGAGACATTCCAAACTTAAATATTTTATTTTAACTTAAATAGGAAAGTATATATTTGTTTGCTAAACTTTTGATACACGGCCAAAGATATTTTTGAGTGTAGATTTGATTGGAGCTTAGAATCACCTATCTTAAGTAAAGCACACCCAAAATTTAACATCAGTTCACCATTTCTCAAATTGTATGAGGATAACACAGACAAATCAAAATATAAGCAGAATGCTTTTTAAAAACTATTTGTACCCCAACATTTTAGAGCTGACATCTAATTCTATAGCACATTTAAAAATCTTTTTTCTTTCTTTCTGAGTCTTTCTGAAGTATTCAATTTAGTTTTCATGGCAACAGAAATTGTTTTTATTTCACACTCATATTCCATTGGTTTATGTAATAGGTAATTGAATTTAGTAATTCATCTTGGTAACAATCAACCAGCCAGAGTGGGGAACAAGCAAGATTGACTGGTTAAGCCCTGAACTCAAGGGCAGAGTCAAGAGGTGTGGAATACTAGACAGGAGCCTAGGAGTCATGAGCACTCAACTGTGACTGCAATGGCAGTTCAGAATGCTTCTCAGAAGGAATTGTTGGTTAATCTGGTCAATCAATAAAGTGTAAATGGCTTAAGAGGGCTTCCAATATACATATGATTAAAATACAGTGGTCTCTTATGAAAGATAGGTGGAGGTGTGGCCGAGACTCAGGCAAAGGCTAGAACTATTGACTGCAAGAAACCTAGGAGGAAACCTAGGATGTTTCTGGTGGGGAAGAGTGGCCCGGCCACTCTTAGTGGTCCTGTTAATGGTCCTGTTAATGTTGTATTACTTACATGTATCTTACCACAAATGAAATTTCTGTAACTTCTAATTCACTGAAGAGAAAATCATTGCTGCCAGCAGTCTCTGGGTTTAATCTCTTGTTTTACCCAGGAAAATTTATTCTAATACTTAAATATTTTGGTGCTACTTTCAAAGTTCCATGGAAGGAATTTTATTTACTATGTACCCATCTATTTGGCTGTCTGCTCCTTCAAAGTATGTAGAAGTAGGGAAGATACACATAACTTGGGATGAAGTATTAAGTATCTACTTCAGATAAATTTTCTCCAAAACTAGGAAAAGGGGAAATCACAAGGAAGACTAAGTTTAAATAAATAGAAATCAAATTAGTGTTCCAGTCAGCAGGAAACCCTGAGACCCAGAGACTTAAAGAAAAACAAGCAAACAGAAAAGAAAGCAAGACAAGATCTCATTGCAGTCTAGGCCATGTGGGAATTCTGCCAGGTTACTTTGAAAAAAAATGAATAGCCACTGAAGAGTTTTAAGCAGAGGTATGACTTTATTTCAGTTAATGTTTTTATTTTTATTTTTTTCTTAATGTTTATTTATTTCTGAGAGAAAGAGAGAGAGCATGTGTACATGTGTGAGCTGGGGAGGGGCAGAGATAGAGCAAGAGAGAGAATCAGAAGCAGGCTCCAGACTGTCAGCACAGAGCCTGACCCAGGGCTCAGGCTCACAAACTGTGAGATCATGACCTGAGCTGAAGTCAAACGCTTAACCGACTCAGCCCCCCAGCCACCCCTAATATTTTTAAAAGACCATTGTGGTTGTAGGTTCCAAGTGGTTTCAGTGAAGAATCTTGTGACAAAAGAGATGACTAACGATGAGAGACAGAAATCTTACATTTAAAGTAAAACAGTAAAACTAGCAAACCTTATGGCAAAATGTCATGGTTTATATTTGCAAAAATATCTTGTCTTTGTGGAATTATAATAAGAGGGAAAGCAACCAAAATCAGGATTTGTTGTATTCATTGGATAGCCCTGAAGAGAGATGGCTTTTAATAGAGGCAAACAAGCACTTATCTGTCACCAAGTATACAAGAGCCCATTCAGAGAATCTCATCTTTGACTCTTGTTCTACCTTAATCAATTTTACCCAAACAGGTAGAATGGTAGTTGCCAAAGGCTGGGGCAAGAGGTGAATGGGAGTTGTTTAATGGGTTGAGAGTTTCAGTTCAGCAAAATGAAAAGAATTCTGGAGATTGCACATCAGTGTAAATGTGCATAATGCTACTGAACTATATATCTAAAAATGGTAAGATGGTTAATTTTATGTTATGTATTATTTTACCACAATTAATTTTTAAAGTCCTTGCTATTTTTCTGGACCCTCACAAATCCCTTACTATGATGAGAACAATGATATCCACCACAACTGTGGCTTACAGATTACCTACCATCTGCCACACACACCCCAGATCTCTCAAAGACAGTCTTCGAAACAGCTTTTATGTGAAATCCTTTTAGATAATTAAGACCTAATCTCTAAAGCTGAGAGAAAAACAGATACCATAGCAATACACCATAAATACCTCCCTTTCTCTTGGATGCCACAAAAACCTCCTTCCTGAATTTCTGCGACTGGACCAATCCTGAAAATGGATACCAGATAAGTCTGAAAGGAAGATGAGTGAGTGCTGATAGATTCACATGCCAGACTGTCTTCATCTCAGTTGAGCCAAATGTTATACCATAAATGGCCAATTCTCTTCCATTCCCTTTGGCAAAGCATTCATTAATATAAAATTTCACATATACAAATGGGATGGGGGTGCCTGGGTGCTCCATTGGTTAAGCGGCGGACTACGACTCAAGTCATGATCTCACAGTTCATGAGTTCGAGTCCCGTGTTGGGCCCTGTGCTAACAGTTCAGAGCCTGGAGCCTGAACCAGTCTCCCTCTCTCTCTGCCCCTCCCCATCTCACACTCTGTCTCTGGTCTTTCTCAAAAATAAATAAATGTTTAAAAAAATAAA
The DNA here is from genome assembly GCF_007474595.2 of Lynx canadensis. Lineage (NCBI taxonomy): Eukaryota > Metazoa > Chordata > Mammalia > Carnivora > Felidae > Lynx > Lynx canadensis. The sequence goes on from NC_044306.2 coordinate 159,111,771, forward strand.
AAAAAAAACAATTGGGATGAATCTAAGAAGCCACTGTTCTTATTTTATACTCAGATCTTGAATCAATACAATATATCAATGAAATTTAAAAACTCAATTAATTCATGAAAGCAACGTAGCACATTAAAGCCAACAATTTTTAATAAATTTACAATGGACTAGGCACTATTCTAAACAGTTTAAATGAATCTACTCATTAATCTTCATACCAACCTATGAGCTGGAACTATAATTGCATTGTGAAAATGAGGGGAAAGTTCCAGAGACATTAGGAAACTTGCCTAATATGATACATAAACGGTGGACTGCAATTTTCACTTCAGCAAATCAGTTCCAGAACAAGTAATCTTAATCATTACTTGATACTGCTAGATGAAGAAAGTAAGATCCATAGAGGTGAAATGATTTCTCAAGGACCATACAACCATGTAATAGAAGAGCCAGACCTCTTATTCCCAGTCCAGTGACTTTCTTCCCTTTTTCATATCAAAGCAATCAAAGTAACCATTTTGTAATCTCTCAATAAAACAAAGTAGTCCTAATGACTATGATATGACCATATTCCCTACTTGTCATGGTATAGGAAGTGAGAATTTAAAGGAGAGACTTTAGCAATCAGACATTTGGCCCCTCTGTTATATTATTCTTTCTTTATATGGTTAATTTATGCCAAATTACAGCACTTATTTATTATTTTTACTCTAGTTAGTTCAAGAGTTTATAATTCAAAGAAAACACCATGTTTCTTTTTTATTTAATATCACCATTTAGACAAAGATTTTAAGAGGTAGAGTGAAAGCACAGCTAATATATAATTGTAAGTGTAATAACATTTTAAATTAAAATACATTCCTTTTAATTCTATACATTAATTCTTGTCCAGCATATTAAATAAAAAATGCCTTACTTAGGTGGTCCTGAGATTTAATTAGGTGTGACATGACTAACTTTAAACACTTTTCTTCTTCTTTTTGTATGAGATGACATTTTTTGGTTGTTCTTTGACTTAGTAGCTAATACATTAAATTTTGAAGAAAGTATGCCACAGAATAAGATTCGTTAGGGAAAAAAGACACAATATAAATATAAGTTACTCATTCATCACTGTCATTTAGCTGGTACAATCATGCTGATAGTTTGGCACTTTTCCTTCTCCTAGGTGTTAAGAAATGACTTGATCTTATCGAACACACAAGTGTCACCAAAGTGAGTATGAGTCATACTAGTCTTAGCAGGCACTATCCCTTTGATAATGTATAGAAAACTATTTTGTTTTGTTTAATGTAGATAAACATGCAAAAAAAAATCTTAACAAAGGCTTGACATGCATTTTCAAGTACATGACTGCCTTAAGTCACTTAGAGTCTACCAAAACAAAATCAGAACTCTTATTTGAAATCAGATCACAACTGTGTTCACATGTACCATTACAAGTTTGATCAATAGCTAACAAAATATTGTGAAATGATTGCAACTATTAGAGTTGTCTAAGCAATTCTTTCTCTCAAATCAATCCATTTATTAATAGAGAAAAAGAAGAGAAAAAATAGGAGACTACTTCAAGATCCCCCCCCCCCCATCATTCTCAAAAGGGAATAGTACAAAGGTGAGGCAATGTACACTGGTCATAAAAATGTTCGGACGAGAAAAAGAAATCATGGCATGAAAAGAATCACTTTTGTTGAAACTAAAGTGAATAATACAAAACACTCTGTTCTCTCAGGCTGAGTCCAAGGCCCCAATTCTATCACTATTTGGAGAAAATGATGCAAGTTCAAGAGTCAAACTAGTTTCTCTATCAAAGCAGTAGATTATCCTGTGATTAGTACTTGAAACCACTAAGTTCTACTTCTGCTTCTATTGAGCAGTATTCTCAAATAACCTGTTTCTTGTCATCTCCCTATCTACCAGGGCATGTGAAAAGTTCTCTAATGGTCTACATAAATGGATACATATGAGTGAGATAAATATTAAGCAATTTGAGAAATTGATTTTTTTCAGGTAACAAATCTGAAACTGCAGTTCCTACTAATTTGTTGTTGAGTATGGAGGTGACACAGTTAAACCTGATAAGTAGAAGGTATGCATTACGGGCTTTTCTCTAGAGATGGTGATGGGCTTTACACTCACCCTTCTCTTTGAATGTAAGACCAGATCCACATATGCAAGGTTGTTGGCACTGCCTGGAAATTTCATCATGACCATTAAATAAGTTAATGTTAAGTAGTGGGCACAAGAAAAAAAAATCTCATGTTTCTGGTACAAATAGATGGATATTCCAATTAACTAATCTAGCCGGATTCAGTTCCTGACTCATAAGGCAGATCTATAACACTGATACTAAAGAATTTAAAATAAAGAGGACAGCATTTAGGCCAGTATAATGAATTTAACTATAATAATATGCTAGAATTATCTAAGTAGAAATAGCATTGATAATGTACAGAAGTGCTAAAGTGGGAATATGGCTGAGACTGGAGCAGGGCATACTCAGAACAGCTTCATTTGGTAGGTAAATGTATGTTATGGGTTACAACATGTGAAAAATTTAATTATGCACACACACTGAGGCCTGAATCAATAATGCTTAAATATGATGATGATTATAACTATATTCACAGTTGATCAATGCTTCAGTGTTCTAAAAGAATTCTAAAAAACTTCCTAGCAAAAAAATAATCTGTATCTGTTATCCTGTTTTGTCCCAAAACAAAGAATTTTAAGAAACTCAATATAGTAAACAAAACAAAACAAAACAAAACAAAACAACAACAAAAAAAAAACCTCACGCCTATTTTACTGAATTACCACTATTGAAATTTGGACAGTTGAAATATCCATTTTTTTTTTAATGTAGAAGACAGGATACACAATTGTAGTCCATTGTGGGGTTTTGTTGTGTTTATACTCTAGATCACACCTTAGTTGTTAGATCCATCTGGACCTTGATCTGATATTTAGTAAGTCAAAGGTAGACAGCAGGGAGGAATTTGAGGAAAGAGTCAGGAAATGTTTGGGGACTATAAGCTAGAATGCTTAATTCAGTGAGTGGTTATGGAAAAGTAAGAAGCTCAATATTCTAGATTAGGTCATATTTTTTTTTCAATTGTATTAATCAAGGCCACCAAAGAAATAATTGGAATATACAAATTATGATAATTCAAGGGATAACACAAAACTGTGGGCAGAGTACAGGGAGGTTGTGAGGAATGGTGCCATGGATAGCAAGAGTAGTGCACCATTCTACCCAATGGACTGTGGAAGGAAAAGTTTACCACTCTTCAGAGGCTGAAAAGTCTTTGTGGAAAGATTGTCTCAAGGAATTGAAATCTTTAGTCAAGGAACTCACTTGGATCCTGGCTGCACCACAGGGAGAAAGCAAAAGTAATGATTCCCATCTCCTTGTCCTCTTCCAATCTATTGCTGATATTCCCAGTGAATTAGCCCACTAGAAGTTTGAGGGAGAGAACCCATTAATGTAACCCATGTAGATCAATTCATGAGGCATGTTGTATATGGAGAAGGGTGAGGAGAGGTGGAAGTGGAGGGGGGAAACATTCAGCATGTATAGCAGAACACAAAGTCATCCTTTCAAACCTTACTGACATGTAACAGTTTCTTTAGAACTATGCCGGGAGATGTGTTTTGCCTTTCTTTTCTATTTTTTTTAATGTTTACCTATTTTTGAGAGTGTGCAAGTGGGGGAAGGACAGAGAGAGGTGGATGGAGGATCCAAGGTAGGCTCTGTGCTGACAGCTGTGAGCCCAATGTGGGGCTTGAATCATGAACTGTGAGATCATGACCTAAGCTGAAGTCGGACATTCAACCGACTGACCATCCCCTTATCTTTCATTTCTAGAGAAGAAAAGAGATACTTAAATGTACCAAGCATCCATTACAGATAAGCTGTTTAAGTAATACACCTTAGGGGCTAAGCAAACAAGCTTTGGAGTCAAACTGTCTGGGTTTGAATTCTCTCCATCAACTCTTTAGCTGTTTGACATTGGACAAATTACTTAGCTTCTCTGTATATAAATCTCTTCATCTCTGTAGTAATAGTGTTATAAATCCTCATTCAGACAAGTATTTGGAGAATTCAAGGAGATAATAAATGTAAATTAATAAGCAGAATTAAAAGCAAACCTCAATAGATGAATATCATGATAAATTTGTGATACATTAGTAATAAAAAGAATGGGCAGCAAGGATAAGCCCTGTTGTTTCAGAGTCTCAAAGCTTTCTCCTGCTGATTTTCTTCTAAGTTATTTTAGACTGAAGAGCCATTGCAGGTGAAGACACATTGCTGAGCTCAACAAGGTTCATTTCTAGCTTCTTGAAACCTTGGAGCAAATTGGAATTAACAGAGACTTTTTAGACATTTTCTTTCATTATCACAGAACATGATAATGACAAGAATAAGTGAAATCATGAATAAGTCTATATCTGCTCAGTGTTAGCCTCCTGGAAGAGAAAGCAGTAGAATCTGCGAGTGCACCCTATAATGGTTTTGATTGGAACACTGTACTGTCCCCCTTCTGGAGTCAAATGATGCCATTTTTCATATTCTGAAAGGAGCACCACAAGAGGTCAATGCAGAAACAACTTCCCCTCATAAATCTTTGTTCTCTTATGAAAGTTAATCCAAAGAAACCTGGAAAACAGGTGGATTATCTGTACATAGTTTATTCCATGTGTTATAAGGTTTGTGAAAAAAATTACCTGCTCACAAACTGCAGGATATCTAACACCCTTACTGGCTGTCATGTCCTCTTGAAGCTGTAAGCAGATTCGTCATTGCATAGGATGCCTGCCAAGTATACCTTTATATGCACAGATTTCAACACTATTTAGCTTCTCTTACAAGATGTGACTGAAGTATGTTCTACTGCCTTGATTTTCTGACTACCCTGATTTGTAATACAATCTAATATGTCAGATAATTAACATTCCACAGCTGTGCTTTGTCTAGTGGAGGTCTGTTTTGATAAGACTTCAAAATAACTCTTATTCTTAAATCCAGACTAACATGTTTGGAACAGAAAATGCAATAAAACATGACTGCAATTATTGACTTCCCATGGATCCCCATATCTACTCCCTAGTACTAATAGATTTTCAGGAAAGCATAAATCTTACTGGTACCCTACAATAGTGTCCTGTAAACAGGCATCTTTGGTTTCCAAAATTGTTTATTTTATACCTTAGACTAGTTAAAAGATTAATGTATCAGTTTTTTAGGGTGCCACAGTAAAGTATCACAAGATGGTTGGCTTAAAGAACCGAAAATATTTTTTCAACTTCTAGAGACTAAGAATCAGAGATCAAGGTGTCTGCAAGCTGTTCCTCTAAGACCCCTCTCTTTTTTCGGTAAATGGTCATTTCTCCCTCTGTCTTCACATGGTCTTCCGTCTGAGTTGTCTGTGTCCTCTTCTTATAAGGACACAAGTCATACTGGATTGGGGTCCACACTCAGGATCTCATTTAACCTTAATTACCTCACTAAAGACCCTATCTCCAAATAGTCACAATCTGAGGTACTAGAAGTTAGAACTTCAACATATGAATTCTGTGAGAACAAAATTTAGCCCATAAGAGTTAATCACTGCATGAAATGTTTAAGACATGCTTCTGAGACAACAATTTTAAACTTTATACCAGGAAGTATGGCAGAGTAAAATTCATGACTGATGAAATATAATATGCCCAATACTATTTCAGGGTTTGCATTGGTTCTTCCCTCTGACTGGAATGCTTTCCTAAGGATAGTTCCATGTCTCACTCACTTTCCTCCCTAAACCTTTACTTAGTGTCTTTTTCTCAGTGGGACATCCTTGATTTATTCTTGGACACTGTCCACAGAACTCTACACCACACTTTCCTTCTCTGATGTTTCCCTAAACACTTTCTGCCTACTAAACACCTTACATTTTACTTATTTTTTAATTGTCCTTTTTTTTATATCATCTAAACTTAAAAAGTTCTGTGGGCATAAGGATTATATTTATAATATATTTACAATAGTTTTTGATATATTGAATACATTGAAAATAGTTTTTTAAATAGGATTTAATAGTTAATAGGATTTAATAGTTTTTATAATAGGATCTGGCATGTAGTAAGAGATTAGTAAATATTTGTTGAGTTAATGTAAAATAATTTCATAAATGCCATTATTTTTCTATTAAATAGGAATAAAGAATAATTTATTCTATTCAAATGAGTCTCCTAAGTACTAGTGGTACTTGAATGTTATCTGTGTGGTATTTTTGGAGGTATAACCACATCTAAGCTTTGTATTTCCAGATTTCTTTAGCAAGCAAAGAACCTCTTGCCAACATGTTACTAAAAATTCCAAGCACACTCATTGCAAACAGATACTGATTTAAAGCGCCTCTTCAAGTACCTTTGAGTGTAGGAGAAGAATGTGACAATGAGTGTAATTTTTGTGAAGAGTGATATTGAGGTCTACACTGGGGTCAACAAGAGGATGGATAAAATGAGGTTGGTTGAGTTAAGAAATTACTTCCAGATTAACAATTCAGGGATCTGCTATTTGATGTACAATTGGTGCCGTTCTAAGTTAATAAACAAAGTAATGGCTTGAGAAATGAAAAGAATGAATCAAATGTAAACTGAAGAACATAAAGATGGAGAAATAGAACCTTTGGAGCAGTGGATATTTATTTTAGCTGTCCTGCTTAGGTGACTTAGGAGATTTGTTGATTTGCATGGAAACTATGCCACCCATGCATCTTTTCTAGAATATATAGTACAGCATACTAGTACTCATAGTTTGTACTTCATTAAAATTTAATGATGTAAATTTAAATTTTAATAATATAAATATAATTTTTTCATGGAAGTATATATTTAAATGATAAATGTGATTAGGTCATGGTTGATATACAATGTGAGTTCAAATTATAAGTGAAGTACCTTGGTTTCATAGGAAGATTAAAGATAAGGAGTCCTGAATTCTTGACCTAGTCCTGACCCATTCTAAATATACAATTAGATTTAAATTTAAAATAATCACACAGACTACTGTATGGAAAATACACCTATAGACATTTGGGGGTATGTGTAGAGTAGAATCAAGAAAATAGTTAAAAGGTCATTCTGATAGTTTTGTTAAAAATTACAATACCTTGTATTTCCCTGATAAGGAGCGACGCTGAACATCTTTTCATGTGCCTATTGGCCATCTGGATGTCTTCTTTAGAGAAGTGTCTATTCATGTTTTCTGCCCATTTCTTCACTGGGTTATTTGTTTTTCAGGTGTGGAGTTTGGTGAGCTCTTATAGATTTTAGATACTAGCCCTTTGTCCGATATGTCATTTGCAAATATCTTTTCCCATTCCGTTGGTTGCCTTTTAGTTTTGTTGGTTGTTTCCTTTGCTGTGCAGAAGCTTTTTATCTTCATAAGGTCCCAGTAATTCACTTTTGCTTTTAATTCCCTTGCCTTTGGGGATGTGTCGAGTAAGAGATTGCTACGGCTGAGGTCAGAGAGGTCTTTTCCTGCTTTCTCCTCTAAGGTTCTGCTAGGAATTTACCCAAGGGATACAGGAGTACTGATGCATAGGGGCACTTGTACCCCAATGTTCATAGCAGCACTCTCAACAATAGCCAAATTATGGAAAGAGCCTAAATGTCCATCAACTGATGAATGGATAAAGAAATTGTGGTATATATATATACAATGGAATACTATGTGGCAATGAGAAAAAATGAAATGTGGCCTTTTGTAGCAACGTGGATGGAACTGGAGAGTGTGATGCTAAGTGAAATAAGCCATACAGAGAAAGACAGATACCATATGGTTTCACTCTTATGTGGATCCTGAGAAACTTAACAGGAACCCATGGGGGAGGGGAAGGAAAAAAAAAAAAAAAAAAAAAGGACGTTAGAGTGGGAGAGAGCCAAAGCATAAGAGACTGTTAAAAACTGAGAACAAACTGAGGGTTGATGGGGGGTGGGAGGGAGGGGAGGGTGGGTGATGGGTATTGAGGAGGGCACCTTTTGGGATGAGCACTGGGTGTTGTATGGAAACCAATTTGTCAATAAATTTCATATATATAAAAAAAAAATTACAATACCTTGGACTAAGATGGTAGCAGGAAGCAGCTGAATGTGGAGCTTATGGTGATAGGGTCTGCTGAGGAATTGGTGGGAGAATGGGAGAAATGAAGGATAAATGCAAGGCATTTATTCTTTGACCCAAACATTTATATGTTGTTCCTCATAAAAACTTACATTATTAGCCAGCTTTTATTCAATATTCATTTCTCAAATGTTTATTCAGTGGTTACTTAGAATGCACCAACTACTAGATGGTAGGGTTCAAGTGATAAAAATTATCAAAAATAACATGGTTCCTATTAGACTATAGACTACTGGAAGCTCTCACTAGGCTCTTTGTAGTTATGCCAGCACATGGTACCATCTTTTGAATACAGGAAGTGCTCCCTAAGTTTTAATGGAAGAGAGGAACAAATGATTCAGTCACTGTTCTACATTGCTTGTTATCTAGACTTTTATTTCATTATGGTTAACTTAGATGATCTTTCATCTTCTTCTACAGAAAAGATTTTTTTGAAAATATACATATTTCTTTGTTCACATTTATATGAATTTGTTAGAACTAAATAAAGATAGATCTTATAGATACTATACCATAAATACTCATCCCTACCTTAAATATTTCCAATATTTCCCTTATCTTTTTAGAATTCTTTTTTTAAGCTTATTTATTTTGAGAGAGCTCAAATAAATAAATAAGCTTAAAAAAAGAGTGAGCAGGGATGGGGCAGAGAGAGAGGGAGAGAAAGAGAATCTCAAGCAGGCTCCAAGCTGCCAGCTGCAGAGCCTAACGCAGGACTTGAACTCACAAACTGTGAGATCATAACTTGAACCGAAACCAAGATGTCGATTGCTTAACCGACTGAGCCACCCAGGCACCCCTCCCTTTATCATTTTTATGTGTACTTGTAATTTCTTTTTGCTATAGATAATATGCTAAACCAATAACTATTAAGGTGTATTTGAGGTGTGTTTGGTTCTTTTGTCCAATTCTGCTATTATGTCTATGGATCATCATTATAATATTACCATCTTATGGTCTTAAAGCACCTAACAATTGATATCCTGTTCTAATTTATGTAATTTTATCTACAGATACATTTTCCAAATTACTCCTCATCTCACCAAAAGAAAAAAAATCAACTAACCAAACACAAAAGATCCTTACATCAGCATACCATAACAAGTTAAACTATTTGTGATCAGCTTTATGCCAAGGAAGATACTAATTGTCCTTTTTCCTTCATCTTTCCCTTTATCCCTTATAATAAACTAGAGATTGCAATTCTGTGTGCTGGCTTTACCATAACATCCCTACTTTTGCCTTTTAAAAACTTCTTTGAAAACAAGAGGATGTTTATGAAGGCAGGAAACAGGAAAAGGGCTCTTCAATTATAAAAATAACCAAACATATTAACTATGTTTTGAGAAATTATGGACATCCTGTAGAAATACAGGGGCACAGACTTTTATTACTTGTTTTCTAATTATTCCCAAAAGGAGTAAAATCACATTTCCCAGATATTAGAATAAAAATCTCAAGAGTCCATACATGTAAATCTACATAAACTTGAATTTCATATAATTAAGCACAGTTAGGGCAAAATCTTAAAACAGTATTCAAGAAGAAAGCTAAGGAATACTCCTATAACTTATGAATTATAAATTGTAGATGGCTCTTGCTAATTGTCAATACAGATCATTTTCTAGACTATGTTCTTACCTCTCTGACCTCCCATTTTACCTTACTATTAACAAAATGTCTTACCTTCCTAGTGGTAGTGACAATAACTTCCTTTGACCATCCCCCCTACTCAGTAATACTATTAAATAAGAATCAGAGTGCCTAGGTGTCTCAATGGGTTAAGCATCCAACTTTGGCTGAGGTCATGATCTCCTGGTTCATGAGTCTGAGCTTTGTGTCAGGCTCTGTGCTGACAGCTCAGAGCCTGGAGCCTGCTTCCAATTCTGTGTCTCCCTTTCTCTCTGCCCTTAACCCGCTCGTGCTCCATCTCTGTCTCTCTCTCTCTTTCTCTCTCTCTCTCTCTCAAAAATAAACATTAAAAAAAGATTAAATAAGAATAAATTATAAATTTATTTTCTGTATTTAAATACTACCTTTATATGGTTTCTGTAATGTGCTATTATAAATATTTCTTTATGAGGCTTTCTATTCAACTAGTTTGCAAATATCTTAAAGGAAAAACTGCTATCTTGTTCTCGCCCAGTCTTTTATTCTTTCATTCAGTAAGTATTCACTGACTGCCTCCCTCTGTATTTCATTAAAACTAGCATGTCACTGATGGTAAGATATACCATATTATTTTATCTGCAAATAAGAAAGAAAATATAATCTTTTTAATGGATCTATGATCTGCTATCAGTGGTATAATGCATCCTGTTTATAAAGATATTTTAAAAGTTTAAAGATGTGCCTTTCAGACTAGATGAAATTTGGTATGTACAAGAGATTTTTTTAGGTGGCCAGTGTATATCAGTGAAAAACCACAACAAGAGATTAAGTTCCCTCGGGTGATGACATCTGATCAAAGACTAAAAGAAGTGAATAATTTTTCTTATGTGGATATTTTGTGATTGATCACTCCATGCAAAAAGAAGAGCTAGTGCAAGTATCCTGAGGCTGGAGCACACCTGGCATGTTTGAGAAAAAACAGGGAAGCCAATGTGAGTGAAGTGTGAGAAAGAGAAAAAGAAAAAAGAAATAAGGTAGGTAATAAAGATAAGTGGGAGTCGGATCATGTGGAACTTTATGAACCATCCTAATAACTTTGGCTTATGCGATGAGAAAAATAGAAACCTTTTGTAGTTTGGAGCTGAATAATACGATTTTATTTATGTTGTAACAGGATAATTCTTGCTGCTAATAAAAAAGAAGGTTATTGTGGCTCAGGTGTGAATGGTGGTGAGAAGGAATATAACTCTGGATATATTTGGAAAGTAATGCCAACAGAGTTTCCTAACAGATCGGATGCAGAGTTATAAGAAAAAGAGACAAGTGAAGGAATGTTTGAAGCATTTTGTCCTGAGCAAATGAAAAGATTCAGTTGTCTTTAACTGAAACAAGAAGGCTAGAGATAACAGTTCTGGAAAGTCAGGATTCACATGTCTCATAGGACTCCAGATGGAGATATTGAGTAGATATTGAGAGATACTGAGTTGGAGATAGGAGTCTGGAATTTAAGAACAAGGTCTAGGGTTGGAGATATAAATTAGGCAGTTTTTAGCAGGTAAAGTGTACTCAGTCATTACACTGAGATCACCAAGGGAGGATTTATGGATAGATAAGAGAAGAACATCAAAGCCTGAGTGCTTGCATACGCCAACATTAAGAGTTCAAGGAGAAGAGGAGAAATCAGCAAAGAAATCTACAAAGGATTGTTCAGTAAAGTAATAGGAAAACCAAGAGTGCAAGTGTCCTGAAGCCAGATTCAACCTCAGGACACAGAAGGCTAAATAGTCCAGAGTAAGTTCTCAATAACTGTCAAATGAGTAAATTCCTTTTTACCCATTGACTCTTTCATGGCTTGAACACCCTATTCTCTTACCCAATTAGAGTACAGAGTGATGATACCATAATTTCTAGTATACATTCTTCTACCATTAAAATACATGGAGGAGATCTATAGCAAGCCCTTCGCAGAGATCAATTAGGTATGAAAGGTGTATTATACACAAATTTGTAAAGGACAGACAAGAAAAGAGAGAAGACATGAAATTCATTCTATCCAGTGGTGATATTTATGATCAGCTCTGCTACATTTTTCTAGGTGAGAAAGTTGATGACATTAGTACCCATATGATGTTTGGAGATTTATAAATAGATTTAAATTATTTTCTTATTTCCTTTCATATTTGTCTTTTAATAATAAGAGTTGAAATGTATCCATTTAGGCAAGATACTAAAACCTCATAATTGTTTGTGGCTTTCTTTTTTTTTTTCCTTTGGCCAAATAAATTCTAACTCTAGTTATGCTCACAAAGAAGAATTCAAGCAGACTGGTTGAACATTTACCACCCTGATGACAAATGGTGCTTTAGGTATGGCATTTCAATTTTGGTGCTGTGGATAGAAATGTAATAAATCAAATATTTATATGCTGTTCATTTCTGACAAAGCCTGTTCAGCAGGGACATAGAAAAAAAAAACATCTTTTATGAGGAAAAAAGCCTAGATAAAAATCCCAGTCATATAATTTACTGCAGTTTAGAGTTTACTACTGCTATTAATGGGCATCCTCTATTAGATGGTATATTGAGATAGTATTAGACAGGTGACTAGAAGAGAAGGATTTATGAAATCAGCTAAGGAGAGATAAAACTGAGGTTACATGGAGACATATAAGTCAGAGAAATTGAGGAGTAGATAGAAATAGCATTACAAAATATATCAAGGTCAAGCAACTCATATTGTGGAATTGAGTGAATCAATCCAGTTGATCTGTAACTGTCAGAATATTCCAGAAACTACTGCGGTGATAGGTTAGAACAAACGATTCAAAATACATCATTGTATCTGTCTTATAAAATAGTAAATTATATATGTGTGTGGATGTTTATATCTATATATGATGTAATCTAGTTTAAATGATTTCAATTAAAAGGGTTGAAAATTTAGAGTAACTATAAAGAAAACAACAGTAAATGGATAGTTATTCAATTTAGGAAGAAATTTTAATATCCTTTTATGTTAGTAAGTAATTAGGGAGAGTTAGAGATTTGGGGTCAAATAATTCAAAGGTTTATTTATAACAATCCTCTTAATGGTTGCCACATCTTCCATCTTCCTGCCCCTTCTATCTAATGAATTGATTCCATATAAAATATGGCTTTAATTATGTTATCTCTCCTTGCTATTACTGCTATTCACAAACATTTAATAACTCCACACAAAGAAATAAATCACAAATACTTTGGCCTGGCATTGAAAGCTGACACCACCCGTCTCCAGTCTGGGGATGAATCACTTATTACTCCTCAGTAAGACTCCTTAGATCCAATAGCTAGGTTTGATCTGCTTTGCTCTATAAAGCCTCTTGGTTTTCTTACTCCTTAATCTTCTTTGAACCAGACTTGGTCTCTGCTTCCCACACTCCACCACTGCTGCCTTATTTCTCCTCAATACCAACTCAAGCCCCACCTCCTCTCTAATGATCTGGTTACTGCAACAGAAGTAAAAACTTATCTCATAATTGGATGCAAATGTTTTATTGGAAGTAATGGTTCCTGTACTTATGTGTAACAACCGCAAGACCTAGAATATTGTTAGAATGTGAAGAATGTGATGAAGAATGATGAATTAATTTATACTGATGCTAGGAAAACTGATTTAGCCACAGTAGATATCTCATAGCCAAAAATAGTAGTATAGATATTTAGTCAATCATTTGATTAAAATGAGGGATTACCAAAAAAAATGGGAAATTCTAAAAGCATATAAATGCTTCAAACATTTTATGTGAATATAAACTATTGAATACACATCCATTCACCAATTATTTTTAATGTAGGTCCCAAATCTTTTATTTAAATGATTAAAGTTCTGCAGTGTCTTGTTTGCATAAACTCCAATCTAATGTGTGAATTTCAGCTTGAGTTTCTTCAAAGATAGCTGGAATTTAAGACAGTTGCTAAGCAATGTAATGTAGCATGCCTCCAGATTTTTCTGATTTTCTCCCAAGTTTTGGCTTTTCTGCCTATACATCAATTCAGCAGATTTTCTTTTCCTCTCATCTTCAAGTCTATCCTAAGCATTAAAGTTCATTTTCATGCAAGCATCCACACTTTGTCTTTCACACTCATATTTCATCTGAACAGACATACTTAAAATTCATAATTGCAAATGACAATGTTAACTGGAATAAATAAGTTCAGGAATGAACACAAATGATTTTTGGTAAATTCAACTCAAATGATACAAAAACACAGGCTTTTGATCCAAGACGTCAGGATGCAATGGACCACCATCTGCATAATTTAGAGTTGACTAACAAAAGGTTCAGTTAAGGATTTTTTCCTATAAAATAAATACTCAACAAATATAAATTAATCACTTATTAGCTGAGCACTGTGACTATGGGTCTGCAGCTGTCAAAATGAAAGACATGTGAAAGGGGAGGATACAGGAATGAATGAACCTGAGTACCAGCATCAAAAGCATTACAGTTTCTCTGGCGGGTTGTGAGATCCTAAAAAATAGCACCAATAAACAAGCAAACAAATAAACAAACAAATATGTGAATGAATAAATGAATGAATGAATGAATGAATGACAGTCACTGGACTTAAGGCATAAAAAACTGCACACATAGTTGGAAGCTGAAGGAATTATTCCAAGACTGCTTCCTACCCTGTGCTTGGAACTCTTTCACTCTGGTTTGTTCCTTTTAAGTTCCAACCAAGTCCTTCTTACCAGTGCTGACTTCCTCTTCCATTTCTGCTACCACCCTAGGGAGGTGCAGTCATAATAAAGGCAACGTGAGTAATCAAGATGCCAACTATTATAATGTCTCTGACCCTAAAACAAGTCACACAAATATGAAGACAATAAGGTTCAGTATTTTCCCTAAGTTTCCTTAAAGGCTTAGAAGTAAAACAGGTGACACAATATAGGCAGGAAGCCACACAATCTGTTATCCACATGAATTTAAACAAAATAGGAAAAAGGATAGCTCAAAGGGATGTGAATACCTAGGCCTACATTATTTTTGTACATTTGTAAAATTATTTAATTCATGAAAAATACTTCCCAAACTTCTTAGAACCTTCTCCTTACCATCGCTAGAACATAAGTGACTCTCCCTCTAATTATAGTTTACTTCTTTTTATAGGTATGTGCTTCCTTTTTCTTATCATAAGATCATTACCATGGAGAGGGAGGCTCATCACTTGAACAACTGGGATTTCCACCTATTCCATTCTGTGGCAGTTGACCTTCTGTTCCATTTGGTCCAGCCTAACTATGTCTTAAGATCAATGAACTTTTGTGGTCACTTTGTCTGGTTTCCGCAAGGTGTCAGAGCTCTGTGATTTGTGAATTCATTGACTTTATATTTTCTGTTTCTACTAATATGATGTTTAATTTTATGGGTACACTTAACTGGGCCACAGGGTGCTCAGAAATAAAGTCAAACACTATTCTGGATGTTTCTGTGAAAGTTCTTTACATGACATTAACATTAAAATAGGTAGACTGAGTAAAGCAAGCTTCCCTCCTTAATGTTGTTGGGCCTCATCCAAATCATGGAAGCATTTAATATAACAAAAAAGACTGACCTTTCCAAGGTAAAGAGGATTCCTTCTTGCCTGACAATCTTTAAACTGGAGCATTGGCCTTTTTCCTGCCTTAGGACTTGAATTGAAATCAGATATTTTTGGGTCTAGAGTCTACCAGCCTTTGGAGTAGAACTACACCATTGATTCTTCTTGTTCTGAGGCCTTCAGACTTATACTGGAACTATTACTATCTGCTGCCTTTGGTTTCCAGCTTTCCAACTCCCCCTGAAGATGTTAAGAGTTGCCAGCCTCCATCATGCGAGCTGATACCTTATAATAAATATCTCTTTATATATATATATATATATATATATATATATATATATATATTGATTTCTCTGGAAAAGCCTTATCAATACAACAAAAAAGATTTTTTATACTTCTGTTTTCACAGGCAATATCTTCTCCCTCTTAATTCTTGCTCTGATTAATACTGCTTAGGTAATAAATTATCTACTCCTATTTCCCTTAGCCTCTTCAGACCACCAATGTCAGAGTTGAACTGACTTTTTCACTTTGGTTTTCTTTTTACCCCAATAGTGACTCTCCAAATGCCTGCCTATATTTATGCACTGAAATTTAGGAGCATTTCTCATTGTTCCCAGGTGCTTAGTCTAGATTACTGGATCAACACATCCTAACCATGATAAGCACTCAAGCTCCTACATATGTGATTTTAAAAATATTACATATGGTTAATTAAAGGAAAAAAATGAGGGATATTTACTCTTTAAACATTCTATCCTACACACACACACACACACACACACACACAAGCACACACATACATGCACACGAAACTTTGAAAAGATTCAACATCAAGTCAGCAAGGAGTCTAAAATATTATGCATAAAATTATAATATGTAAACATTATAAGTGACTTTATAAAATAAGCTTTCATTGGAATTATTTGGAATTATTTAGAATGTTCAGAAAATTGTTTTTAAGTTCAGCATTTTATGCCACAGATGATGTGAGAAGATGTAGCTTTTATAATTAAAAAAAATGACAATCCATAAAAAATTTGGAAAATGGCCACTTAACCACTTTTATCTGGCATGTTAGGGCACCTCACATTAAATGGAAGGCCCATTGTCTGACTCCATCAGTCAAAGCAGATGAGAACCAAAACCCCATACCTCAATGAAGTGCGGATATGAACAGCAGCTAATTAGGATTATAGAAGTTCTGACGAACTAGAAAGTAATGAGAACAAGGGTGAAAAACTCTGGAAAATGCTGGAGTTTCCTACACAGAGATTTGCCTTCCCCAACTCTAACAGAACTTATGTTGGTACACCATATAGACTGATCTATCCTAAAATCCCAACCCTAATTTCAAGAAAAACAAGGTTTAAAGATTCCATGCCTTTGAATATACTGTGGTTCCGTATCTAACACCTACCTTTATATGGGCCTTGAATATTTTTTTGGTCTCCTGTGTATGTTTGGATCAGCAAGAAGATTCACAAGTCACAACTCAATATTCCTGGCACCTCTAACTTTGTCGTAGAAAAGGAAGTGAAACATCAAAAAGCTCAGCTCATGATTAGCACTGAATGAATTTGCCATACCTTATGTTCTCTTTGTGAAGTGAGAAAGTTTACCAGAGCCGATGAGACACGGAGAACACTGTAAGAAAAAACAAAGATTATATGATGAAAAAATAAAGCAATATTTCCAGTATTTATAATTAAAAACAGATGAACTTAGCATTCCATGGAATTAAACATGAAAATACAGCTGCTGAGAAGCACAAACAATATCTCATAAATCCAGGATTTATTTGAAATACCCAAGATCCATTTAAATATTATGCCTTATTTTTTCTTATTGGAAGAACAATATGAATACAATTCTACATCATTTTCAACATGGGATTCACGAAATATTCACTGAAAGTCTATATATGCTAGGTACTGTGTTAAGCACTGTGTGTGAAAGGATATATTGAATAGGGTACTAATCTGCATGATGCTAAGAGTCCACAAGAGAGAGACATGCAAACAATATACTCTGATAGGCTCAAATACATGGTTTTAAAGAGATTATGGAAACAAGGAGATTGAAATATTCACTTAGATTGAAATATTCACTTAGATATATCAATGATCACATCTCAAAGTCAAGAATCATCAGTAGGAATTTGCCAGGAAAATAAAGGTACAGCAAGCATTTCAAGCAGAAAGAATATTATTTAAATAGGCATGGGGGCATTCAATATTATGACATATTCAGATAAATACAAATAGTTTAGTGTGGATAGACTGGTTGATATGAATTACAAAGATTCACAGATGACCAAAGAAAATTGGAGAGGCCAGAATGTGAAGGGCCTTGAATTCCATGTAAGGATTCTGGCTTTTATCTTGGAAGTATCCACTAAAGATTAAGCAAAGGAATCATAATGTAAGTCAGATTTATGTTTCACACTAGCTGTAACACTGGCTGTAACATAGAAAATGGACAGGAGATTTAAATATGAGACACCTGTTTGATCAGGTGAAACTATCCGTTTAACCGTACTTCTTTACCAATACTTTTTTTTTTTTTAATTTTTTTAACATTTTATTTATTTTTGAGACAGGGAGAGACAGAGCATGAACAGGGGAGGGTTAGAGAGAGGGAGACACAGAATCTGAAACAGGCTCCAGGCTCTGAGCTGTCGGCACAGAGCCCGATGCGGGGCTCGAACTCACGGACCGCAAGATCATGACCTGAGCCGAAGTCGGCCGCTTAACCGACTGAGCCACCCAGGTGCCCCTACCAATATCTTAATAAGAATAATTGCCAGGCACTTTGCATATATTAACTCATTAAATTCCCTTAAGAGTTGCATGAGTTAATTACCATTATCCTACTACATAAGGAAAGTGAGGTATAGAAAGTTAAAGGAGATATTAAGAAAAGTGTACATAAAGTAGGAATGATTTTAACTTCTGTTGTATTTTTTAGACTGACAAAAATCAAATGGAAAATATTCATATTTATCAGCTTTTATGTAAGCTGTCTAGAATTAATCTGTCTTTGTAAGACCACACTTACAAGCAAAGTCTTGATTTTATTCAATACACTTAGTCAAAAGGTTTTCTTTGTTAGTGTATTTTATTCCTAATAATTTCATAAAAATAATCCAGTGTGGATATTTAAGCTATACATATACAATTCACATACCTAGATGCACAAGTATATATTTGTGAATATCACTGACCCACCATTACCTCCACCAATGCCAGTAACTATCAGATAAAACTTGTAATGTTCTGTGTTACATAGGAATGGTAGGGGTGGGAAAGAGTTCAAGAGGGAAATTCAGTACTTGCTATTTTAAATATAAACCTAATAACCCTTTCTAACTCTTTGGCAATGTTGTTGTTCCATTAAAACATTATTTTTAAAAACTTGGATTATTGGAAACAAATTCTTATTTAAACTTTGAGTCACATCCCACATTCGTACTTTTTAAAATTTTCTTATTAAAATATCTAAATCAAAATGTACTTCTCATTCTTATCATTTTTAAAAATTTAGGTGCAAAATGAAATTCTAATACTGCCTTAAAAACTGATATTCAAAAAAATTAACATGAAATTGCTAAGTAATGCACAAATTAACACAAATCAGAGTTCATTACATGGCATTAGCAGCTAATTTATTGAAATCATTATGTCTGCTGTTAGAGAGAGCCATATGCCAACTCCAGAAATAACAAGCATTCAGAATCAGGGTCATTGCCTTCATATTTGCATATGTGATACATTAATTGATCTCATGTGCATATTAAAATTAAAACTGCATTTTTCTTGAATATTCCCTAAGAAGTTTGGAGAGCATTATGTTATTAAGGCAAATGTTTATTTCTAGATAATTTCTTTTGCATATGTAAATTTACTCATACAAATCATTATTAGTTACATGTTTCCTTATTTTTCTTATATATCAAGTATGATTTCTTCCTTTTTACAAATGTGTTATTTTATGCTTTTATACTTCTATCTTTACCCTATATGCAGTAAAACGTGTAATAATTCAACAGCCAATTCTGAGACACATATTTACCTTAAAGTAGAAGGAAATAAATTATTATTATGGGTTTAAAAATTTAAATTGCTCTAAAATAAACAAATTAGAGAATATATTTTTATAGTTTCTCTGAAGGATTTTTTTTAATTTTTTAACGTTTTTATTTATTTTGAGACAGAGAGAGAGACAGAGCATGAACGGGGGAGGGGCAGAGAGAGAGGGAGACACAGAATCCGAAGCAGGCTCCAGGCTCCGAGCCATCAGCCCAGAGCCCGACGCGGGGCTCGAACTCACGGACCTCGAGATCGTGACCTGAGCTGAAGTCGGACGCTTAACCAACTGAGCCACCCAGCGCCCCTCTGAAGGATTTTTTTAAAGTTTTTATTTAAATTCTAGTTAGTGGGGTGCCTGGGTGTCTCAGTCAGTTAAGTAGCCAACTCTTCATTTCAGCTCAGGTCATGATCTCACGGTTCATGAGTTCGAGCCCCACATTGGGCTTTGTGCTGACAGTGCCGAGGCTTGGGATTCTCTCTCTCCTCTCTCTTCCCCATCCCCATTCTTTCTCTCCTCTCAAAATAAAGAAATAAACTTTTAAAAAAGTAAATTCCAATGAGTTAAGAGTAAAATATTAGTTTCATGTGTATAA
The DNA here is from genome assembly GCF_007474595.2 of Lynx canadensis. NCBI lineage: Eukaryota > Metazoa > Chordata > Mammalia > Carnivora > Felidae > Lynx > Lynx canadensis. The sequence continues at coordinate 159,131,812 of NC_044306.2, forward strand.
TATAGTGATTCAACACTTCCATACAATATCCGGTGCTCATCACAAGTGCAGTTCTTCTTTATTGCCATCACCTATTTAACCCACCTCCCTAACTACTTCCCTGCTAGTAACCATCCGTTGTTCTCTATAGGTAAGAGTCTGTTTCTTGGTCTGCCTGTCTCTTTTTGCCCCTTCGCTCATTTCTTTGTTTCTTAAATTCCACATGATGGGAATCATATGGTATTTGTCTTTCTTTGACTTATTTCACATAGCACAATACTCTAGCTCCATCCATGTCATTGCAAATAGCAAGATCTCATTCTTTTATGGCTAAGTAATGTTCCATTAATATATTATGTATATATATATATGTATATATATATATATACAATATATTGTATTATAATATACATATATATATATGACCTCTTCTTATCCATTTGTCAAGCAATGGACACTTGGGCTATTATAAATAATGCTGCTATAAACATTGGGGTGCATGTATCCCTTTGAATTAGTATTTTTGTATCCTTTGGATAAATACCTAGTAGTACAATTGCTGAGTCATAGGGTAGTTCTATTTTTAACTTTTTGAGGAAACTTTATACTGTTTTCCAAAGTGGCTGCACCAGTTTGCATTCCCTCCAACACTGCAAGAGGGTTCCCCTTTCTCCAAATCCTTGCCAGCACCTGTTGTTTCTTGTGTTGTTGATTTTAGCCATTCTGATGGGTGTGAGGTGGTATTTCATTGTAGTTTTCATTTGTACTTCCCTGATGATCAGTGAGGTTGAGTATCTTTTCATGTGTCTGTTGGCCATATGTATGTCTTTGGAAAACTGTCTGTTCATGTCTTCTGACCCTTTTATAATTGGATTATTCTTTGGGTGTTGGGTTTTATGTTTTATATATATTTGGGATGCTAAACCTTTATTGTATATGTCATTTTCAAATATTTTCCCATTCTGTAGGTTGTCTTTTAGTTTTGTTGATTATTTCCTTTGCTGTGCAGAAGTTTTTATTTTGATGAGGTCCCAAGAGTATATTCTTGCTTTTGTTTACCTTGTCTCAGGAGACAGATCTAGAAATAAGTTGCTATGGCCAATGTCAACAAGGTTACTACCTATGTTCTCCTTTAGGATTTTATGGTTTCATGTCTCACATTTAGATCTTTCATCCATTTGGAATTTCTTTTTTTGTATAGTATAATAAAGTGGTCAAGTTTCATTCTTTCACATGTTGCTTTCCAGTTTTCCCAATACCATTTGTTAAAGTGACTATCTTTTTTCCACTGGATATTCTTTCCTGCTTTGTCAAAGATTAATTGACCATATAGTTGTGGGTTCATTTCTGGACTTTCTATTCTGCTCTATTGATCTATGTGCCTATTTTTGTGCTAGTACCATACTGTTTTGATTACTAGAGCTTTGTAATATAACTTGAAGTCCGAAATTGTGATGCCTCCACCTTTGCTTTGCTTTTCAAGATCGCTTTGGTGATTCAAGGTTTTTTGTGTTTCCATGGAAATTTTTGGATTGTTTGTTCTAGCTCTGTGAAAAATGCTGTTGGTATTTGACAGGGATTGCATTAAATGGGTAGATTGCTTTGGGTAAATATACATTTTAATAATATCTCTTCTTCCAACCCATGAGCATGGAAATGTCTTTCCTTTTTTGTGATATCTTCAATTCCTTTAATCAGTGTTTTATAGTTTTCAGAGTACAGATCTTTTATCTCTTTGTTTAGGTTTATTCCTAGGTGTCTCATGGTTTTTGGTGCAATTATAAATGGGATTGATTCCTTAATTTGTCTTTCTGCTGGGTCATTATTGGGGTATAGAAATGCAACAGATTTATATATATTGATTTTGTGTCCTGTGATTTACTGAATTTGTGTATCAGTTCTAGCAATTTTTTGGTAGAGCCTTTCATGTTTTCTATATAGAATATCATGTTATCTGCAAATAGTGAAAGTTTTACTTCCTCCTTGTCAATTTGGATGTCTTTTATTTCTTTTGTTGTCTGATTGCTATGGCGAGGACTTCCAATACTATGTTAAATAACAGTGCAGAGAGTAATGTCATTAAAGAGAAATTTAAAACTAGTGTCACTTAGGTTACTCACTTGATGATTTCATTATTAATTTCACACTTTATAATATGTAGAACACCCACAACAGATATCATATTAAGTCTTAAAATCACAAATTACATATAGGACTAACTTTCATACTGAATTTGAACCCAAAAACATGAGGTAAACTGAAATATTATCTTGTGGTATACAGACTTCAACAGTCCAATATGTAATTCCCTCTCTCACACACATGTGAATGTTATGAATATGAATGGTAAATATTCATTATATAGCTTGCTTACCATTTATCTTTTGTATGTTGAATTATATTGATAAGCTATGCAATTGGTAAATTGGGGGGACTGAATTTATGTATTTCAATGACAGGAAAGTGGCACTTATACCACAATACAACATATCTCTGAAACAGTTTCAGGGTAGCCTATAGAAAACCAGTGCTGGGATGCCTGCGTGGCTCAGTTGGTTAAGTGTCCTACTTAGGCTCAGGTCATGATCTCACAGCTCCTGAGTTCGAGCCCCATATCAGGCTCCGTGCCTGACAGCTCAGCCTGCTTCAGACCGCTTCAGACTCTGTGTCTCCTTCTCTTCCTGCCCCTCCCCTGCTCATGTTCTGTCTCTGTCTCTGTCTCTCTGTCTCTCTCTCAAAAATAAATAAACATGAAGAAAGAAAGAAAGAAAGAAAGAAAGAAAAGGAAAGAAAGAACCAGTGCCTATTTCCCCATTTCTAAAAAATAAAAATAAAAATGTCTAACTTGAAGTATCACTCTAGGAAGACTGCTGCAGAATGCGTGTATATGTATGTGTTTATGTATCTCTGTGTGCATCTATCTGTTCGGAGGCTGCCTGATATAAATATTGCATGAGAAATTAGGGAAGAAAATTAATTAAGCAATTAAAAGTAAAGATATCCACAAATGTGAAAAAGTATTTCCCATACACATAGGCGATAAAACGTTGAAAAAACCTATATATTTTAGGGATAAAAGCTTCACGAATTAAAGTTGTTTTTAATCAAAAATAGAAAAGACTGGGTACAGTTTTATTGAGCTTGACCCTAGAGATAGAAAATAGTTATTGTACAGCATCTTATAAAAATACATTATCTTAAGATTACAGAATACACAGATGATATTATATTGATTGATAGAGAAAGATACAGACAGTAGTAGGTATTGTTTAATGAAGAAGCAATCTTCTTAATTGTAGAAACACAGATACATATAATAGAAAGCACACATCCCCGTTTGAAAGCCCAAATTCAAAGAGTAATTTATTTACTCAGAATATCAGTTTAGTCTAAAATAATGCAGTTAAACTTAGTCTCTAAATTCATCTCCTGTTATTGAATTCTATGACTAAAGCCCACTATATCTATAACGAAAAGTGAAAATTCATGACTAGAGTTGCAAGTGATCATATAAGGACATAAACTTATGTTTGGATTAGTTACATGAAAGATCAAAGGATTGCCCATTCTTTCATCTACTTTCTTGCTGCCTCCTCCAACATGGTCATTTGCTAATCTAATAGGACAAAGTCCTGTTCACTAATTGGGCCATATTGCTTAATAAGGAATCATGCTTATGAATGTGGGCCCTTTCTTCTGCTTATTCTTATGTTTTAAGATAAGAAAGCTGAGCCTTGTAGCCCATTCAACTTTTTTTCTCTTTCTTTCTTTCTTTTTTTATTAAAGACCACTCAAATGTTTGACAGATTTCACCATGTGGGATTTTGGTGAACATGTGAGAAAGAGATTAGAACTGCATGAAAATTTTGTTCCCTGTTGGTCTTTAGATTATAAATGCTGTATGCTCCAATCTATTTTTGGCCAGTAAACCCTTGTGATAGCCAGCAATGATGCAGCCACAGAGGTAATATCTAATTTCCTATGTACTACTCTTTCTAGTAGATCAACATCCTTCAAATTCTCATGGGTGGAAGTGACTGTCAAGAAAGGATTCAGAAACATTTTGCCCCCCAGTTTTGCAACATCTTCCTTTTAACAAAACCTCCTCTTCACTTATTATACAGCTAAGTAGCTCTTATTTCATCTGGCTAGCCAACCAACCTAGTCACTACCCTGTGACTACAGGGTTTAGCAGGGGAACCAGTTTTGGTGCAGTCACAGCGCACCTAGCCATATTCATTTGTTCATGGTAGGCATGTGACTCAAGGTAGGTCAGGGTCCTTCCCAATAAGCAAGATCTCTCCTCCAGGGCCACTATATAAGGTAGACATAACTCTGTGAACCAAGTGGCAAGTTCACTTTCTACATAAGACAAGGCTGTATCCAATTTGAGAGTTGAACACATGAGAGTCACTCAGGAGAGTAAATGTCTTAGAAGCACTGGGTTGAGTAGCATCCCCAGAAGCATACTGGGGTCTCCTCTTCTTTTGATTAAGTAAACTACACAATGTCCTTTTACTACATTCCTTTTTAATTTAAATAAATTCAAATTGTGTTTTGAAACTTGTATCCAAATGAATCATATTTCATCTGCCAAGTATTTGAATATTTCCCCATAATTTAAAAGTTTTTGAAAAATATTTATCAGTCATTTCATTATTTAACTTACCTTTCATATCCTGTAGCCTTTTTTTTCAAGTTTTGGCACTTAAGATTTTTCTTAATTTAATAAATTACAAAGTTTTTTAAGGGTGACATACAAGTAATTAACTAATTTTCAGCTATACATATTGAAATTATATTTTCTCAGCCTGCCAGTTATTTTTTAATTTGTCTTTGAAAATATAATATTATTTAAAGATTTGTGGTTTTCAGATCTACAAAAATATTTTTTTCTTTGAATTCTTTCTTACTCTTTTAGTTTATCTTTGGTGATTTGTATAAATACTGTAGAAAGGAGAACTTAGCTGTTTTCATATATACATATACATGGGAATACTTCTTTGGTATGGACTTTAAATGTTGCTTTTCTTTATGAAATAACATTTAAAAATTCTTACAGGCTTCTAGTTCCAGTTATTAGAGTCAGAAATTTCATTAAATTCTTCTCTATCTCAAAAATCCATGGAGTGTTCAGGGAAGAAATATGAAAGTGAATAAATCTGCAGAGCTTCTGAGAATGGCAGCAGAGAAACATCAGCAGTCAAAAGATTAGAATGAATTTCTGGAAGACAGAAGACTGATGGGAGCACCTTGATGGATATATTAGAATAAAAAGAGCCATCGCTCAGTATATTCAACAGAAAAAGCTGCAGTGGAACTAGCAGCAATTTTGCACAGTGCAGCTCCCTAGAGTAAGGAGCTAAAGAAGAGAAGGAGTAGGAGGAAGGGCAGAAATCATGATGACTGATGGAGAATCAAACTGAAAGACATGTGCATGTTCAGGCCACCCCCATTCCTGTGCATTAGGAAGTGACATTTGCTTCAATGCCAGATATAGATTGAGTGATATGTTGAGGGAGATCCACAGCTCCCATATTGAGGGTTTGTTCACATTAGTCATACTGGCCTTGTTTTGGTATTTGAATGTGTCTGAATTCTTAGCTATATGCCTGCTTCATACTTAAAACCCAGAAATATCACAGTAACACCTCAAAATACCACACACACACACACACATACACACACACACACACACGCACATACACACACATTGTATACCTCTCCCTCATTCAAGGAACAGACCTATTACAGCAGAGGAAACCCCTGCTAGCCACATAGTTAATCTACCAGATCCTTTATTTATGTTTATTAGTGACCAATTAAGAATCTGTTGCTATCCTAGAAATTCAATAGTTATAAAAAAAAGAGTAAAGATGAACAAATGAGACAACTAAACCTGAAGGAAAAACAATAAAATTCAGATTAGAGAAAAGGATACAATCAAATAATAAACTACTTCTAATTAATATGTCTAGAGAGTTTAGATAAGATATTGTTTCAATGCAACATAAACAGCCTGTTATGAACTGGAGTAATAGTTATCTAAAACCATATTTAAAATGTGGTTATTGAAAACTGAATCCAATAAAGTATTTGAAATGAAAATTTAGAAATTATTTCAGAACACAAATGACAAATGACAAATAGATAAAAAATGGTAGAGAGGATATTGGCAATCCATATTTCCATATTCTTCTACTGGAAGAATCATGAAATATTTAAAAACTAGAAAGAATGAAAAAATGGAGGGAACAAATTATCAAAGAAACCAAAGAAAGGAAAATTTCCAGAGGTAAAGACGAAGATATACGTCTTCAGATCAGAAGTTCTCACTTAGTACCAAGAAGGTTGAGAGGAGGTTCGGAAGATGGTGGCATGGAGGGCGCTGGGCTTACCTCACCCTGCTGATCACTTAGTTCCAACCACATCTGCTTAAATAACCCAGAAAACCGCCAGAAGACTAGCAGAACAGACTCCACAGAGCCAAGTGTAGACAAGAGGCCCATGGAAGAGGGTAGTAAGGGTGGAGAGGCAGTGCTTGCTACACGGACTGGTGGGAGGGAGTGGGGAGGCGGAGGGGTAGCCCAACCAGCAAGGTGGAATCCCAGAGTCTGGCTTGCAAAAGTGGAGGGCTGGACCGGGTGAGTTCTGACAGCCTGGAATGTTATAAGTCAACAGCTCTGCTTGGAGAGTGGAAGGGTGAGAGGATACCGAGAGGGAGAGGGTTGAACCCTGGAAAACAGAGCTCAGCTCGGCCAGAGCCATCTCCCTCTCCCATCCCCAAGCCGAAATCCCAAAGGGAACCAGTTTCCATCACCCAACTTGCTTGCACCGCGCAAACACCCAACACTGTGCTTCTGTGGATCCATCCCTCTGAAGGGCTGGCCTCCCTCCAGGTGCTGCAGGACCCCTCCTGCAGGGGACCACCTATAGCAAAGTGAGCTAAGCCTGCCCCTCCTGTCCCCGTGCACCTTGCGGATCCACCCTGTTTAATATGCTATTGGCCAGATCCCATAGAAGCAGCACCACAAGCCTGGCAGGGTGCAAGTAGCCCAGACAGGGGCCACAGCACTCCACAGGGGCCCAGCACTCCTGCCCCTGGGAGAGGGGAAGATAAGGTACACACCAATCTGACTGTGGCCCCAGCAGTGGGCTGGGGACAGACATCAGGTCTGACTGTGGCCCCGCCCACCAACACAAGTTACTCCAGACAGCACAGGCAAAGTGCCCTGAAGTCGGGCGCCACCCCAGGGACTATCCAAAATGATGAAACAGAAGAATTCTCCCCAAAAGAAACTCCAGGATGTAGTGACAGCTAATTAATTAATCAAAAATGAATTAAGCAATATAATGGAACACAAATTTAGAATAATAGTCATAAAATTAATTGCTGGGCTTGAAAAAAGTATGGAGGACAGCAGAGAATCTATTGCTACAGATATGAAGAGACTAAGAAATAGTCATGAGGAGCTAAAAAATGCCATAAATGAGGTGCAAAATAAAATGGAGGCGACCACAGCTCAGATTGAAGAGGCAGAGGAGAGAATAGGTGAATTAGAAAATAAAATTATGGAAAAAGAGGAAGCTGAGAAAAACAGAGATAAAAAAAATCCAGGAATATGAGGGGAGAATTAGAGAACTAAGTAATGCAATCAAACGGAACAATATCCATATAATAGGAATTCAAGAAGAGAAAGAGAAGAAAAAGGGGCTGAAGGTGTACGTGAACAAATCATAGTTGAGAACTTTGCTGATCTGGGGAAGGAAAAAAGGCATTGAAATCCAAGAGGCACAGAGAACTCCCTTCAGACATAACTTGAATCGATCTTCTGCACAACATATCATAGTGAAACTGGCAAAATACAAGGATAAAGAGAAAATTCTGAAAGCAGCTAGGGATAAACAGACTATAACATATAAAGGGAAACCCATAAGACTAGTGGCAGATCTATCTACTGAAACTTGACAGGCTAGAAAGAAATGGCAGGAAGTCGTCAATGTGACAAACAGAAAAAATATGCAGCCGAGAATTCTGTATCCAGCAAGCCTGTCATTCACAATAGAAGGAGAGATAAAGGTTTTCCCAAACAAACAAAAACTGATGGAATTCATCATCACTAAACCAGCCCTACAAGAGATCCTAAGGGGGATTCTATGAGTGAAATGTTACAAAGACCACAAAGTACCAGAGACATAACTACAAGCATGAAAACTACAGACATCACAATGACTCTAAACCCATATCTTTCAATAATAACACTGAATATAAATGGACTAAATGCGCCAACCAAAAGACATAGGGTATCAGAATGGATAAAAAAAACAAGACCCATCTACTTGCTGTCTAGAAGAGACTCATTTTAGGCCTGAGGACACCTTCAGATTGAAAGTGAGGGGATGGAGAACTATCTATCATGCTATTGGAAGTCAAAAGAAAGCTGGAGTAGCTATACTTATATCAGACAAACTAGACTTTAAATTAAAGGCTGTAACAAGAGATGAAGAAGGGCATTATATAATAATTACAGGATCTATCCATCAGGAAGAGCTAACAATATAAATGTCTATGCGCCAAATACAGGAGCCCCCAAATATATAAAACAATTAATCACAAACATAAGCAACCTTATTCATAAGAATGTGGTAATTGCAGGGGACTTTAATACTCCACTGAAAACAATGGATAGATCATCTAGATACACGGTCAGTAAAGAAACAAGGGCCCTGAATGAGACATTGGATCAGATGGACTTGACAGATATATTTAGAACTCTGCATCCCAAAGCAACAGAATATACTTTCTTCTCGAGTGCATATGGAACATTCTCCAAGATAGATCACATACTGGGTCACAAAACAGCCCTTAATAAGTATAAAAGAAGTGAGATCATACCATGCACAATTTCAGACCACGATGCTATGAAACTTGAAATCAACCACAGGAAAAAGTCTGGAAAACCTCAAAAGCATGGAAGTTAAAGAACACCCTACTAAAGAATGAATGGGTCAACCAGGCAATTAGAGAAGAAATTAAAAAATATATGGAGGGGCGCCTGGGTGGCTCAGTCGGTTAAGCGGGCCGACTTCGGCTCAGGTCATGATCTCACGGTCCATGAGTTCAAGCCCCACATCAGGCTCTGTGCTGACAGCTCACAGCCTGGATTTCAGATTCTGTGTCTCCCTCTCTCCGACCCTCCCCCATTCATGCTCTGTCTCTGTCTCTAAAATAAATAAATGTTAAAAAAATATATATGGAAACAAATGAAAGTGAAAATACAACAATCCAAACGCTTTGGGATGCAGCGAAGGCAGTCCTGAGAGGAAAATACATTGCAATCCAGGCCTATCTCAAGAAATAAGAAAAATCCCAAATACAAAATCTAACAGCACACCTAAAGGAAATAGAAGCAGAACAGCAAAGACACCCCAAACCCAGCAGAAGAAGAGCAATAATTAAGATCAGAGCAGAAATAACAATATAGAATCTAAAAAAACTGTAGCGCAGATCAATGAAACCAAGAGTTGGTTTTTTGAAAAAATAAACAAAATTGATAAACCTCTAGCCAGGCTTCTCAAAAAGAAAAGGGAGATGACCCAAATAGATACAATCATGAGTGAAAATGGAATTATTGCAACCAATCCCTCAGAAATACAAGCAATTATCAGGGAATACTATAAAAATTATATGCCAACAAACCGGACAGCCTGGAAGAAATGGACAAATTCCTAAGCACCCACACACTTCCAAAACTCAAACAGGAAGAAATAGAAAACTTGAACAGACCCACAACCAGCAAAGAAATTGATTCAGCTATCAAAAATCTTCCAACAAATAGGAATCCAGGACCAGATGGCTTCCCTGGGGAATTCTACCAGACAAAACAGAGATAATACCTATCCTTCTCAAGCTGTTCCAAAAAATTGAAAGGGAAGGAAAACTTCCAGACTCATTCTATGAAGCCAGTATTACTTTGATTCCTAAACCAGACAGAGACCCAGTAAAAAAAAGAGAACTACAGGCCAATATCCCTGATGAATATGGATGCAAAAATTCTCAATAAGATACTAGCAAATCGAATTCAACAGCATATAAAAGAATTATTCACCATGATCAAGTGGGATTCATTCCTGGGATGCAGGGCTGCTTCAACATTCGCAAATCAATCATCGTGATACATCACATTAATAAAAGAAAAGATAAGAACCATATGATCCTGTCAATTGATGCAGAAAAAGCATTTGACAAAATTCAGCACCCTTTCTTAATAAAAGCCCTCGAGAAAGTCGGGATAGAAGGAACATATTTAAACATCATAAAAGCCATTTATGAAAAGCCCACAGCTAACATCATCCTCAATGGGGAAAAACTGAGAGCTTTTTCCCTGAGATCAGGTACACGACAGGGATGCCCACTCTCACCGCTGTTGTTTAACATAGTGTTGGAAGTTCTAGCATCAGCAATCAGACAACAAAAGGAAATCAAAGGCATCACAATTGGCAAAGATGAAGTCAACCTTTCGCTTTTTGCAGATGACATGATATTATACATGGAAAATCCGATAGACTCCACCAAAAGTCTGCTAGAACTGCAGATGACATGATATTATACATGGAAAATCCGATAGACTCCACCAAAAGTCTGCTAGAACTGATACATGAATTCAGCAAAGTTGCAGGATACAAAGTCAATGTACAGAAATCAGTTGCATTCTTATACACTAACAATGAAGCAACAGAAAGACAAATAAAGAAACTGATCCCATTCACAATTGCACCAAGAAGCATAAAATACCTAGGATAAATCTAACCAAAGATGTAAAAGATCTGTATGCTGAAAAGTATAGAAAGCTTATGAAGGAAACTGAAGAAGATATAAAGAAATGGAAAGACATTCCCTGCTCATGGATTGGAAGAATAAATATTGTCAAAATGTCAATACTACCCAAAGCTATCTACACATTCAATGCAATCCCAATCAAAATTGCACCAGCATTCTTCTCGAAACTAGAACAAGCCATCCTAAAATTCATATGGAACCACAAAAGGCCCCAAATAGCCAAAGTAATTTTGAAGAAGACCAAAGCAAGAGGCATCACAATCCCAGACTTTAGCCTCTACTACAAAGCTGTCATCATCAAGACAGCATGGTATTGGCACAAAAACAGACACACAGACCAATGGAATAGAATAGAAACCCCAGAACTAGACCCACAAACGTATGGCCAACTCATCTTTGACAAAGCAGGAAAGAACATCCAATGGAAAAAAGACAGTTTCTTTAACAAATGGTGCTGGGAGAACTGGAATGCACATGCAAAAGGATGAAACTAGACCACTTTCTTACACCATTCACAAAATAAACTAAAAATGGATAAAGGACCTGAATGTGAGACAAGAAACCATCAAAACCTTAGAGGAGAAAGCAGGAAAAAAAACCTCTCTGACCTCACCTGCAGCAATTTCTTACTTGACACATCCCCAAAGGCAAGGGAATTAAAAGCAAAAATGAACTATTAGGACCTCATGAAGATAACAACCTTATACACTGCAAAGGAAACAATCGACAACACTAAAAGGCAACCAAAAGAATGGGAAAAGATATTTGCAAATGACATATCGGACAAAAGGCTAGTATTCCAAATCTATAAAGAGCTCACCAAACTCCACACCCGAAAAACAAAGAATCCAGTGAAGAAATGGGCAGAAAACATGAATAGACAGTTTTCTAAAGAAGACATCCGGATGGCCAACAGGCACATGAAAAGATGCTCAACATCGCTCCTCATCAGGGAAATACAAATCAAACCCACACTCAGATACACCTCACGCCAGTCAAAGTAGCTAAAATGAACAAATCAGGAGACTACAGAAGCTGGAGAGGATGTGGAGAAATGGGAACCCTCTTGCACTGTTGGTGGGATGCAAACTGGTGCAGTCACTCTGCAAAACAGTGTGGAGGTTCCTCAAAAATTTAAAAATAGATATACCCTATGACCCAGCAATAGCACTGCTAGGAATTTACCTAAGGGATACAGGAGTGCTGATGCACAGGGGCACTTGTACCCCAATGTTTATAGCAGCACTTTCAACAATAGCCAAATTATGGAAAGAGCCTAAATGTCCACCAACTGATGAATGGATAAAGATATTGTGGTTTATATACAGAATGGAATACTACCTGTCAATGACAAAGAATGAAATATGCCCTTTTGTAGCAACATGGATGGAATTGGAGAGTGTCATGCTAAGTGAAATAAGTCATACAGAGAAAGACAGATACCATATGTTTTCACTCTTATGTGGATCCTGAGAAACTTAACAGAAGGCCATAGGGGGGGGAAGAAAAAAAGAAAGGTTAGAGAGGGAGGGAGCCAAAACATAAGAGACTCTTAAAAACTGAGAACAAACTGAGGGCTGATGGGGGGTGGGAGGGAGGGAAGGGTGGGTGATGGGTATTGAAGAGGGCACCTGTTGGGATGAGCACTGGGTGTTGTATGGAAACCAATTGGACAATAAATTTCATATTAAAAAAATTAAATTAAATTAAATTTAAAAAAAGAAGGTTGAATTCTTTTAACCCACATTTACCCAGAGATCTCATATAAAAAAAAAAAAATATATATATATATATAATATATATATATATATATATATATATATCTAAGACAAAAATAAGGAAAATTCTCCATAAATTTCCAGAGGGAAAAATAGCAACCCATTATAGGGAAATAAGAATCACAATAAACTTTAGATTTCTCACAGCCTCTCTGGAAGCGAAATGACAATACATTCCCTCGATAGAGAATGAGCAAAATGAGATGCAGAAAGCTTACTTCCCATGCATCCTTTCTGAAAAAAATAATTAACATGTACTTCAAGAAAGAAAAGTCACCCAAGAAAGGGTCAGACATGGGCTTCAGAAATGAGTAGCTAAGACCTTCCCAGAGTAGTAACCATTTGGCACACCTAAGGAGGAGTCACTATTTTATCAGAGCATTCACGAAACCATTACAGATTGACCTTACTGATTTGGAAAAGGCATTTGGTCCTGGGACAAAACAGAAGCAAAATGTAAGCAGAAAATCCAAGAGAAAATAACGAGCTCTAAAGGAGGAAGAGAGTGCAAAGCAAACTAACATATTAGATAATTTTGAATGATTAATATAGTGTAAAAAGAGCATGCTTTGAAGTCTTGGGGTTTTCCCCCTTTTACTCACAAAAATTCAGTGACATGGAGCACCACTCCTCAGAGAATCTATCTGGTTCTGAAAAAAATTATATTGACATAATTTTAATATGGCAAGACTACATCTCAGCTTTAAGTTTTCAGGGTCAACCTATAGGGAAATCATGGAAATCTGTAACATTACAGACCTCTAATCATGGAAGTGTGTAATATTACAGAATGCAAATTTTTTACAATGGAAAGGAGTACTAACAGATATGCAAGGTAAAGAAAGAAATGAGGGAAGAGGGCTGTTAAGAGATTTTGAGGTTGATGGATCAAGTAATAGAGTTTTAAGTATATTATTTAAATCTATATAATAATCAATAGAACCAATATTTATTATAAACATGGAAGATAAGAGGAGGAGGGAGTTTAATTGAAGTTAATCCTAATAAATGGAATCAGATAATGCTTACAGTTGATGAATCAGGAAAATCTGGCATAAGCCTACAATTAATTTATTTTTTTTAATATGAAATGTATTGTCAAATTGGTTTCCATCCAGTGCTCATCCCAACAGGTGCCCTCCTCAATGCCCATCACCCACTTTCCCTCCCTCCCACCCCCCATCATCCCTCAGTTAATTCTCAGTTGTTAAGAGTCTCTTATGGTTTGGCTCCCTCCCTCTCTCACTTTTTTTTCCCTTCCCCTCCCCCCTGGTCTTCTGTTAAGTTTCTCAGGATCCACCTAAGAATGAAAAATATGGTATCTGTCTTTCTCTGTATGACTTATTCACTTAGCCTAACAGTCTCCAGTTCCATCCATGTTACATATCAGACAATGGGCTAGTATCCAAATCTATAAAGAGCTCACCAAACTCCACACCCGCAAAAACAAATAATCCAGTGAAGAAATGGGCAGAAAACATGAATAGACACTTCTCTAAAGAAGACATCCAGATGCCTAACAGGCACATGAAAGATGCTCAGTGTCACTCCTCATCAGGGATATACAAACCAAAACCACACTCAGATATCACCTCACACCAGTCAGAGTGGCTAAAATGGACAAATCAGGAGACTATAGATGCTGGAAAGGATGTGAAGAAACAGGAACCCTCTTGCACTGTTGGTGGGATGCAAACTGGTACAGCCACTCAGGAAAACAGTGTGGAGGTTCCTCAAAAATTAAACATAGATCTACCCTATGACCCAGCAATAGCCCTGCTAGGAATTTACCCAAGGGATACAGGAGTGCTGATGCATAGGGGCGCTTGTACCCCAATGTTTATAGCAGCACTTTCAACAATAGCCAAATTATGGAAGCCTACAATTAATTTAATATAGATGACCAAACGAACTAAAATCAGAAACAGTTTAAAATTGTATAACTAGAAATGGGAGGACAGACATGTATCCTGGAGACAGACATTCAACTGTACCTCCTTCAGAAAGTATTGGAAATATATTTCCTTCACATGTCTTAATTTACAATATAAAATAAAAATGAATAAGTTTAGAGATTTTGTTTTCAAATATTTTTTCTAAAAGATGAAATAATTTCTTCTTGCCATATGACTCTCTTTTCAATAAATATAGGTTATATGGAAAAATTGTAATGGGCCCTAACTTTAAATTAATTGAAATACACCCTATTAAAAAATCGATTAATAAAGTATTTAGACTTTTAGTTTTTATCTTTTGCATTTATAAAAATAAAATATAAATTATAAGAAATAAGCCATTAAAGGTGATGTTAGATATTGCAAATGTAAATTCAATTTATACTGTGGGGTTCACTGTATATTTTAGTGTGGGTCTTTGGATTTTTTATTTTTTATCCATATCAATGTTAAGTGTAAATTTCAATTTTAAGTGATAATCATGAAACACGTAAAAGCTTTTCATCAAAAAAGAGAAGTGTCTTGGTTTGGAATGATTTTCAATACGGCTTTTAAAAATGATTTTTATTCTTAACCACAATATTTTCCCCAATCATTCTATCCTATCAACTATTATTTAAGTGTTTATGCCTTAATCAGAAATTCATTCTGATTAGGTATCAGCTATGAATATTTTATCAGGTGGCTTGACAATTATCAGAATCTGTTGGGGGGGAGGGGCGGGGGGGAGGGTAGAAAGAGAGGGAAGAATTGGAAGAGGAAGTACATTATTATCTGTTTCAGTAATTGAATTCCAGAAGAACCTGAGCTCAGGGACCATGAGTAAAACCTGACGCTTTTAGAAGGTCTTCCAAAACTGGTTGACCCTCATATTGTTATTGCTTTGCTATGCATTACACATTAGAAAATGTGAATAGGAGTCTTAGAAATGAACCTGAGTGTTATCTGACTTTCCATAAAATCTGTAGCATATTGGTAAAAATGTGGGCTCATTTGGACTGCTAACCCTATTGCTTACTGACTATATACTAATCTCTGTGTATCTCTACTCCTTCATCTATGAGATAAAGAATATTATAGCTTGGTGGCACTATGAGGAATAAATTGATGACACATAAAAAGCCCTTGAAACTGTGTCTAACTCAGTTGATATTTACTATAATTATTATTTGCTCATCATAGGAACTCATACAAAGAGGATTCAGAAAGTATCCCTAGATTTTTACAACATTCTCTGCTCTATTCAGAGGATGGCTCTGTGTGACAGTCCTAGTATCTATTCTTTCATGTTGTTGGACATACGGGAAGGATGTAGGGCATCACCTCATGGTTGTCATAAATACCATTTTCATTTCCCACTATTTTCTATATGGAGGTCACAAGCAATTTTCATAAAATTTGTCTTTATCACCTTTTTCATGAAAGTCATTAATGGAAAGATGGTGGAGGAATAGAGCTGGGGTACAGAAATGTGAGATGTGGTGAGTCTCAGAGTTTTAATGTTCACACCCCCAGGACAGGGAATCATAAAGTCAATTTATGGCTAGCCCTCCTGACAGCACATTATCTATGAACTAGGATGATTTTACTGGCTTGCCTACAGCCTTTCTTTCTTAATTTTCTCTGATATTTTCATATCTGGTATCCTGGCTACAGTACTGGTGGAGAGAAGTGAGAAGTACATTGTTTTCCAAGTTACTTGGTGTATTTTGTTTCAGCTTTAGCCTTTCCCTTCCTCTACACTTTCATCAATTCACATGTACCATACACGCACATGCACATACACACACATATACACACACTTCAAAAACCACATATACTCATATAAGTACATACATCCACATGCTTATAGCCAGAAACTATACTAATCTTGTAAACTGTATTAGTTTGCCATTGCTGCTGTAACAAATTATCACAAATGTAGTGTTTTTAAACAACAGAAATTTGTTATAGCTATAGAGACCAGAAGTCCAAAATCAATTTCATAGGGCTCAAATCAATATACTGTCAGAACCGTTCTCTTAAAGAGATTTTATGGGAGAATCTTTTCTTCCCTCTTCCTACTTCCAGCTTCTAGCTTCTGCTGGTATCTTTGGTTTATGGTTACATCAATCCAATCTCTGCCTCTGTGGTCACACTGCCTTCTCCTCTTCTTTCTGTAATCTTCTTCCTCCACTTTGTAAGGACACTGTGACTGCACTTAAGGTCTACCTTGATAATCCAGGATAATTTTCCCATCTCATAATCTCAAACTTAGTCAGATCTTCAAATTATTTCCTATATAAGGTGACATTTACAGGTTCCACAAATTAGGACATAAAATCTTATGCCCAACACATTTCTCCCTTTTTGGACCCTCTTGATAAGAATGGCTTCATTTTCTTCCTAATCACATAAACCAGAAGCTTCACTATAATCTTTATTTCTTTTTTCTCCCTCTAACATTGACATCCCACCGTTAAAACAAGCCCCCCTCCTTACCAGTGACTCTAAAATTTACAATATTCTCTCCATGTACACTACCACTGTTATAGAGATGTGCAGTTAGTCTCATCTGTATTATTTCAGTAACCAAATGAGTCTTTGCCTACAAGTCCTTCCTCTTTTGTTCATCTTCCATGTGGTTTCCAAAATGTTTTATAACAAATACGGTCATGTTCTTGCCCAACTTAAAAATCTGTCAGTGGAAAAAAAAATCTGTCTGTGGTTCTTCACTCTTGGCAGAACGTATCTAAACTATGTTAATAAAACCATCATCCACTTCTTATCTCTACTTGCTACTTGACCATTAACTATGTATAGAATGTGTGCTTATACTATTGAGCATTTCTGCCATCTAGAGAACCCTTCTCCTTGGTGCATTGGACTTTCTTCTTCGTCTTTAGGGTCTACGTTGTCTATGTCCAACATTTCTTCTGTGATCCTTTTTCTAAATTGCTTAGGTAATATCTTTCAAATATTATTTAGCTCTTCATTTATCTTAACAGGGCATTGGCATTACTACTGAAATCTCAGAATTTTTATATATTATATATATTATTGTATATATTTATGGAGTTTTGTTTTCCTAGTGCCAAGCAAAATGTCACTATAGAATAGGAACTCAATAAACATTATGTGAATCAGTAAGGACATGATGGGTGCTCAATAGCTATACATCATGAGACATGTGCCCAAATATCCAACTCAACACACTGAACTTCAGAGCATAGAAAATGAACATAATTGCCATTTATATAAATATTAGGTTATGATAAAATAATAAATTCCACTAAAATATAAGTGGCTTTATAAAACAAATGTTATCTCTTATTTATGCAAAGTCTGATGAGGTTCAATAACTTTCCAGGGCAGTTTTTCACTAAGTGGTGTCTTGGGAGATCTGCCTAGTTTTTATATTATGATTTCTTCAATGCAAAGCATGGCTTTTAGACACTGCAAAAGGAAAAGAAAAAGAAGGTTGCAGAAGGATTTTACACAGCCTCCTTCCTAAGTTGACATCCATATTTTCTACTCATGTCTATTGACCACAAGGAGTCATTTGGCTTACTCAACTACAACTAGACTGGAAATGACAGACTTTCATATGTTCAGATAGGAGAGGTCAATGACATAAGCCTGAAGTAACTATTATTCATGCCCTTTAATTAGCTTATGAAGAGTTCCAAATCAACATTCAGACTGTACCCTATTTATATATCACTCTCTTCTTTTTTCTCTTCAAAATAATTAGCTTCCCCTTATAGACAGGAATAGAAGTCAATAACAGGTACATCCACTACCCAATAAAATGGTTGAAAACAGTTATGGCTGGTAGGTCTTAATGTCATCATCATTTTTTTTTTCACTCTAGCAAACCATTCTGCAATCTGAAAGTATATTCAAATAATTTTACGTTTTAAACAAATGATTAGTCAAGAAAACCATGTGTCCTATTAAATGACATTTTTGTTTCCTTTTTCTCTTGAAAAATTATCTCTCAACTGTAACTTTTATCCTATTATCTAATGAACATGAATTGGATTTTGTGTGTGTGTGGTTGATGCTAAATGGTTTAACGAAAAAATCAAAACTCTAACTCTCGAGAATGTATTCAGAGGATTTCCTGGGCAAGATGACTAACTGAACCTATAATGTTTTAATGATACATTTAGTAAGATAAAGAATTTATGTGGTCTATGGATGCAATTCAGAACAGCTTCATATCAGCAATGCAGAATCTCATCTACCAGAACTCTTGCTAAAAGAACTTGACATATTTTCCACAGTCCTTAACAACAAGTAAGAAAGACGCCACTTGTTTTAAAATATCCAAGGGTACAGGACTTAGGAAATATTTTCTCCAGCCTGTTTTTTCTCCACATAATAATCTATAAACTTGAACAAGGATCTCATTCTCATTGTATTACACAAATAGGCTAGAAAAAAACGATCTATATGACATTTGGATATACTCTATTCTAACAAGAAACTTTCCTCCTGGATGTGTTACAAGTTGAACTCAGTCTAAATAAATGAATGATAAACTTCTATAAAGGCAAACAAACAACAAGAAAATAAAAATAAACATAAAATAGCAAGTGAACAAAACTCCATGTCCATAATGTTATTTTTTTAAAAAGTAGTTTTCTACTATTCCTTCTACCAGACATTTTATTCATTCACATATGTATCCATTCAACAAAAATGTGTTAAATATTTAATCTATTTGGATTCCACAAAATGTGTGATTTAAAGTGAGCGAGAGGGGCACCTGGGTGGCTCAGTCAGTTAAGCGGCCGACTTCGGCTCAGGTCATGATCTCGCGGTCCATGAGTTCAAGCCCCATGTCGGGCTCTGTGCTGACAACTCAGAGCCTGGAGCCTGTTTCGGATTCTGTGTCTCCCTCTCTCTGACCCTCCCCTGTTGTTCATGCTCTCTCTCTCCCTGTCTCAAAAATAAATAACGTTAAAAAAAAAGTGAGTGAGAAAAGATCTTGCTCTCAGGAGACCTTAGTCTTTTAGTATAGTAAAGGAGATTTTAGTATAGGAGATCTATGTTTTGAGTGTTTGTGTGTATCGCTCTTCTAGAACCTATGATATAGACACATGGAAAAGTATCTGCATACATGCAGAATTCAGAGAAATTTTTAAAACAGGATGCCTGAGATGAAAACAAGTCTTAAAATGAAATCACATCTGAGAGAAAAGAGGTGCTGATGGTGTAAATGATCTAGTCCCAGATTGATAGATTTGTGGAAACGACCTAGGAGAAAATCCCAGTACAGTCAGTGGCATGAAGCTTAGTGGCAAAGGAGAGAAATTCCAGAGAGAGTTATAGACAGAGGAAGTTGCTGTAATAAAAAAGTATCCCCCATTTCATTGTTTCTCCTTAGAGAAGATAGGTTATGAAATAGTGGTACAAATATATTAGCAAATGTGATCTGTGATCACAAAACAGGTAGTAAATTAGCAAAGACACCAAAAAGTATACCTATTTATGAATAGATAGAAATACAAAATTAACAATGAATCAGAATTTTCAAACTTGGTCTATAATTCTGGCATTATACAGGAAAGAGAGAGAGTAGATACTGGTATCTCCTCATGCTTTCAATGATACCAAACAGATGCTAGGGAGCATTAGTTGCTGACTATTTATCTGTGGTATTTTTCTATTTTTCATTTTCTATTCCATGCCTATTCTATTCCTCTTCTTCCATTACTCCATATATTAACCAATACTCATTGAGTGCTTTCCAGGTGCCAGGCACTGTTTGGGGCACAAAGGATAGATAGAGCAATGCCTAGAATTGACAAAGCCCTTCCCCTTATGTGGATTATATTCTAGGGAGGAGACAGATAATAAACAAATACACAAGAAATATAGTAAGTCAAGTGTAAGTATAATGAATGAAAGCAAAGCAGAAAGGAGGAGGGCAGTGAGTATGAGAGTGGCAGTAGATTTTGCTGTTTTGTAGGAATACACAGTGAAAAGAATACACATTTGCACAAAACTAAAGGAAGTGATGGAGCGACCTGGAGAAGTCCCTGAAAGAAGTGAGTTAAAAAGTTATTTGGGTTTTCTGTGTTCACTGAACCAAACTACCAAGAGGGCAGAGTTCCTGGAGCTAAATGAACAAGGGGGCTGGTGGTGGGGATTGAGTATAGAGAAAAGTTCCTTTCACACAAGAAATACAGGAAGCGTTCTTAAAGGGCTACATACTCCATCTAGTTTTAATGAGTGAGGCAGAGCTCCACAGCAGAATTTTGAGCAGAATAGTGATATGAACTGATTGCTGGTTTTTTTTAATCTCTTAGTTATTTATTTATGTGGAGAGTGGACTATCAAGGCAAGAGTGGAAACATGGAGGAGACATATTTGGAGGCAAACGTAATAACTCAGCTGAAAGAGAATGGTGGCTTAGACCAATGGTTACAATGGAATAATGGATTCTGGATTTTTTTTTAATGTGAAACATGAGAATTTCTGCTAGATTTGTCATGGGGTTTTTAATATCCCCCTAATATCTTCTCTATTTGCACACATATTCCATGTTCCCTCATTGAAATTCCTATTGCTTCAGTACATCTAATTTAATTAGCAAGAAAGGAAAGGCTATTGTATATTATTGATAGTTTTCTTTCAACTGATTCAGGTGTACTTATGGTAAAAAAGAAACAGAACAAATATTAATTTGACTAATCTGAAATTCATAGGCTTTTGTGAAGTACATTAAAATGAAGTAGAATATTGTGATAATGTTGGGAGCATACTAAAATGAGGAATGTAAGAGTCATTTGTACGAACAAGTCAATTAATAGACCAGTGCTTATAGGTCAGTTACAGAGGCCTCTATAATCATGTGCCATCACAAAATTTATAGTAAGACCTAACAAAATACATTAAAGAAAAGAGGTTAAGTGAATAGGCTTTAAAAAGATGGTCTGTGTTCTAATGCTGGCTCTGCAATTGCCTAGCTTTGTGACTTTAGCAAATAGCCCCCTTTATACATTTGTTTTCTCATCTAAAGAACTGAGGTGATGATAATAATGGCAATTACCTCATACAGCTGTTGTAAGAAGTCAATGAAGTAACAAATCACATTTATAATAGTGCCTGACAAATAATAAGTACTCATTAAATATAAGTAAGCATTCATTAAGTGATATTCACTGAGTGATTAAGTGACTATTAATATATAGACACACACATACATATATACTAAACCTTCATCCCAAGTTTTAGATTATATTTTCTATTTTCTAAATATCTTTAATAACATGGTGATTTGTATAACAACATATATGGCATTTTTTGGATGCTAATAAACAACTTACAAAAAGTTTAATCCCTAAAATTCCAAGAAACTAAATAGTATTACCACAATAATATTTGATGGCAAAACAAAGTCATTCAAATTCTTTCCAGAAATAAAGCAATATATACTCATCCAAACACTAATACTGTAAATCTGCTCTCATCCAGGACTGTTAGGTCCTACTAATAAAAACTTGAATCAAGTCTGTATCACTAACACAAACACTGTATTATTAGGATTTGAAATAGATTACTTTGGGGCATCTAGGTGGCTCAGATGGTTAAATGTCTATCTCTTCATTTCAGCTCAGATCATGATCTCATAGTTCATGAGTTCCAACCCCGTGTCAGGCTCCATGCTGAGAGCGTGGAGCCTGCTTAAGGATTCTCTCTCTCTCTCTCTCTCTCTCTCTATATATATATATATATATATACCCTTTCCCTACTCTCACTCTATCAAAATAAATAAGTAAACTTAAAAAATATGCTTTAAATAGACTTTGGAATAAATTACTGTTATTTTGCGTTATACTATTTGAACACAATGACCATATCTCTTCTTTAAAAAAGAAAGAAAGGGGCGCCCGGGTGGCTCAGTTGGTTGAGCGTCTGACTTCAGCTCAGGTCATGATCTCGCGCTCCGTGAGTTCGAGCCCTGCGTCGGGCTCTGTGCTGACAGCTCGGAGCCTGGAGCCTGTTTCAGATTCTGTGTCTCCTTCTCTCTCTGACCCTCCCCCATTCATGCTCTGTCTCTCTCTGTCCCAAAAATAAATAAACTTAAAAAAATTTTTTTTTAAAAGAAAGAAAGAAGAAAAATAAAAGCTACCCAAAATTCCACAGAGTACAACCATAGCTATGAAATCAGAGTGAAATATATTTAAGGTTATTTTCTTGATTGTTTGAACATCACTTTAACATGCCAGTATAAAAACATTAGAAATTGTTTTGGAGTAGAAAAATCATCATTTTAGTGATCTGAAGTTGAATTTGATGAACACCTTTCAGAATTAAGGACTATTGGTTTCTCTATCACAATCAATTTTAAATATAAAAGTGCTCTAATTAATGGTTTAGATTATGGTGATTTTTTTAATCCTTAGAAGCAGAATCTGCCTTCTATTTATGTAGATTACTCCCTCCTCCCCCATATCCTCACAACATTGGTGATTGAAGAATTAGGCCAATTGTTTGCACCTGTACATCATTTGCACCTGTATCCAGGAAAGGTGGCTTCAGTGGGAACCAGCTGGAATAATTCTAATGACTCGGGTACATAGGAAAACCACTACCAC
This sequence comes from Lynx canadensis, assembly GCF_007474595.2. Taxonomy (NCBI): domain Eukaryota; kingdom Metazoa; phylum Chordata; class Mammalia; order Carnivora; family Felidae; genus Lynx; species Lynx canadensis. The sequence continues at coordinate 159,154,955 of NC_044306.2, forward strand.
TGGTATATTTTCACTGTCTTTTAAAAATTCTGTTGACATTTTTACCCCTGAACAGTGTTCATTATGGTTGCAAAAGTGTACCAGGCCATTTATTTTATAGCATAAGAGATTTATTCTACTTGAAAGGCGTTCATCAAAGCATTGTCTTTGGCAACTGAACATATGTCATGCAGAATTGCACTCTGTTATCAAATGACATTAATCTAAGATCTGAGGTTACCCTGAGGTGAGGAAATAAATTGAAATTGGGAGTGTTGAACATGGCACATAGAATGATGCTCTACACTGAACTAATAATAAATCTATTTGGGATATCGTTAGTCTTTTAAAATAGTGAACAGTTTTGTTGCCTTTTAAAACAAGAGTCAGGGAATATTAGCTATTTAACATATTTGATATTTTTGGAGTAAGAAAAAAAGGAGATGAAAAAACAGAAGCAAAAATAGATATTTTCTCCAAATTGCATATCTTTAGACATATTTCATGTTGCAAGAACTGTTCACTATATCTTTCATAAATGGCTAATTTAAGAGCAAGCCTAAAGTTATTACAGTTACTATGGCAGGTCTAAATAACAATTATATTTATAATGGTTATAATACTTTTTCACCTATCGCATTTAAATATACACATAAGATGGGAAATAACTAAGAATGATATGGGCTTTTTGGTTTTATTATATCTATATTTTCTGTTAATTAGTCAATGAATTAGAAACACATTAAATTAAGGTTGCTTGTTTAAATAGAGCTTGGTATATTTTTGAAAACATGGTTCAATCATCATTAAAATAGATTAAAAATATTCTTAGACTCAAACCCTGAGTGAAAGTCACATCCCTATGATTTGTCACCTTTAATTATTTTTAACTCCTTAAGTGCTTTCACCCTGCTAGTGTATATTATTTAGTCCTGCTTTGCTATGTTCATATGTTTCCCTCAAGTCTTATCTCCGAATTTCTTCTACGTAGCTCTGTTTGTTTAAAAATAAAAACTAATACATGCAAAATTTATTAGCCTCCCTTGGTTCCCTGGGAATCCTTACTAACAATAGAGTGTGGATGGGCCAGTGCAAAGCCCTTTACATATATTCATTAAACAACATAGGACCTGAGCAAAGTAAGTTGTCATATTATCACAATTCCTGAAAACTCTGCTTCTGTTCCAACACTTACTCAAATTCAAATTCTACTGATTAATAAAAACTACCCACAGGGCCCCTGGATGGCTCAGTCAGTTAAGTGTCTGACTTTTGATTTCTGATCAGGTCATGATCTCACCATTGGTGAAACTGAGCTCAGCGTTGGGGTTTCCTGCTGACCACGCAGAGCCTGCTTGGGATTCTCTCTCTCCCTCTCTCTCTGCTCCTCCCCGCACACTCTCTGTGGCACGCACACTCTCTCTCTCTTTCTCTCTCTGAAAATAAACTGTTAAAAAATAACAAAAATAAAACCACCCACAAAGTAAAGATAAAAAACAGCTTTCCACACATATCCATAATTGGTAAATACCAATTTCTAGAATTTCCAATTGGGATATTTTTACAATTATTGTGAAATTATGCTATTTGGAAGGAGGACAACAGAAAAAACAGAAAGGAAGAAACAAGAATGAATGGAGAAATTATTAGATAGCAAACTCTAAAAATAAGTTTAAATTCACTGCAAAGACATATATACATGTAATTTTCATATACGTAAAAGTACATACATATGGCTAAAGGTACATATATATTTTACCAAATAAATAACATTTTTTAATTTTTAATTTTATAAATTAATTTCATTTCATTACTGTTTCATTTGAACATTGATTGACTTACATTTTTAATAATAAGCTATATTGAAAAGAATACAAATAAGCACTTTTAAAATGTACCTAAAATTCCAATGGCCCATTATTAGTTTGATTTTATCAATTAAAAAGATGTATTCATTAACTGCTTATTCAATCCAAGTATAACCTAAACTATAAAATATCTTTCCTAATCATGAGAATAATTAAAAAGGTAACAAACTTATAAAATACACACACACACACACACATACACACACACACAGATTAATTTCCAAAAATCTAGGGGTGCCTGGGTGGCTCAGTTGGTTAAGCGTCGACTTCAGCTCAGGTCAAGATCTCATGGTTTGTGAGTTCGAGCCCCACGTCGGGTTCTGTGCTGACAGCTCAGAGCCTGGAGCCTGCTTCAGATTCTGTGCCTCTCTCTCTCTCTGTCCCTCCCCTGCTCATGTTCATCTCTCTCTGTCTCAAAACTAAATAAATACATTAAATTTTTTTTTAAATCTAGAAGTTGTAACTTCATTCTACATGCAATGGAAGCCAGTGAGGAATTTTAAGAAGTTGAGTGTCATGTAATGTATTAAGTTTTTTAAAAAAAACTCATTCTGGTTGTTTTATGTTAATATTAAATAACTTGATTGTACTATGACATATTTTTATCAACTATATTTAATACTAATGTTGCTTTCACTTTGTGCTTTCTATATTCCTTTTCTGTCTATTCCTGTCACAATAGCTGTTACTTCAATTCTAGGACAGTGTGATGAATTTATGGAGGCACTTCATGACCTTTAAAAGTCATGCTAGTCACATTTTCTAGGGATGCTTTACCTACAGTACCCCCAAAGTGGCCTGGCCATTAAGAAAAAACCAATTGGAACTAATCGGTAATGTGAAAAAGCCTGAAAGTAAGCCTGTAATGCTAGATTTCAAAAATGAACAGGCTGAGAAATAGAGCACAGTAAGAAAAAGGTCTTGAGTGTTAAGTAAGCATACTTCAAAGTTAAAGAAAATAATAGTAATAAGCATGTCTTTGATTATATAACCTTTTTTATGCTACATAAAGCTTTTGTATTAACTCATTTTATCCTGGCAACCTCTTTATGAGGTATTTTATCTCTATTTTAAAATCAGGGAAGGGAAGCAAAGAAGGCTAAGTGGCTGCCTGTCATAAGACTTATAAGTGAGCAAGGTCTTGGACCTAGGTCATCTGATAACAACTCTAGGACTATTTCCATCTCTCCACATAGTGTTCCACAGCTAATACCTGGAAAATTAAATGTCTCAGATGGATGGGAGCTCTTCAGGAGCAATCTCAATGAGGGGTTGAAGGAAAGTTCATCATGATTACTTGTGAGATTTTTTTTTAACCATCACAAACACACACATACACACATACACTCAGAGACTCAACCAAATGCTATGTGCATGGACTATATATCCCTAGTTTGGAGTATTGTCATCACGAGCCATTGGTATTGATGGAAATGACTATCAAAAGGTGTAAAGATGTTTAAGGACAGAAATAGTTGAAAATCAATGATCCAATAATTTCATTCTAAAAAATAATCTTGAGTAGTTTTTACCTGAAAGTAAGAAGAAATATGGTCAAGTAAATTAATATAAATGCCAAGCTCGTCACTGAGTAGATCAGGTATGAAATAAGCTTATGTAGAAAATGAACACAAGTCATATCAAAGGATAAAACAACAGAATTTTGTGGATCTAAGAGAAGAGTGTCATAAAGATTTAGACTTAGAACACATTGAGACACATGAAATTAACTAGCAAAAAAAAAAGGAGATATTTAGCAAAGAAACAAAACTTCATTTTTAATTATAAAAGAAAATGTATTCATTATTTTAAAAGTTGGAAAAATACAAAGAACTACAGAAAAGAAATAAAATTTACATAGAGATAAGCACTACTAATATTATAGAATATTTTCTTATATTATATACTCATTGTTTAACTGTATTTATTGTTTTCAGAGAGGCTGAACATTTTTTATATGTTCATCATAAAAATTCATTGATACTTCTGTTAACATTAATAATAATTTGTACAGGGGTGCCTGGGTGGCTCAGTCAGTTAACCGTCCAACTTCGGCTCAGGTCATGATCTGGCAATCTGTGAGTTCGAGCCCCACGTCAGGCTCTGTGCTGAGCCTCCCTCTCTCTCTGACCCTCTCCTGTTCATGCTCTGTCTCAAAAATAAATACACGTTAAAAAAAATTAAAAGAAATAATGATAATAATTTGTCCTGTGGACTTCCTCTCTACAGACATACTACTAAATGCTTTATGTGCATTATCTAATTCTTTTTTTATTGAAATCTAATATTATATTGAAATATATATATTGAATTACATATGACATTATATAAATTTAAGGTAAAATAATAGGTTTATTTGATTCATTTATATATTGCAATATGATCACCACTGTAGTGTTAGCTAACACCTCTATCACATCAGATAATTATCATTTAATGCTTTTAAATGACACAGTGCCCTTTTTCTATTTTTAGAATAATAGTACTTCTTGAAACTCTACTTGTCTGAGCTCATTTTAGCTTGCAATATAACCCTTTTTCTGGCATATCTAAAAGGATTTTTAATGCTAATATTAAAGAAAAATAATTAGAGGATCTTTGTATACATAATTAACATTTAGGGAGGAGTGTTAACAGATGACACAGAAAAGCAGATAAGGGGCACCTGGGTGGCTCAGTCAGTTAAGCCTCTGACTTCAGCTCAGGTCATGATCTCACAGTCCGTGAGTTTGGGCCCTGCGTCAGGCTCTGTGCTGACAGCTCAGAGCCTGGAGACTGCTTCGGGTTCTGCGTCTCCCTGTCTTTTCTGCCCCTCCCCTGCTCATGCTCTGTCTCTGTCTCAGAAGTAAATAAAAACATTTAAAAAATTAAAGAAAAGCAGGGAAGAGAATAGGTGTGTTCTGTGAATCTTCAGGAAAATTATTGAACTTTGTTTATGTAAAAATATTTTAAAAGCTATAATTTAATATAAAATTATGAAGCCACTATTACTACTAATAGTATAATTTTTAGTTATTACTATTTATAAGTCAGATTTCAGATTATTAAAGGAAAAAATATTCAGGCATTTAAAGTGGTCTAGTAACAGAATTAAAAATAACCTGGATTAACCCCTTTCCATACTATAAGTGTCCACCGAAAATGTAATGAGTACTTATGTATATATTTACATAGATGTGTAAATATATGTATATATGTATGTGTATTTACATATATGTGTATAAGAGTGGAACCAATATATCATTGGTTCATTCAGTTAACTTTTACACTTCATTGAGAGTCTACTCTGTGTAAGATCCTATGACAGATATTTGGTGGAAACATTGATAATCAATATTACCTTGTAGTCTAATAGAGGTGATAAAATATACAACAAAAAATGTAATATTAAGCATGATCACAGTTTAGGATGGGGAAATATTCCTTTTAGATAACACAATCAAGTAAAGCTCTCTGAAGGGATTACCATTACAACTACTGATGAATCAGGTTTTAGACATGTTAGTGGGGAAGGCAGAGGTAGTACAGATGGAAAGATGGGAAGAAATTACATAATTTAATATAGGCAAATAAATACAGTAAACTAAATTCTAGAAGCAGCCATGGAAAGAAAATAGGAGATTAAACCTCAATATAGGTTTAGTTCAACATATGAAGTTTGGGGAGTGAATAATATTTCACAAGAGATTGACATATTTGTATTATTTGAGATGTTTACTCTTGAAAGAAAATAGGAGAAATATTAGAAGGAAAATTTTGAATCAGCAAGCCCAAGAAACTTTTTAAATTATTCAAGGGGCAGAGAATTTGTGTGGTAGCTATGGAAATAAAGCCAATGAGATGGTGTAAAAGCTGTTGTCTATGTAAATTAAGAACTCTTTGTACCTGAGTGACTAAATGGCGAGTGGTATGTAAAATAAGAAGGGAGGGTGCTGAGAATCTAAGCATGTCAATGCTATTAACAAAAATAATATTAGAAAGAAAAGCAAACTTACAGGGGAATATATTGGTTTGATTTGGAGCACATATGACACAGATTACAGGTAGCCTGTCCTTAGATATTTCAATAAAATGGCAAGAATATGTAAGTAAATGTGCAAAAGCTATTTATTCCTTTGGAAAAAAGGTAGTGAGGGGTGTGGATAATTTTTGTCAATTGTGTTTAGTTCTGTGTTTCATCTTCTGTTGAAATAATTAACTTTACAATAAATATTTCCATCTATATATGCTGATTATTCCTCACCATGTGCACACAATCATAAAATGTAGTACCCTGCATATTAAAATTTCTGGCATGTTACCAATGACTAAAAGGAAAACTGTGAAAGAGAACTACCATGCTTATATATACATAATGTTTCAACAAAATAACTTAATCATAAATGAGCCAGTCCTATAATTAAAAACATGTATTTTTTAATTTGTAGTGAATTCAATCATATACTACAATTAAACAATGTCACAATTTTTTAAAGGCTTTCTCAACCAACATAAGGGGAGATATCTATCTTTTTCTAGGTCCTGAGTTAGTTAGTCATTTGTTTTTATTGACAGAAATAAGCATTAATTACCATATTTTGTTTTCCTTGAGTGTGGTAGGTGGTCTCTTGGATGGTGTACAATGATCCTTGCCTCCTAATATTCACATGCATATCTGATACCAACTCCTTAAATGTAGGTTGGACATAGCGACTTTTAACAAATAAAATACAGGAAAAAAATAGATTATACCCCTTCTGAAATTAGATTACAAAAAGACTGTGATTTCCATGTGATTGTCTTCTCTTGCTCTGAGAAAAGCCAACTGCCATGTTGTAACCAAACCTATGGAGAATCCACTAAGCAAGAAACTAAAGGAGATCTCTTGCCAATAACCAGTGAGGCATTGAAAATTTCAGTCCAAGAGCCCATGAGAAACTGAGTCTTTTCAAAAATGACTTGAGTGACCTTAGAAGTGAATCGTCTCTCATTCAAGTTTTCAGATGAGACCACAATCCCAGCTGACATCTTGACTGCAGCCTGCTGAGAGAGCTTGAGGCCAAGGCATCCAGCCAGTACATGCCTAATTCTTGACCCACAGGAAACTAAATTTAACATTTACTACTTTAGCTACTAGATTTGGGGATGATGTGTTTAACGGCAAAAGACAACTAACACATTGGGGAATGTTTAGAGTTGAGCTCCTTCTATTCTGTAAAACAAATATTTCATAAACCAAGCATGTAAATGTCATCCTGGAACTGAACGAAATAAAGAGATGTCATTATCTTCTACATCCACTGCATCTACACTGCATCTACATCCACTGTAACTTATATAAATTAGCTCTTGGGAATGGAACCAGTCAAGCCTTGCTATGTTATATAACAAGTACTAGTTTATCAAGACTTTTCCTCATAGAAGACATAGTCTGCTTCATAAGATTGTCTGAGGATCTCTGAACACAATCAGATTTTTCAGAGGATCTGGAGAGATAAGACACATTTTATACTGTGGAATTTCAGCAACATATACACAAATATTATTCATTCTGTTTTTTAAAAGTCCTAAGCTATCTCTCCCCTTTTAAGTTTCAGACTCCTACTGTGTTATTTCAACTTCGTTTTCCTTCTTTGACCCACTCTGCTCATTTTCATCTTTTTCTTTTAGCCACCCTAAAATTATTTTTCATTTATTCTTAGAGCCAATTTGTTTTTCATTACTTTCTTCATACAAATTTGTGCCTTCATTTTCTTATTCTCTACCCACAGGTTTCCTATAAATGTACTTTTTCAAAGGAGAAAATTTTCTTCCAGATGACTAATTCTAGTGACAAGTTGTTAAGATAATATTTCAGTTTTTCCCAGAACATTGGATTTGAGACATCAAACAAGTAACTTATCCATTCATATTTTAGCAAAACTTGGTGATATAGGATAAAGTCATCCTCCAGTGAGAGGCCATCTTCAAGAGAGACTAATTTTTTTAGTTTAGCAATGGCAAAAGGAGATCTACTGAAGGTATGAAAGACGCCCCCCACCATTTTGTTTAAGAACATCCCATTCACCATCAATTAGGATTTTTCTTCCTCCCAGTTTGATGGTAAAAATAAACTTCCTAAAAACAACTTAGAATGCCATTCCACAGTATAGTACCACTCAGAGGGTAAATCACTTCCAAATTGACACTGTAAATTTTATTGCAAGAAATAAAGAAACCTTTTGAATCTATGTGAGCCAGAGGGATGAACTCAAGCTAAGGTATTTTATAAAATATTGTGATAAAATCACCTTTTAACAAAATAATTTTTGGCTTCTAGCCCAGATGGAGTAACAGATCAGATTTTTCTCCTCTTTCATAAAACAACCAAAACTGTACAAATATATAAAACAATAATTTGTGAGGACACTGGACATCAAGAAACAAAGGACATAATCACTGAGACCAGGAAACAAACAAAGTAATTCTTGTGATTTCCCACAGCTTACTTCCTTGAAAGAGTTTCCAACCAAATACAGGCAAAGGGAACCCAAGCATAGCCCAGCAGATTAACTGGGTTCAAATGAAAGAGATGAGAGGCTGGGGAGACTGAGGCAACCAGGCTTTGCAGGATAGAGTACTGGAAAGAAAAAAACTGCATGGTAAGAAACTTCAGAAATCTGCAGAAAATTTTCCCTGGAGTATTTCTCTGAGTACTTATCATTGTATATGTATTAGGAACTGACCTGAGACTGGGAAAAGAACCACGTGAAAGGGCTAGTGGTAACAGTGTTCAGGACTCACATGAGGCCAGGTATAGTGCTTTCTCTCACCAGCAGAACAGGCAACCTAACCTCAAGTTTTATGGGACATTGAGAACAATCATAAAATAGCCTTCTCTAGTTAATGGGGAATAAATAGTCCTAGACTCACAATGCTCTGGTCCCACCTAATACATCTTAATAGGAAGACCTGAAAGGGTAAAATTGTTCCCAAGTAACTTACTATGTCTGAGTACAATGCTTAAGAATATAGAAATACAGGGCTGCCTGGGTGGCTTAGTCGGTTGGGCGTCCAACTTTGGCTCAGGTCATAATCTTGCAGCCTGTGAGTTTGAGCCCCGCATTGGGCTCTGTGCTGACAGCTTAGAGCCTGGAGCCTGCTTCGGATTCTGTGTCTCCTTCTCTCTACGCGCCTCCCCCACTAGCACTCTGTGTGTGTCTCTCTCTCAAAATAAACAAACATAAATAAAAAATTTTTTAAAAAGAGTATAGAGGGGCGCCTGGGTGGCGCAGTCGGTTAAGCGTCCGACTTCAGCCAGGTCACGATCTCACGGTCCGTGAGTTCGAGCCCCGCGTCGGGCTCTGGGCTGATGGCTCAGAGCCTGGAGCCTGTTTCCGATTCTGTGTCTCCCTCTCTCTCTGCCCCTCCCCCGTTCATGCTCTGTCTCTCTCTGTCCCAAAAAATAAATAAACATTGAAAAAAAAAAAAAGAATATAGAAATACAAAAATATTTAGCACAAAAATAGTTAAAATCCATGATGTCTTCAATCCATTAAATCACTAGATATTAAAAAAAAGTAGGGAAGTCTGATTCATAGTGATGAAATAAATCAGTCAATCTTAAACTAGATTGGATTAATAAAGATCTAGAATTAGCAGAAAAGAATATTAAAACATTAATTATAACTATGTTGCATAAGTTCAAATGTTAAATACATACGTAAAATATGTAAAAAAAGGTCATCCAAATGGAAATTCTAGAGATGAAAACTACAGTATTTGTCATAAAAATACAGAGATGAGATAAAAGGGAAGATAGTACAGAAGAAAGGATGAGTGAACTTGAAGATGAGCAATAGAGAGTAAAAATAAAATATAGAAATTAATAAAATAAAGTATATAAAATTAAAAAAAAGAGCAAAGAATAAGTGAACTGTGGGGAAACTCAAAGCTTCTCAATATACACAAAATAGAAGGCATTAAGAAGAGAACACAGAAGGGGCAAGATGACTGAACATTTCCCAAATTTGATTAAAGCTATAAATTCTTGTAGGTCACTAAACTCCAAGCACAAGAAAAAGAAAGACAATTATAAAACAAGTGGTAAAGACAAAAGCTAAAATTCACTCAGTGTAAAAAAACAAGAGAGGAGCAAAGATGACAGATTTCTTATTGGAAATAATACAAGTTACAGAAGTACAGCAATATCTTTAGATCACTGAAAGAAAAATTTAACCTAGAATATATACCAAGAGAGCCTATCTTTAAAAAGGAAGGTGAAATAAGGAGTATTTCAAACATACACAAAGAATTCATCACCACATTTCAAGAAATATTTTAAAAATTTATTCAAGAGGAGAAAATTATACCAGATAGAAATATGGATCTACATACACAAAAATGAAGACCACAAAAATAGTAAGGGTTTGGGTAAATGTGTAAGATATTTTCTTATTACTTAAAGCTCTTTTAAAGATAATTGACTGCTTAAACAAAAATATACATGTAGTACACAGTTTATAAAAAATATGAAAATAAATACATAAAACAGCAGCAGAAAGATCAGGAAGGGAGAAATGTAAATCTGTTACTACAGTATAAGGTTATATGATATTCATGAATGGTATAATATCACTTAAACTATGATAAGTGAAAAATGTACATTATAAACCATAAAGTAACCACAAAAATAATCAGTGATAGTTAATAAGCCACAAAGGAAAGAAAATGAAATTGTAAAAAAAATTAGCTAATCCAAAATAAGGAACAAAAAAGAGTAAGAAGGGAACAAATATAAAAAAGTTAGCAAGAAGATAGACTTCAACCTAATCATATAAATTATCAAAGTAAATATGAATGACCAAACACAAATAAAAATCAGAGATACATGCTGCCCACTAGAAATAAAGTTCAAATATAAAACACAATAGGATAAAAGTAAAAGATTGGAAAAACACATAATATGCTAACACTAATCAAAAGAAATCCAGAAAGGCTATAATATTATTAGACCAAATAGATTTCAGAACAAAGAATATTGCCAGGAATAAAGAAGGTCATTTCCACAATTACAGTTAGAAACTTCAATCATCCTTTTTCAATAATTAACACAAGTAGACAGATTATCAGTAAGAATATGTAAGATTTGAATAAGATTATCAATCCAATTGTTGTACTGACATTACTAGAACACTGTATCCAACAATAACAGAAAACACTTTATTTTCCATTACACACAGAATAAGCTATATTATTGGCCATAATACCACCAGTCTCAACTAATTTTAAAAGGTTCAAGTCATATGGTATATATTCTCTGAATACGAGGATTAAATTAGAAATCAGAAAATAATGATCTCTGGAAATTCCTCAGACACTGCTAAGTAATCCATGGATCAATGAAGGAATTAAAATGAAAATTAAAAAATATTTTTAGTTGGATAAAAAAGAACACATGTCAAAATTTGTGGGATGACACAAAAGCAATGCTTAGAGAAAAATGTATAGTGTTACATGCCTTTATAAATATCAAATCAATAACCTCAGCTTCTACCTTGAGAAACTAGAAAAAGAAGAACAAATTAAACACAAAGCAAGTAAGTGAAAGGAATAATTTTTAAAATGGAATTCAATGAAATAGAAACAACTACAAAAGGAGAGAAAGATTAATAAAACCAAAATCTTACTTAAGAAGTTAAAAAGAATTAATAAGCCTCTACCTAGACTGACCAGGGGGAAAAAAAGACACAAATTACAATATTAGGAAGAGAGAGACATGTCTTTAATACAGGCTTCCCAGATATTGAAAGGATAATTGAGCAATGTTGTGAACAAATTTATGCCAAAAAATTCAACAACATAGATGTCCCAGTTCATTAAGAAACAGAACCACAGTTTGCTCAAGAAAACTGATAATCTGAATAGGCTTATATCTATTGAAAATATTGAATTTGCAGATTAAAACCTTCAAAAAGAAAACTCCAGGTCCAGATGGTTTCAGTAGTGAATGTGATCGAGTATTTAGAGAAAACTACAATACCAATACCACGCAAGCTATTTCAGAAATTGAAAAGAAAGGAATACTTTAAAATTTATTCTATAAAGCAAGAAGTACTCTGATACCAGAAAGTAGAGAGATAAAAATAAAGGAAAACTACAGACTAATCTCTCATGAACAGAGATGCAAAAACACAAACAAAAAACATTATGACTAATTGGGATTTATCCTAGAAATGCAAGGTTATTTTAATATTTGAAAACCAATGCATGTATTTCCCCACATTAAAAACTGAAAGAGGAAAATGCCTAAAACATGTCAAAGAAAGGTGTTTAACAAAGTCTAACATTTCTTCTTGATTGAAAAAAAATTAGCAAATGAGGAAGGAAACTGGTGAAAATGATCACAAAAACCTATAGTTAATATCACACAAAATGATGAAATATCAAATGCTTTCTCCTGAAGATCAGGAGCAACAACATAAAAATATGTGTATTTTCTTCAGTTCTAGTCAATATTATACAGAAAGTTATGACCAGTAAATTAAAGGAAAATAAGTAACAAAATAATCATAACAAAGACACCCAGTCAGGAAAAACAAAGTAAAAATGTCTTTATTCATGGACAAAATGATTTTCTATGTAGAAAATCCACTGGAATTTACTTAAAAATAAATAGCTACTAGAATAAATAAGAGACTTTATCAAAGTTGCAGCATGCGTTAACATACAAAAATCATGTTTGTATAAACTAGCAATGAACAGCTGACAACTAAAATTTTTAAAACTATCATTTACAATAGCACCAAAAATATTAAAGGTTAAAGGATAAGTTTGACAAAATGCAAACGTACTCAATGTTGAAAACTAAAAACATTAAAAACTAAAAACATACTTAGTCCATGGATTAGAAGACTTAATATAGTTAAGTTGTCAATTCTCCATAAATTAATCTTTAGATTTAATGCAGTCACAAAATCCCATCAGGCTTTTTTTAATAGAAATTCACACACTAATTTTAAAATCTATATAAAAATGCTAAGGTAAATACCTAGAATAGGCAAAACAATTTTGAAAAAAAAGTTGGAATATTCACACTACTTGACTTCAAGCTTAACAATAAAACTACAGTAATCAAGACAGTGTGGATCCTGAACAATGTGGGGGTTAAGGGCAGTGATCCCCAAGCATTCAAGAATCCACAGGTACCTTTTGACTCTCCCAAGACTTAATAGCCTATGATTGACCAAAAGCCATATTGCTGATACTATAAACACATATTTTATATGTTATATATAGATATAGATAGATATAGATATAGATTATATAGTATGTGCTTACAATAAAAGTAAGTTAAAGAAAATATTGTTAAGAAACTCATAAGGAAGAGAAAACACATTTACAGTACGATAATATATTTAATGAAAAAATCTGCCTAACAATATTGTCATAGGATAGACAAATAAATCATGTGAACAAAACATGGTCTAGGAACAGACCATGCATATATGGACAAGTGTTTTTCCACAAAGATGCAAAGGCAATATGATGGAGAAAGTTTGGTGTGTTTACCAAATGATGCTGGAATATCTGGATATTCATATGCAAAAAAAGAAAATCTTTATACACAAAGGACATTAAAAATTAACTCAAATGGGGCAAGTGGGTGGCTCCGTTGGTTAAGTATCTCTCTCTTGATTTCAGCTCAGATCATGATCCCAGGATGGTGAGATCTAGCTCCCACATTGGGCTCAGTGATGAGCATGGAGCCTGCTTAGGATTCTCTTTCTCCCTCTTTCTCTGCCTTTCGTCCTCTTGCAGTCTCTCTCTCTCTCTCTCTCTCTCTTTCAAATAAGTGGATAAACTTTAAAAATAAAAGTAACTCATGTGGATCAATTCTAAATATAAAATATAAAACTACAAAAGTTTTAAAAGAAAACTTAGAATAATTTTATTACCTTTGGTTAGCAAAAGATTCTTTTGATATCACCCCAAAGACACAACCAATTAAAGAACAAGTTGACAAAGTAGACTCCATTAAAATTAAGAACTTCTGTTAAAAAGATATTGCTAAGATAAGGGAAAGAAAATTAGGATATTGTATATTAATTCAATATTGGCGACTTGTATCCAGAATATATAAGGAATTCTCAACACTCAACAATACCAAATCAAAGCATCCAAAATAAAAACAAATGAAAGATTTAAACAGATACTTCACAATGAAGAAATATGGATGGCAAACTCATGAAAAGATGCTCATCATCATTTGTCATTAGGGAAATGCAAATTAAAACCATAAGGAGATACTATTAAACACCTATTTTACAACAACTAAAGCTAAAAAGTCCATCTATACCAATTATTGGGCAGGACATGGAACTTTCATACATTGCCAGGAGGAGTTTAAAGTGGTACAACCACTTCAGAAAACAGTTTGGCAATTTTTTAAAACTAAACATACATAGATCTTATGATCCAACCATTATACTACTTCGTATTTAGCCAATAGAAATCACATGACCTTACAAATACTTTTCCACAAGTGTTCATAGCAGCTGCATTTGTGATATTCAAAAACTGGAACAATCCATATGTCTATCAACAGGTGAATATATAAAATCTGGTATATCCTGCAATGGAATACTTCTCCGTAATTAAAAGGGAACGGAGTCTTCATAGCACAGAAACTGAGTGAATCTCAAAATAACTACTCTGAGTTAAAAAGGAAGACTAAAGAAGTTCATGGTGTATGGTTTCATTTATATAAAGTTCTAAAAAGTTCAAATTAAAATGTAATAAAAGAAAGCAGGTTAGAGGCTACTTTCAGACAAAGCTCTCAAGAGTAAGAGTGGGAAAGGTAAGAGTATGGCATTAAAAATGGGAACAAGGAAGTTGAAGTGATGAATGATGTTTTTTTTCTTCATTGTGGTGATTGTTTCATGTTTGTATACATTTGTCAAAACGAATCAAATTGTAATTTACAATATGCGTAGTTTATGGTATGCCAATTATACTTTTATAAAAAATATTTTTAAGACTACTTTGCTATTTAAAGCTAAAAAACATTACTTTTCCAAAAGATTTTATATTAATGTACTATAGAAAATAATATTGGGGCGCCTGGGTGGCGCAGTCGGTTAAGCGTCCGACTTCAGCCAGGTCACGATCTCGCGGTCCGCGAGTTCGAGCCCTGCGTCGGGCTCTGGGCTGATGGCTCAGAGCCTGGAGCCTGTTTCCGATTCTGTGTCTCCCTCTCTCTCTCTGCCCCTCCCCCGTTCATGCTCTGTCTCTCTCTGTCCCAAAATAAATAAAAAACGTTGAAAAAAATTTTTTTAAAAGAAAATAATATTAAAATTAAAAGTATATAAGTAGTACTGTCAGGATATAGAAATATAATTATTGTAAAAATACCAGAATAGTTATGTTTGTGTTACCCAATACATATTTATTAGAATTCAGGAGTTTGTGGACCTTATAAACATTTGGTTGATATTTGAAAATAAAATGAACAAGCAAATTGATTATGAAATAGTCATTTACTAAAATGTTTATACTACATGCACTATTGTTTTGTCTTATGTTGAATTACGAAGTTCTCAGATATGGGGAAAAACTACTTTATGACTTCCCTTCAACTTGAGTCAGGTTTCAGCCTTGAGCAAATTTCTATGAAGAAGGTAGAAATGATGAGACGTCTTTAAATGCTGCAGATCAAACATTGCCTTTACAATGAAACCCAGAATGGCAAGCAAACAACAGTTTAGAGGATGTAAAAGAAATTCTGAACTTATTCCCCAGAAGCCATACATTAGTGAAGTTTATCTGTCTTGAAATTCGCATAAGTCATGCGCTGAATTGAATTTACCACTAAGGCATCAGCATCAACTACTGCAGTGTCATCTTGTTCCCCTCCTAAATCACCTTATTCTACTCAAAGATAAAAGGCCGCTTTCATTTCTGTAGGGGACAGATTAAACATTAGCAGTCAGAAGCAATTGCTTTTCCCTTCAACATCACCTCTAGCCTTTTTACGCACAATACCCTCTCCAGGGATTTCCTGCTGGCTGAAGAAGAGGCAAATAACATTTGTGCCTCTGCACAGGACAGTTGATTCCAGGCTGTAAAACCGAGTTCTTTCAAAACAATGCATGAGGTCTTAGCAGGTGAGAGGTAGAGTCATAGAATAGAGCTTTGAGAAGCTCATAAATCTTAATCCAGCTTTCCCAGAAGTCTCTGCATGTTGCTTAGAATAACTCATAAGGTATAAGTACATACATCATAAAAGACTACTTCAGCAGTATCTGACATTAGTATAGAATCTAACATTAGTCCTATAACTGTTGACCAAGACAGCCTTAACATTCCCTTCTGCTTAATCAGACTTTAAGATAGATACCCCACTGACTACAGACCCCTGACCTCCCTTTTCTTAGAGGACTTTAGAAAACTCACAATTGTCAATTCTCTTTCTACACCTTTGTAATATAAATATTCTCCTAGAAAGGCAATGGTCAAGAAAGACAGAGCCCCTATATCCCAGTCTTCATGGGAAGGTAGGAGCGTTAACTTTGACAAGCATCAATTAGCAAACACAGATGGCCTGATCACATTGAACATAGCTCCTAACTAATGTCCTCTAGTTCTCTTCTGCTCATCCCAGTGCTTAAAAACTCTTCTGCTTCTTGGAGTTGAAATGAATCTCTCTCCTCTTAAATAAATTCTTCCCTGCTTAACTTCCCTGCCTGCTTAACTCCACTTGGTACAATTTTTCTTTGACACTGCCCTTGAGAAACACTCCTTGCCGGCAACCATTAGGGTACAAAAGAGATGTGATATAATTTTTAGTAAAATAACTTACATATTTTCAAATTTGAAAATCAAATTATGAATTAACCAAAGTTTGAGTCACTCTGAATTGAGGGTGGTGTGGCTGCCTGTTGTGACCTGAGTAGCTGGAGGGTTACAGAAATCTTGAATGCTTTCTCCATCATGATTCTACTTGCCTGCACTCCTTAACTATTTAATAATATTCACTGGTAGGAGACACTACAACCCTTTTTGTATTAGAATATTTTGTCTTTACCTGTTATGAGATACCTCTGTGGTTTTGATTTCTGCCTGGCCTATTGATCTGAAGATGAGGTAGGAAAGACAAAGGAAATACCCAATGGGAAACTACAGTGAACGCTGAATTTTATAGGGCTTGTAATTGAAGTATCCCAAATCTATGGGTAGATAAAGGAACTCAAACAACTCTAAGTTTAAAAATCACAAAAACAAACTACTTTTCCCAGTTTCTCCTGATCCTATTTTCCCCATTCTTCATCACAGAATGTGAATGTTTTGAATGTGGAGAGGGAATTGTAAATAGTACTGGCTGCTGTCATAATAGAGTAAGCTGAGTCGACAGTGGTCTCCTTTATGAACCTTGTTCGGATTGATCATTTTGGAGCTTGGCCTAAAAAGACTAAGTTGGTTTATAAAAATTCCAGACCAATATTTGCTTTCATAAGTTATTCTAGGACCCCAAAAGGCCATGACTACTGTGAAAATGTGGGTTCTGGCCCTGTGATAAAATTACTGACTGTAAGACTTAAATTTAAAACTAATTAGCTAACATATTATAGGGATATTAATTTTTTTTGCTCTCAATTACTAATTGTTAACATTTAGCCTTGTGTTTTCTTTGATGGGTTGCTACTATTTTCTATACCACTGTCTCTTCGGATGTGCTATTGCTGATATTTTCAAACTGGCATTGTGCTTAGTCTGTCCAAATTAAGGGACTCTTAACTATAGAAAACAAACTGAGGATTGATGGAGGGAGATAACAGGGAGGATGGGCTAAATGGGTGATGGAGATTAAGAAGGGCACTCGTAATGAGCACTGTTAGGATTCCTTGGAACCACAGTAGAGGGGACGGCCATCTTGCCAGCGCAACCCAACGAAAAGCCCCTAGTAGCCTGCAAGAACGAATTGGAGGTCAACCAACCGAGCGACAGCACGACCTGACGCAAAAAAAAGCCCGCCCGGACCTAAACCCAGAACAGCTGCAGCTTAAAAACCCCAGCCCACAACACCTGTGGGCGACTTCCCTGACTCCTCTCTCTCTCTATCTCTCTTCCTGAGTCACAGAACCCTCGCCCGAGTCCTTAGTTCCCAAATAAAGCCTTTGACTGCTAAAATTTTTTAGCCTCTGACTGCTATCTTTACCCTGCCTTATGCCTGACCCTAACAAGCACTGGCTGTTTTATATATATGATGAACCACTAAATTCTACACCTGAAACCAATTTTACCATATGTGTTAACTAACCAGAATTTGAATAAAATCTTGAAAATAAGGGCACCTGGGTGTCTCAGTCATTTGAGTTTCTGACTCTTGATTTCAGCTCAGGTCATGATCCCAGCATGGTGGGATCGAGCCCCACGTCAGCATGGAGCATAGAGCCTACTTAAGATTCTCTCCCTTTTCCTCTGCCCCTCTCCTGCACATATTCTCTCTCTAAAACAAATTTTTTTTAATGTAAAAAATAAAGTGATTTATTAAAAAACAACTTGAAAAGAAAAAAAAGCTTTAGTGTTATTATTGCTTACACTGTTATTCTTTATCTCTCAAGCCTTAGTATCTGTGAGCTCCGTGTAATGTTGGCTATGAAGTACATAGGTGCTACAAGCATATTTACACACACAGTCTCCTACAAGGAAACTCAAAACCATTCTCGGGTATTCTACCTTGTTTACCATGAAAAACAAATTGCAGCTGTGGAGTAGGGCCTAAAAAGCCTGCAACTTTAGGATTTTTGCTCACAACCTTACTGTATTGTAACTCTACATGAGTTACACCAGGAGTAAATATGTACCTAAAAATATAGAAAGTGTTATTTATGTCCCTGGAAAAAATGATGTGGATAGATGATTGAAATGATCACATGCAAATAGTGACATGATTAATATCAATGGCAACTACAAAATTTATGAACTCTTCTGAAAAATAGCATCTGAATTTGCATGTTTTAACCCTTTGAGATGCGCTCTACAGTACTAGGCCCAAGAGAACTAACGAAATAGTAGACATTATAGTCTTTGAGGTTTGCTGTTCAATGGAGAGATGGGATAAAAGAAAATGCAAATGTTTACATATGTATAGAGAACCAATATTCCTTAATGCTTCAAGAGATATTAAAGCACTTTAACACCCCATCACCACATCTGGTTTCCAAGAAGCTTATAAAAGAAATAGAAGAGATTTAACTTTTTTTTTATTTTATGGCAAGGACTTGAGATCTCTGAGGAAATCAAATGATTTGTCCAAAGCCACGACTTATAAATCTTCTTATTCTTGTTTCACTTTTTCTTATATTTTAGTATTATTATTGTTTTAGATCCCAGCCTCACTATAGCTTATAAAAACTGAAGGGAAGGGGCGCCTGGGTGGCTCAGTCGGTTATGCGTCTGGATCTTGGTTTTGGCTCAGGTCATGATCTTAAAGTTCATGGGATCAAATCCTATGCTGGGCTTTGCTGCTTGGGATTCTCTCTCCCTTTCTCTCAGCCCTTCCCCCACTTGTGCACGTGCTGTCTCTCTCTCTCTCTCTTTAAGTAAATAAGTAAACTTAAAGGACAAAAACTGAAAGGTATATGAGAGGTTGATGAGTTTCTGGGGACAACATATTGTGAAGGTCTTTAATCATGCACATTTTTATTAAACATGTAATGTTTGTTAATCATTAAACATTCTGGTACTCATTTTACTTGAATTTTCAACAATTCAGTAAAGTTCACCATTCCTTTATCCTGGTAATACTCTACTTCCTGTAGCCATGAAATTTCTTTCCTTATTTCCCTCTTATTCACTTAGTCACAACATATTGGTGTCTTTTGCTTCCTTAGTCAGGTTTTCCATGGTCATATCCCTCAGGACTTAGCTTAGGTCTTAGCTCTGTCTTCTTTGTAGGTAGTCATACGGATGGACATATAATACCATGTGCAACTCCCAAATATGTATACTTATTGACCAGACTTCTTCCCAGATCCACTAACCTTAATGACCTATAAGCACTGTTTTAGAGTGAGAAAGACAATACAACATTCACTCTTCCAGCTCCAGCTAAGAGAGTGTGGGGAAATTAATTAGCCTCTCTATATCTCAGTAAATTCATTTGTACAGTGGGGAATACAATAAAACCACCTCAGAAGTTCAATTACATGAAGTTTATCAGAGCCTAGACATCTCCACTGGCATACTCACAGGCATCTCAGATGTAATCTACCCAAAATGACTCCTGCTGTTTCTCTGTGAATTCTAGCTCACCCAAACTTCTTTATAACAGAAACTGACAGGGCTTCCTTTTCCCACATATATCCGAAAGCTGCACTTAATTTTGCTCTTTCCCTTACCATCCCAGATACGAACTATTAGATTCGATCTATTGAATCTATCAATTCTACCTTCAAAATAATTGTTACCATGTACCGTTTTCTCCATGTCATTGTCACAACTCAAGACCAGTCCTCATCCTGTCTTTCTTGGATTAATATACCAGCCACATAACTGATCATCCTATTGTTTTTACTATTGTATTCTCTTCCATTCATTTATCCAATGAACAGCAAGTCCTTAAAAAAAGAAACAGTATCATGCCACTCCCACCCTTAAAATTTTGCAGCAGTTTTATTTCACTAAGAATTATACTAAAACCCTGTATCATTGTCTACAAGAACTTCTGTAACCAACCTCTTACCCATCTTTCCCTCCTTACCTCAAGCCCCTGCCTTCTTCATTCACAGTACTATAGTCACAAAGATCTGCCAAAAATTCTCAGAACATTTTAACGTTTTATGTATGTATGTATGTATGTATGTATGTATTTTGAGAGACAGAGAGAGATAGAGCATAAGCAGGGGAGGGGCAGAGAGAGGGAGACACAGAATCTGAAGCAGGCTCCCTGCCCTGAGCTATCAGCACAGAGCCCCACGGCACTTGAACCCACGAACTGTGAGATCGTGACCTGAGCCAAAGTCAGATGCTCAACCAACTGAGCCACCCAGGCCTCCCCAACAATTCTCAAAATTTAACAAGCTTTTTCACACTGTAGGCCCTTTATACTTCCTGTTCCTTTTGGTTAAATGTACTTCCACTGGCTTTCAGCAAGGCAGTTTCCTTCCCATTCTTTAAGTCTTAGTTATTGTTTCAGAGAGCTCTGACAATCCTATTTACCACCCCTCACAGTTATTTTGTTTTTAAACACAACACTACACACTACTTTTTCCTTCAGAGTATATATTATAACTGTTATTATTTTTGTTTATTTCATATACACATCTGTTACTATTTTATTTCTTGGTTTCATTTATTCATTTTTCAAAAATTTTGAGTGCTTACTACATTGTTTTGTTCTAGGTCTAAGGGTATAGTAATGCATGTACTCATAAGTCTTACTTTCTAGCAAGAGAGATGGAAAATAATCAAGTAAATACTCTGAAGGGAAATACAGCAGAGTAAGAGAATGTACAGTTGAGAGAAGGTTTGACTGGGTGTCTAGGATAGGATTTTCTGAAGAAAAGATACTTGAGCTTACACTTGAATGACATAAAGTAAACGTTTAGCAGTATGAAGGAAAAGCAACACGTGCCATAGATTAAGAGTTTGGGTCCTGCATATGTAATATGTCTATAAAAAACCAAGTGTAAATAGGTAGTTGGATATATAAGCAATGCCTAATAGGAGATACAGAGAATGAGCGGTAGTCAGTCAGTTACAGGAGCAGTGTGGTCACTGAAACGGAGTGTAACTGAGATGGCATTCTAGTGCTAGTATTCTAGTAGGAGTTTTAGGGAGAGATATAGATAACTTTTTTTGTTTGTTGCAGAAAGGTTAGAGAGCAACTGGTGAGTACTTTTTTGTATTAATCAGTAACCTCCTTTGTGTTTTGACTTCAAGTTTCTGACACTTAGGTTTCTCACTAAATGGAACCCCACAGTTAACTGCCAAAACTTCCCAACATAGATAGCAAAGGATTTTTATTCTTATATTCATGGTTTTGATTTCTTTCCAGAGTGAGTCAATCTTCTTGCTTTTATTCCTACTCTCCAACCTCTGACTGTGCTCAGCTTTATGCCAATCACATGGTTTTCCTTAAGAAACTTGCCAGGCACTTAACATGGGCCATCTTTGTCTAAAAGGCATATTTAGTCTGAAAGAGTTTTTTTAAATTATCATTACTCTAAACATGTGACAAATATTAATTGATATTTTATAGCTAAAGTGGTAGGGAGAGGAGATGAATGATATTTTTATTAAAGTTGGATATTGGGGGGAAGTTTGCTATTTCAGGAATTTCTTATTGAAAGTAATCTTCCAAACATTTCAGGAAGCACTAGCTAAGAACATACTATTTAAAAGTATGTTATTATTTTTAAGAATTTTAAAAAGAAGCTTAAGATGCATAAATGCAAGCACTGACTTATTTATAAGGACACATTTGGGAAAATGCTTCCGTAAAACTATCAAGTTTTTTTGGCTCCATTTAACAAAATTAAAATGAACACTTTTATCAGTCCACATTATGACTCTATTGTGATCTTAAAAAATTAGCCCCTAAAGCTATTTTAATTTGGTCGATGGATGTATGGAAAGATTTTTATGATACTTTTTTTTCTTTATGAAGCAGAAAGCATCAAGAGTTTCCAAAACTACCATAAACTTTCAAAAGAATCAAAAGAATAAGCAAAGTGCTTGGGGAAGACAAAGTGTTGGGAAAGACTAGAAGGGTAGGGTTTAAAAATAGATGCTTGAAAATATATTTGCTTTGGCCATTCACATTAAGATAATTGGTATCAAACACACAGCTGCAATTACCACATAATCATTGTCAATGTCGTGTGTAGGCAGATGGTAGCAATGTTTGGGAGAGGAGATAACACTGAATTTTTAACAAGTGACAAAAGGATTGGCATGGTGCAAACAGAACACCACTGCACTTGGCCAACAGCCAGTTGCCATCCTGCCACTTCACAGAAGGCTTACATGGTAAACAAGACAGTGGACTTTTTCTGAAAGACACGGACCCACAGAACGAAAAAAAAAAAAAAAAATATATATATATATATATATATATATATATATATATATATATATATATATATTTATATGAAAGTGAGTAAATGTTTGCTTTTGCTTTTATATTCTAAAGCTTACCGAACTTGAAGCTTTAACATAGTAGCCCAGTACGGTATTCTGCCCCGTGGTAGAAAGCGGGTAACTCCAGTCAGAGTCATATAGCATTCTGGTTAAGAACAAGCACTCTGGGGCTTGATTAAAATACCAACTCTCCTAAGTATTAGTTATATGACTTTCAGTAAATTATTTTATTCATCTGTTCCTCCATTTGAACATCTAAAAAATGTGAAGAATAATAGGACGTACCAGTTTTGGGTAGAAGGAGAGCTGAAATGATGATTCTCGTGCAAGTGACTTACTGAAGTGCTGCCCTGAAGAAAGGAGAGGAGGTGAGAAGCAGCATAGAGCTGGGGAAGAACCTAAGCAAGTGTGAGGGCTCAGCTGGTGTTCTTGTTATCTCCAGCCACATACTTCCTCCCAACTTAGTGGTGTAAAACAACAGTCATTTTGTTATCTCATGATTCTGGTGGATCAGGAATTTGAGGAAGATTCAGCAAAGTCAGATGGCTCAAATGACTAAAGGCAACTGGAAACAATACAACTGGAGACAAGCTTGGGGTCCTCATTTCTTCCCGATGTTGCATCCACTGGAATTGGATAGCCCAAGAAGTTTTTGCACCCACATGTCTAGCCCTTGGGCTGGGATACACCTGGAAACACCTGGACCTGGCCACATCTGCTCTGTGTCTACCCAAATTCTACATGGCTTGTGCTCCTCACAGCATGACCTTCACAGGACAGTCATATGTTTTTACATGGTGGCTTACTTTCCCCAGAATAAACATTATAAAAACAAATGGTGATTCAAAGATTCTTATAATCTAACCTCAGAGAGTTGTAGTGTTACTTTTGCCACATTCTTGGTTGCACAAGCCTAGCGCAGATTCAATACAGAGGAAGATCACACGAAGACAAAAATACCAAGAGAAATGGGTCACTGGAGAGCCATCTTGGAGAGTACCTGCTGCTGCTGGAGCCTACATCAGCTTGAACCTATGGGAAAAACATGGAGTTGGTCCCACCTAGGCAAAGAGCCAGGCTTTTGTACTTTCATATGGATTGGGGCTAATCTCTCGAATAAGACTGTTCCAGACAGAGGGAGGGCAATTCTTGAGAGACAAAGATATCTGTGAATAATTAGCACCCAGAACTCAACAAGTAAGGTATAAATGTACAGTTAGGAAAAGGTGAACAGAACAGGCCACAGATATTGTCTACACTGCTGTCATTGAGGGTTAATTTGAAGACTGTAGCATATACATGTTAATGAAATGGTCAATGAGAGGTCACTTTGATTTATATCTCTCAGTCCTCAGAAGCAGTTTTGCCTGGGATACTGTGTTTCGTAAGGGGCCTGAGAAAGCATATCTACAGATTAATACCCAACTAGCAAAAATTCCTTCTATTGTATATTTGATTATATTACTTAAGAATAGTCACAATTAAAGACTAATTATCAAACTCCTTTTACATTCTGTTACATATACAGAGAGGTTTCTAAGAAGCATTATGGTGTAAAAATTAAGGAAATTCAAATGACATTGCTTCTAATAAGCCACCTTAATTGGCACCTGGATTTCAAAGAAATTTTAAGATTATCAATAACCTTGTTGAGGTGCTAATTACTGCAGGATTAGCTTGGTATGCATTATTTTATCAAGTCTCATAATACTCCCATGAGATAGATATTATTTTCCTTATCATACTGGTGCACAAGCTGAAAATCAGACTAAGTTTTAATGTATAAACATACATACTTGAGTAGTTATGAAGTAGTATTGGATCTGAACCTAGATCTCTTTAATTTTAAAACTCTGCTTGCTAATCATACAGTAATCTATGGTCAATACTCTGAAAGTGGTTATTTTGCAAGGAATATGTACGCTTCTTTCTAAATGTCTATGGTGTCACTAAGATAATTTGTCTAATTTTTCTTCAGGGAAACAAAGGCAGATTTTTGGATCAAAGGAATTGCCAAAGGTTTTATTGCATCATTCAGAGGAGCACAATAACTCAAGGAGGAAAAATCTTTAGTTCCTTAATGAGTCTATGATGTAAATAATACCAGTGTAGCTACAGTATTCTGACCAATGAATATTACCGTGTTATCACAGCCAATACAATTTCTATGTTTTAACTTTTTAAAAAGAAAATGAATAATTGTTCTTACTACGTATTATATAAATACTGGTTCTACTAAGCGGCAGATACATTACCAATATAAAAAGGACTGGCTTTTCAAACTCTGCCATTTTTCCAGTGAGTAGGATTTTAAATTTGGGGGGGAGGAAGGAAATGTGCTCTCTCTAATTAAAAAAATGTATTTAGTTCTAGTCTCTCAGTTACTAGTTTGATATTGTTACCTTACAAATAGAAAACAATCATTAGAATATTTTAACATGTTTAAGTTATATTAGTACGTGGCAAAAAATCATGGATATTTAGGGAGGTGAATTGCACATGTATTCTGTGGAGGAAAGAAGTAATAATTCTGCCAAAGAGAATACATCAATTCTACTTACTTTACAAATAGCATATATGTGGGGTGCCTGGCTGTTGTAGTCAGTAAAGCTAGAGATTCTTGATCTCAGGGTTGTGAGCTCAAGTCCTATGTTGGGTTGTAGAGATTCCTTAAGACAAAACAAAACAAAACACCAAGAACAAGAAATGATAGTATATATGAGTACTATCAAAATAAATATCAAAGTAAAATTATTTTTATAGCATTTATAAGACACAGTCCAAAACAAAGAATTTAGGCACATTTGGAGCAGAAGTACAAACGGGCAGGGGACTCAGCATGCAGTTAAGATGGAGCCTGGTGGTGAAGCACCGTGTAGACTGTGTCAAAAGGAAGTTTTTATTTAAGCATTCTTTATTTAGAGGTTATTATATTAGCCTCTTGAATATAAACCATTTACACACTGTCCTCAAGATCATATGAGCAACAGAAACTTCAAAGGAAACCATACATGACCCATGCCTTCAGCATCATTAGAAGATCAGAAATTCCACCAATTTCCCATCATCACAGATATGTAGAAAAACATAGTCCAAATCCTGACGGAGCTAATGCTGAAACACACACCATGACTGCAGGATTCTGTGCCTGGCGAGCAGACTAAGAAAGATTTACATGCAGAAAACGAGGATAGCAGAGTGGAGACCTTAGATGTAGCACAGAGAAAAAGTCTAACACCAAGTGCTAAAATACTGAACACAGATATCTCCGCCTCATTCACAGCACCACCTGTTGGAAAGGGCTTCAATGAATGTGGAAATAAAAGTTTGCAGACTTGCAGATGCATCGCTCTGGGAGAGGATTAGATAAATGCAAGAAGAATACTGCGTCTTGGAGATTGGAAGTGGAGGGACAGAAAGAAGGAATGGGGAAAAATTATGTGCAGAAACGAAAGAGAACAAGATATTGCAAACCCACTCTGCACTACCACCACCAGTATCAGCCATTAAAGAAACTGAATTTCATTATACAATTGCCGAGGGTGCTCTTCAGTTAGGATTCCTGTCCATGAAATACTAGGAATAAAATTTTAAAAAAACCAACTTTGATAAATCACACTTAAATGACATGGAGTCCTTTCAAGAAAATATTAAGTCAAGTTTAAAGTTCACATAGAGTATGCTGTAATGTATTATGGAAGAAATGAAAACAGGTATCTGTTCAGTTTTAAAGAAAGAAATACAGGAAATAGAAACCAAAAAGTAATGAAATTAGTGACCTATAAGGAGAAAAGTGGGTGTGAAATGGCATAAAGGAATAGGCGAGTGATGACACCTTCTGAGTGTCATATTGTTGTAATTCTGTCTTTTGGAAGAATACTAGAGTTCTACGTACTCAAAACTAAAGGTAAGTCAACAAGAATTGGATAAAACTTCAGATTTTATCAGAAGATGATGGTAAGCAATTGCAGGTGAATTAAATAGGAGGAAAGAGTTGGTGAGTTTGAGTTTTCAGAGTTCATGTTAAATGCAATGTGGAGAAACAGAATACAACTAGGAGTATAAAATAGAGAAAATTCACTTTTCCCTTCCAGAGTACACGCCTGGAAGAGGCTTATTAGAAAGCTGATTTCTGGGGCACCTAGGTGGCTCAGTTGGTTAAGTGTCCAACTCTAGATTTTGGCTCAGGTAATGATCTCATGGTTGGTGAGTTCAAGCCCTGCGTCAGGCTCTGTGCTGACAGTGTGGAGTCTGCTTGGGATTTCTCTTTCTCCCTCTCTCTGCCCCTCCACAGCTCACAGTCTTTCTCTCTCTCTCAAAGTAAATAAACTCAAACAAAAAGAAGGAGAAGAAGGAGAAAAAGAAAGGAGAAGGAGGAGGAGGAGAAAGCTGATCCTTGAAGGTAGTTTTTGAGGCCCTGAGCAGCTCAAATGCATTGGTAGGTGGCATCATTTTCTTCAGTGTGAACTGACTGGTCTCTTGGTATGCAGAAGCAGTACAGAAGAATGCCTGTAGAAGCAGATACCCAATCCAGAGAAAGGCATGAACAAGGCCTGGACTATGGACCAACTTCAGTTCCTAGACTGAAAAAGGAATCCAAAACATTGGAATGTAGTTGAAATTCTGGAATCTGCCTGGGAGGCCAGAACACCCTGCTTTTATCAGGTTTTAAATATCCTCTATTTATCATGATACACCAAAGGAAGGTTATTAATTATTAGAGTTAAAGAGGTGAATGTGAAGAGTCTAATAATTCTTTTAAAAGATAGAATATAAAGATATAGTGTGTGTGTGTGTGTGTATAAATAGATTTATTGATTTGAGGTAGGCAGAAACTAGCATTTTCTTCCTAATTAATAAATGGGAAAATAACATAGCAAGGAGATAGCAATAAGTCATAAAAATCAAAGAGAAATGTTCTGATATAATTACATAAGGTCAATGTAATCACCATAAACTCAACTAGGATTCTTGCAATTTGACAGTAAGACACAGCAGATTATAGATTTTAGAACATGATTCTTAGAAGAATAGATCTGAAACAACCTGTCTAACAGATGATGAGCAAAATCATTCCAACAGAACTATTTCAACTATACTCTCACAGATAGAAAGAGTTCAAATTTACTGTACTTTGATTTTCTCACCTGCTGGCATAGGTGGTACTCAAATCAATGGAAGAGAAAGCTCTGGATTGTAGATTAAAGCCCTCAGGTGGGGGGAAAACTCAGAGAGTCATTCTGTGCTCATCTCCCCAATTCAGTAGCACAGTCAGAATGATCAAAGTAAAATTGGGCCTTATTGTTTTAAAAACAATAAAATGTAAACTTTTAAGACACTAAAATTCTGTTCAATGTAATTCTCCACTCAGCCCTGTGTAAAGAATTGTGGCGATGAATAGCAAAAGTGTTACTTCTGAATCTGAAAGACTCTTCTTGTAAAACAAATCATGTTTATGATATACATTGCTAGAGGGGGTTCAGTCCTCCAGGTCTCCATAGAATTCATGATGACATATCTAAATCTTTATCCTGTGGCAAGTATTTATATATATATATGAAATGTCCAAACTAACAACACAACTAAAAGATTCAGTGTCCATAATTCAAAGATATAGGAAATAAGATGTTATCAAGTATATATGCATGGCAGATGGTAGTATTTTATAGAGCATTCACTATTTTCAAAGAGAAAGTAGATTCTTTGAAGATGTGGGAAGGAAAAAAAGAGAAACATTTCCTGTCCTTCACAATGTTAGTATTTGTTTGGTTATTCAGAACACATTCCTGATAAACTTGGAAGCAACTACAAAGCAATTTATTAAAACTGCAAATTAAAATAATGTATACTGTAAAAGTGTAGGAAAAAAAAAACTTTGAATAAGGGAGGAATTAGGGGTGGGTGGTTTAAGTGGAGGAGGCTTCCTTTTAGAAGTAAGAGGAGCAGGGGTACCTGGTGGCTCAGTTGGTTAAGTGTCCAACTTCGGCTCAGGTCATGATCTCACAGTTTGTGAGTTCAAGCCCTGCATCAGACTCTATGCTGACAGCTTGGAGCCTACTTTGGATTCTGTGTCTCCCTCTGTCTCTCTGCCCTCCCCACTCATGCTCTGTGTCTCTGTCTCTCTTAAAAATAAATAAACATAAAAAAAGAGAAGTAAGTTTTAAAAATTGGTATAGAAGTGAAGGGAGCAGTCCAAAAAAGAGTATGGTGTATCCCTAGCTATCTTAGTAGATATCTCTACAAACATTAATAAGTAAATACATAAAGTAAATTATATTTTCTTAGATGGAGAATGTATCAAGTGTTGATATGATCCTTAGGCCATTGGAATGACACGAGTAAACATGACATAAAGAAAGAACAATTAGTTGTATTTTAGTAGAAAATGGTCAGGATATTATACATTTCTCCAGGTGTGAAAGCATGGAAAATGAGTGTGTGGAGATTCCACTGATGATACTATCCAAACAGACAAAGAAGCCATTGACTGGAAGCCTTGGAGGTATCCAAGAAGCCAGGGCCTATAGTGATAGGAAGAAACTGAGGATAGGACAGCAAAATAGCATGCTCCTCAAAGAACAGGTTTTGTTTTTTCGTTGTTTCAATAATAGGATGAAGAATTAATGATCTGTGTTGGGGTATAAAGGGTGACCAAACATCACCTATCTTTTCCACTGACCCAATTTTTCACAGAAATTAAGAGATGAGATTCTGGCACAGAAAGATCAAGAGATCACACTGAGTTGTTTTGTTTGTCTTTTGCCCCAGCACTGTACTTTTATTTCTCTACCAACTCCATGTCAATAGGTGGTTACAGGGCCCTGCCACTCTCCCCCACCTCAAGACCCCCCTTCCTCAGCAGGAACAGAAGCAGAGAATCTCTGCGGGCTGGTACCCCCTAAGGATCACACTGGTTTTAAGTAACAGTTAACAATCACTATGGCCAAGTGCATGTACAGTATTTTAAAGTTGTACTAAGTTACTTAATCTTCATAGTGCTATTGGATAAATACTATTATTCTCTCCCATGAAACACATGAAGAGATTGAGGTTCACAGTGCTAATTAAGAACAGAGCTAAGGGTCATCTGGGTGGTTCAGTCGGTTGTGAGACTTCTGCTGAAGTTATGATCTCACTGTTCTTGGGTTCCAGCCCCACAACCAGCTCTGTGCTGATAGTTCAGAGCTTGGAGGCCTGCTTTGGATTCTGCGTCTCCCTCTCTCTCTGTCCCTCCCCCACTCGTGCTCTGTCTCTCTCTCTCTCTCTCTCTCTCTCTCTCTCTCTCTCTCAAAACAAATAAAAACATTTAAAAAATTTTTTTTTTTAATTTTTTTTTTTCAACGTTTATTTATTTTTGGGACAGAGAGAGACAGAGCATGACGGGGGAGGGTCAGGAGAGGGAGACACAGAATCGGAAACAGGCTCCAGGCTCTGAGCCATCAGCCCAGAGCCCGACGCGGGGCTCGAAACTCACGGACCGCGAGATCGTGACCTGGCTGAAGTCGGAACGCTTAACCGACCTGCGCCACCAGGCGCCCCTAAAAAATTTTTAAAAAGAACAGAGCTAAGAGTAAAATTTGTCTGAGTCCAGTTGTTACTAGAAAATGTTGCCAAAGTTTCTAACAACAAGGGCTTCCAAAAATTAGACTATGAAACTAGATTTACTCACTCAGCTATAAACAGCACTGCAGTTGTCTCAGACTTCTCCAAGGGACCTTCTTCTCTTCTCTAATAAAGTGAATGGAATGGAAGTGTAGACCAGAATGTATGCTTCCTGTGTGCACCTTACCTCCCTGGAGGAAGAAGGTAGGAAGGGCCCATTTCTACTACTCATTCAGAGGACAAGTCATGTTTCCTCCCTCTGGGCAGAATTAAGTAAGGTGGTAGAAAAGATCAGTTGTTATGCTAGTGGAACCCCTGTCCTGCCTGTAGCAGAAAGCACAGTCTGTGTCCCTCCTTGCACCACATCAAATGTCTAGAAGCAGAATGAAAGAAATAAAGACTTGGTCTGACCTCTTGATCATGAGATGTGAGCTGAAGCAAAAATAGGCCAGCAACCCCATCCTCCGAATGTTACCTAGAAAAGCAGAATTCTCATGATGAACTCTAGGTAGCATTGTGTTAAGCAAGCAAAAAATAAATAAATAAATTCAGTAAAGGTATGGATGATTTTAGGATGAGTTGAATAAAAAGAAATACCTACACACATATATCACGCATATACATGTGTGATGTGAGATATGTAGAGAGAGAAAGACAGAGACAGAGATAGCAGTCTTAGAAGGCTCAGGTCCAGTAAAGAGGTCTGGGAGGAAAAGGAGAACTATAAGTTTGGGTTTAAAGAAGTGTGAATATGACAAATAAAGATGGCTTAAAAGGAGCTATTGGTAAGTATGTTTGGTTTCCTCTTTATAACCACTGGTGGATGATGTACATGCTGGCCTCATTTAACTGAGGATCTGAGGACAATATTCCTTTTTTTTTTTTTTTTTTGGCTTCACACCAGCACAGAGGCCAATGTGGGGCACCACTCCACAACCCTGAGATCAAGACTGAGTGAGATCAAGAGGTCAGATGCTTAATGGACTGAGCCACCCAGGTGCCCCAATATTCCTTTATCTCTTGACCTCCTGAGATTGCTAGTGTCAGGGGACAGCTACAAGCAAGGTGGCCTTGACACCCTCATGCATATTGGGTAGAGGGCCTGGAGGAGGAAGAGAAATAAATAGTTTAATACTTGGAAGCAGCATGACTGTTTTCTGTGGCTAGTGTAGTATTAATCTTCAGTTTTAAATACCCAGGAGGTATTAGCAATGAATATATTTAGCAAAATGCCATGGTAGCTAAAAGTACAAACTGGAGATAGATATTAGGGCTAGGAATTGAGCCTAGGTTAACATTCTAAATGGAAAGATTAACTGGAACTACAGGAAAGAGGGCAAAGAGGGGAAAGGAATAAAATGAGAAAGGGTCAGAAGAAATTGTCAGAGAGAAGGGAGACAATTTAACAGAGTACAATTTAACAGAGTACAGTGTCCAGGGTTCACAAGATTTTCAAGAAGGTTTTTTTTCAAGAAGATTTTCAAGAAGAAACCACAATCAGAACAACTGAACCCAATAATACAGGGCAAGGCATGTTTCAGAACTAATGAAGCCTGTTAAGAAGGAACTGCAGATATTCAAGAGAACATTTTCCATCGGGTGGTTAAAGAAAAAAAGTTCCGGATTCAAGCGGATAAGGAGATCATCTGAAATGAAATGATTGGCTAACAGAATGGGAAAGATTGAGATCATGATAAAGCAGTACATAGATGCAGTGAATGATAAAAGGATGGGAGGTTGTAGTCAGAGAAACACATGAGAATCTGATGTTTGAAAGGGAAGACATGTTTTTCAAATATCATTTAAATTGTGGTCTGGTTTGCACTTCACTACGTAGAAGTCAAAAATAAAGATTATATGTGACACTTAAAATTGGGGGTACCCAGTAAACCTTAATTTTTTTTAGCTTGACTTCAGAAAAAATGGATTTGACTTAAAGTTACTACCAGTTTCCATCTCAGATAAGTGGTATATACCACCTTGACTTTTAAAATCATTTGAGAAACTCACCTAATAGCAAATGTAAAATAATTGAAAACTTCTTGCTGAAAAAAGCTATAAAAGGCACCATTCTCTGGCATGTGAGAGTTTCAGATTGGATGTTTACTTGCCAATCATCCAGGATCAGTCAAGAAGTCTAGCTTTGAACCAGAGTAGAGAGAGGCTTCTCTTCTCTCTAGACCCAGGACACATTTAATTTAGACTTTAGGCAGGGGGAGTGTGGGCAAAGGCACCTTTTTTGAAGAGACCTGGTTGATCACTATACCATCAAGACAACGCGGGAGCCACAGATAGAGACCAATAGAGGGCACCCCTATGAAAGGCATAATCTCAGGACTCCAAGAGCAGTGATTAGAATTCAAGTTTCCTTTTTCTTTCATTTAAACCCAAGTTTCAGTAAAAGTTCATTAAGGTCAGTAAAGTTCATTAGCTCTGCACTGAACAGTGAAGAGACTGGCTAGTGCCCACCCTTGGAGAAGGGATGATAGTATAACAGAGCAGCAGCAACTTGGAGACATTTATGACACAGTGACAAGAAAGGACCTATAGAAAGCGAAAGCAAATATTCAAAAGAGAATAGGTGTAGATGACAAGCAACTACCACCTTTTCTTGGGGAGTCCCAAAAATTTATCATGGAAAAAAAAGCAATTTGAAAATATAAACTTCTTAAGCTTTCAGGATGCAGGCCGTGGGAAACATGGCTGGCTTAAAGACTGCGTAATTTCTGAGTTCCAGATACATAAACAAACTCCAATTATAAAAAACCATATTGTTTTCTGAGACATGCTTATATATCAACTGGAATTTATGATACATTTTTCAATAAAAATCATTTCAAATGTTTTTTTTTAATTTTTATTTTAAAGTAGTCCACAAAGCATCTCTAACTCACTGCATTTGATTTCTGGTGCTTATGATGATGCAATCACTCTACTAAACATCTTTATCATATTATCTCTATTAATTCTCATAATAATTTTATGAAGTGGCTACTGCTATACTATTTTTCTGTAGATAAAGTAACTGGCATATTCAGCAGTTTTCAATGCTCAATGTCACACAGATAATGTGGGGTTCTGCTGGGATATGAACACAAAATATCAGACCTGAGAATTTACACTCTTAAATATTATACATCGTACTGTAATACACTGTAATTATGGAACCAAATAATTGTGTATGTATGGAAATGTGAATGTCAGTGTAAGTGTGTGTGTGTGTGTGAGAGAGAGAGAGAGAGAGAGAGAGAGAGAGAGAGCAGGCACATAATACAAATTGCAACCTTAAAATCCAGGAGTATACACTACCAAAAGTAGTAAGAAGGTCCCCTCCCACACACACACTTTGCAGTGATGGTTGTAAGTCTGCTATGTCCTAACTAAATGGTTATTACTCTATTCATCTGAGACAGCAACCTAGTAGATGGGCATTCATGTAATGGGGGGGTCACTGAATTGAGGCTCAGGAAGCTTCTTGGTCTAGAAAGCAGACTGCTAGTACAGTGTCCAGAGTGCAGCAAATGATAAAAAAGTTAATAAATGAGTGAAGAAGTAAACAGAAAAGACCCAGGGGCAGGGAGAAGTGTTGCCCTTGCAATAATTCTTCATACATAAAGAATTAGATAAGTAGAATTTTCTACTTGCTTAAGAGTATATATGCGAAACCATGAAGTGGTTATATATGTAATATATGTGAGTATATACATGAGAGTAATATATGTGAAACCATGAAGTATATGTGGATCCATGCTGGAGTGGGAAACAAAATGAAACAGTGTGGGGTGATTGCAATTGTTATAGGCTGAGGAAAACAAAAGAAACAGAAAACTGAGTCAAAAGAAAAGAACAAAAGGAGGTTACTATCCTAGAAGTCATGGATTTCATGATTTCTGTGAAGATGCAACTTCTTGTTTATTCTGTTCATTGAATAGGTGTGAATGAGCTTTGTTTTACCTTTACCTTATCAGAACAACGTTGTCATTATTGATCATTTTAACTACATATGCAGCATTTATAATAGATCTTTCTGGGTATTGGCATGCAATACCACCAAGGATATTTCACAGGCAAATTTTAAAGAATGTGAATATTTTCCAGTGTATTAATTTGGTTTGCTTATGTTCGAATGACTTCCAGATTAAATATTAGAGAAAGAAGTCACTCTTTGTAGTTTCATAAAGCCTGGGGAAAACACAAACAAGAAGCTAGAAATATTTTTCAAAATTCCTAAACCTCTTAAAAGAGCAACAGACTCAAAAGACTAATATCATTCTAAGTTTATTCAAATGAATTTTAGATTGGGCAGAGGCAGTGATTGACAACATGAAATATGAGTGAAAAGGAGCTTAAATAATTTGGTACATCATGACATGTCTCTGCCAGCATTTATTCTACAATAAATAAATGCAAGGTCTATAAATTATTTAGTTCCAGAGTCTGATTTTATTGTTAAAGAATACTAACTTTTAGAAAAGTAGCGACACAATCCTTCCCATTTCTTTTTAAGTTAATTTACTTAATTTGAGAGAGAGCACACAAGTGGGGAAGGGCCAGAGGAAGAGGGAGAGAGAATCCAAGCAGGCTCTGTGCTGTCAGCTCTGAACCCCAGGTGGGGCTTGAACTCACAAACCATGAGATCATGACCTGCTCCAAAATTAGAGTCAGATGCTGTAACCGTCTGAGCCACACAGCCTTCCACCTCCATTTCTTTTCATTGTACATTTTTTCTTGAATATTTTTCAAAGGGATTTGTTCATACTTCAACAATGTCAGACTGAAAAGCTGAGTTTCCATGTTACTTAGGAAAAATGTAA
Source organism: Lynx canadensis (assembly GCF_007474595.2). Classification (NCBI taxonomy): domain Eukaryota; kingdom Metazoa; phylum Chordata; class Mammalia; order Carnivora; family Felidae; genus Lynx; species Lynx canadensis. The sequence goes on from NC_044306.2 coordinate 159,190,320, forward strand.
TTTGCTTTCTCCAATAACTTAGCTCTTGAAAATCATCTCTAAATCAAATTAGTAGTAATCAATAATTTAAAATGCAGTAAAGAATGTCACAATTAAAAAGACAAGTCACAGTGGATTATTTTGTAAAGTAATAACTTTCTTGAAATGCTAGTCATTTTCTAATGTAGTTTCCTGTATATGTGTTTTCTTAATATGGATAGATGCACATTCACTTGCATAGATATTTTATCTCACATAAAATCTGTACATAACAGCTTTTATATTAGAATTCTATATCAATTCTTAGACTGGAGAGCATGGAAGTCACAAATCTCAAAAAATTATGATAAAAGGCTGACAATTCATGAAGATAATAAAAACCAAAGGAGTCTGTATAAGGCGAATCATTTTGAAATCACATATGTGAAAACACTCAGCTGAATTGCTTCAGGTAAGAAATGAACAAAATATCAGTGACTACAAAAATAATCATTCGAGTTGCCTTCCCTGCAACCTTGAAGTTGAGCGTTGGCACATGACTTATTTTGGCCAATGAAATGTGTGTGGATCTGACATGTGTCACACTTGAGCAGAAACATTTAACAGCAGAGTGCAATCATCCGTTCTTGTTCTTCTCCTGTCTTGACAAATATGGAAGTGCATATTGATTTGGAGGTGCAACACTGAGCCATCTTATGGAGCACAGCTGCCCCAGAGAGTTATTCAGGCATCCAAGGACTCTGTGTTAGCAAGAAATAAACGTCTGTTGTTTTAGCACAGAGAGCAGCCAGTTTTATCTATAAGGGTAAAATAGTAAATATTTTCAGCCTTGTGAGCCAAATGCTCTCTATCTCAACCACTCATTCTTTTCCACTCTAATGGGAAAGCAGCCATAAACAATATGTAAAGAAATGGGTGTGGCTGTGTTTAGTAAAACATTATTTATAAAAACAGGTGGATGCCTGATCTGGCTTGTTTTGAGCCACTGAGATTTTCACGTTGATTCCTGCTGCAACATAATTATAATAACCTAATACAAGCATCTTTTACTCTTTGTTGTCCAATACTGTTCTATCAGAGAGGAAAATGGTTGTGGTATGATATGGAAAGGACGGGAATGTATCCCTGAGAGGGAAGGAGAATAGTCAGCATGGCATCCCACTCTTCTCCAAGATACCGTTTTCCTCTCCACAACTCATAGATGTTGATCAGATGCCCAACTAATTTTTGTTTAATTTTTTAAATTCATTTATATTTGAGGACAGAGACAGAGAGATCCTAAGTGGGGAAGGGGCAGGGGAGAGAGAATCCCAGCAGGCTTCTCAGCATCAGTGCAGAACCCGATGTGGGGCTCAAACCTGCAAACTGTGAGATCATGACCTGGGCTGAAGTTGGATACTTAACCAACTGAGCCACCCAGGCACCCCCAAACTGATTTTTTAAATAACAACTTTATTGAAATATAATTCCCACATGATAAAAGTCACTCTTTGAAAATGGCTGACTCAAGGGTTTTCAGTATAGTCCCAGAGTTGTGCAATCATTACCACTAATTAGAACATTTTCATTATCTCCAAAAGAAACTCTGTACCCATTAGCAGTCATTCCCCTTTCTCTCTTCTCCCTCAGTGCCCGCAGTTACTAATCTTTGTTTGGAGTCAGTAATTTGCTATCCTCAACCCTTCATATAAATGGAATCCTAAAATATGTAGTATTTTGTAACTGGCTTTATTCACTTAGCACAGTGTGTTTAAGGCTCATCTATCTTGTAGCATGTACCAGTACTTTATTCCTTTTTATTGCTGAATAATCTTTCATTATATGGATATACCAATTTTGCTGATCATTAATCAGTTGATAGATATTATGATGTTTATGTTTTTTTGGTTATTGTGAGTAATGCGGTTATGAAATCTGTGGTCAAGTTTTTGCATAAAAATACACTTTCCTTTCTCTTGAGTACATATCTACAAGAGAAAATCCTGGACAATTGGTAACTCTGTGTTACCATTTTGAGGAATTACCAAACTGTTTTCCAAAGTGGTTGAATCATTTTACATTCCTACCAGGAATGCAATGTTCCAAATTCTCATCAACACTTGTTATTGTCTGCCTTTTTAGACATCCTAGTGAGGATGAATACTAGCTCTCTGTGGCTTTCACTAGCATTTCCTAATAACTGATAATGTTGAACATCTTTTCATGTGCCTTTTGGACATTTGTATATCTTTTTTTGCAGAAACATCTATTCAAATCATTTGCGTATTTAAAAAAAAAATGTTTAGGTATCTATTTATTTTTGAAAGCAAGAGAAGCAGAGCACAAGTTGGGGAGGGGCAGAGAGAGAGACACACAGAATCTGAAGCAGGCTCCAGGCTCCAAGCTGTCAGCACAGAGCCCAACATGGGCTAGAACACAGGAACTCCGGGATCATGACCTAATCAGAAGTCAGACTCTTATCCGACTGAGCCACCAGGCGCCCCAATCATTTGCCTGTTTTTATTAGGTTATCTTTCTGTTGTTGAGTTTTAAAAGTTATTTATGTATTCTAGTTACAAGAACCTTCTCAGATACATAATTGACAAATATTTTCTCCTTTTCTGGGGTGTTGTCTTTTCACTTTCTTGATGGTATTAGTAATGCACAAGATTTTAAAATGTTGATAAGGTCAAATTTATCTGTTTTTTTTTTTCTTTTCTTTTCTTACTTGTGCTGTTGTTGTCATATGTCAGAATTCTATGCCAAACCCAGGGTCATAAAGATTTACCCTTATATTGTCTTCTAGAGTTTTATAGTTTTAGATCTTCAATAGCAGTGTTTTTAGTGTAAACCCTGACAGTTGGCTTTTCTTTTGTAATGCAAGTGCCTGATTTAAGCTTTGATTGCTGAGGCATCCACTTCAAAGAGGCATCAACTTCAAAGATGGCTATCTGGAATAAAAACATTTCAAGCCACAGGACTAGATAAAGCTAAATAAAGAATCAAGTCTACATCCCTGACCCCAGACTCGTTTGTTTTAGTGATCTTGGTTAATTTCAATAACTGACCATCGAGGCCACTTGTTTTTTCTCTTCTTACATTTTGAATTCTCACTCTTACATTTTAAATCCATCAATGAGAAGTGAGATCTTGCAACCCTAGACCCCCACTTTCAACCCCAATGAAAGCAGAACCCCAGGCCTGTGCACGCGCTCTCTCTCTCTCTCTCTCTCTCTCCCCTTCACCTCATTGTGTGGCCCCAGATGTGCTATGTAATTTCCAGAACTTGTTAAGTAACCAACCTTGTCTCTTTCAAAGGTTCCTGATGGTTATTGCTGAAGGCATCTTGCAATCATAATAAGAACCACAGGGGCTTGATCTCACCACAGTGCTGGTTATTGATAGGCTGAGAATGACACAAAAGAGTGTTTTATCCATTTTGAGTTAATTTATCTAATTTAAGTTAATTTAAATTTATAAATATAAATAAATACAAATATAATTTGTTGAAAAGACTATTTTTCCCCACTGAATGGTCCTTAAATTTTTGTCAAAAATGAGTTGACTATACACACATGAGTTTACTTCTGGACTCTCAATTCTATTGCTTAGATTTATGTTCTATCCTTATGCCAATAGTACACTATCCTTGATTATGGTAGGTTTTTAATAAGTTTTTAAATCATTAAGTATCAGTCTTCCAACTTTGTTCTTTTTCAAGATTGTTTTGGCTATTTTCAGTCATAAATTCTATGTGAATTTTAGAATCAACTTGTCAATTTCTACAAAGACGACAGTGAGATTCTGATAGATATTATATTGAATCTATAGACCAATCTGTGGAATACTGTCCTCTTAATGTTAAGTCTTCTAATCCATGAATACACCATGTCTTTCCATTTATTTAGGTCTTCTTTAATTTCAATCAATAGTATTTTATAATTTCATAGTTATTGTACTTCCTTTGTTAAGTTTATTCCAAACTATTTTATTCTTTTTGATGCTGTTGCAAATGCAATTGTTTTCTTCACTTCATGTTTGCATTGGTAATTACAAATATATAGAAATACAATTAATTTCTGTATATCAATTTTGTATCTTGCAACCTTGCTAAATTTATTTATAGGTTCTAATAGTTGTTTAGTGGATTCCTTAGGATTTCTATGTATAAGATGATGACATCTGCAAATAAATATTGTTTTACTCCTTTCTACATTTTATAGAGGAGAAAAATTTTGGAGGTCTTTACTCTGTTGTTCGAGAATGCTTCTTCCATCCGGTTTTGAGAGAAATGGTGCCATTATGTATGACGTAAAATAAAAACTCAATAATAATGAAAAATGGGACTTAAAATAACAGTGAGATATCCAGAGGATATTTTCTGAACATTTTTCAAATAAAAGTAATTTTTTATATTCAAAAATTGAATTAGCTTATAATTCTTCGGGTATCTCTCAAGATGTAAGTGATTCAGTGTTCAGATTTTTAAGTCCTGAACTAATATTTTATACCAACAAAAATACCAGTATTTTCATATTTACAACTAGCATAGTATATGTATATCTGAAAAGCTGTATTGCTAACAATAAATCAGTCTTATTTACAAGAAAAAGGGCAACTATGGGATACATGCCAAGGAGGAGGGAGAATATGCTTATTGTATTCTCAAAAGCCTTTTGGGTGAAGCTAAATTGAGGAATGACAGAAGAGACAACATGCAAGGATCACAGGAAGTGGGCAAAGTGTCAGGAATTCAATGAGTAAAGGAGGGAACTCAGAAACTGATTACTCCTCATGGGACATATTCACGTAAATTTAAAGATAATTGACTGGAAAGATGTCTAAGAAATATATACTTTTATTAAAATTTGTCTCACTCCCATAATCCACCTACTCTGAATGTTCTTATAATTTTCTGACTGCTGAAAAGTAAACTATAATAGGAAAAATGAAGTCAATTTAAGCTACTGCTCTTGTTAATAGGACAACCCCCCACAATTCTACAGTTAGCAAGCTATTATAGGCATTCATGTTTTATACTGGTAATTACAGTATAATTCATGTTAATTCGAAAGCATGTTATGCTGATAATGGTACCAGCAACTTGTGTCACTGTTTCATGGAAGAATCTTGCTAATTATTTAATAATTAACTAACTGTAAAAAATAATGGTGAGGACTCCAGGTCTTGGGATATTTTAGAAAATCGTATCCACTTTCGAATTAACCTATGAAAACCTTAGTGATGCCACCGTGCTAAAGAACAAATGCACACCAGGAGTGGCTAATTTAAACTTTCAAACATATTATCCATGACTTTAAAAAGTCCTGTGACACACGTGAATTGAGATATCAAATTCTAGACACCATTAATATAATAGATACTCTTAGGGATCCCACACAGGTCCCCTTACTGCTTGCTAAAGCAGGTATTCCTCATCTGCCGGGTGCTGGGTGCTTATGATACCCAGTTCCCGCTTCTCCAGAGAATTCCTATTGGATGAACAGGAGCCACCTTGCTCTATAGAAAAAGCACATTGCTCCTCATCCCCATCTTGCCCTTGTAGGTGGCAGCCAGGACTGGTCATGACAGACACAACTATAAGAACAGATGCTCCCTTTGCCTCCTGGGGTAATTCTCAGGTGTGATTGATGCTGCAGAGATTCCGTGCAATCAGGCTAGGTTTAAACTCACATTCTTGCTTAGCAGCTTCCCCTAATCTTACTTTGCTTACTTCAGTTTCTTTCTCCTAAAGGACATCCTCAATCACTTGCACTTGAATCCCATCTCCGGCTTTCCTGCTAGAGAATCAGACCTAAGACAATTCATTTCCCTGATTGAAGGTGATGGAAGAAATCTTACATTTTGGAACACCTACAATGTCCTACTCTGCACAAGTGGTACTGTTATTATTCTCATTTCATACTGAAGAAAACAATCAGAATATCCAAATCCCATACTATATCCACTGACTCATGTGATTTATAAGAAAAACTCTGAAACACCAAATTTGAGAATTTCATTATATAAAATATCTCTCTAAATCTTCTTTGATCATGGCATCAAATTCACTCAGAAAAGCAAACAGAGAACAAGTAAATAGGGTTGCAGCACAGAGGGTAAGAGACATTTGAGAGTGAGACTGAGTCTGTCATGATCTTTCTGACTGTAAGTCAGTTAATTAACTTTTCTGTATCCTAGTTTCCACATTAAAAACATATGGATGAGGGTGCCTGGGTGGATCAGTCACTTAAGTGTCTGACTTCAGCTCAAGTCATGATCTCGCAGTTTGCGAGTTTGAGCCCCTTGTTGGGCTCTGTGCTGACAGTTCAGCGCCTGCTTCAGGTTCTGTGTCTTCCTCTCCCTGCCGTTGCCTCTTGCCCACTCTCTCTTGAAAAGTAGATAAACATTTGGGGCGCCTGGGTGGCGCAGTCGGTTAAGCGTCCGACATCAGCCAGGTCACGATCTCGCCGTCCGTGAGTTCGAGCCCCGCGTCGGGCTCTGGGCTGATGGCTCAGAGCCTGGAGCCTGTTTCCGATTCTGTGTCTCCCTCTCTCTCTGCCCCTCCCCCGTTCATGCTCTGTCTCTCTCTGTCCCAAAAATAAATAAAAAACGTTGAAAAAAAAATTAAAAAAAAAAAAAAAAGAAAAGTAGATAAACATTAAAAAACTTTTTAATAGGAATAATTAGTGTATCTTCCTCAGATTTACTTTTAAAATTCATGAGTCCATGAATGAGCCTATAAAACTGATGACCTTTTGGAAAAGCATCACAAATCTGCTACATTTGGAGAAATAAAAAGCAGATTTTTTTTTCAAGATCATAGAAAATCGAATTTGGTAATTGATGATTTCCTTGATTGTGAAAAATCCTAAAAGCTATTCTGTGTTTTATTGCATGCATTTGCTAAATAAAGTAAGAAAGTTCTGGAATGTCCTCTCTGCATATCTGAAACCATAATTAGGTACTAAATAATATAGAGGCTTTGTACTATTAACTCATACAGTTATTTAAAACAAGCAAGTTTCTGGGGCACCTGGGTGACTCAGTTAGTTAAGCATCTGACTTGGGACTTGACATGGCTCAGGCCATGATTTCATGGTTCGTGGATTTGTGCCCGCAACAGGCTCTGTGCTGACAGCCAGGGCCTGGAACCTGCTTCAGATTCTGTGTGCCCCTCTCTCTCTCTGCCCTGCCCCTGCTCATGCTCTGTCTTTCTCTCAAGAACATTAAAAAATAAAATAAAATAAGTAAATAAAACAAGTTTCTTTTGTCACTTCCTGAATATCCAGGAAAAGATTTGAGACCAAAATAATTGGAAAAAAAAAAATTAAGGCAATTTTGTTCACAGAAAATCAATGCCCTAAGAGCCTTACTTGCTTGTGAAATCTGATCCCATTTTAGAAAATAAGAAACAAAATATGACTGCACCAAAGAGATAAGGTCATCAACATTTAGTTTAAATCACTCACTGTTCATAAAAATATTTCAATAAATGTAAAAAAATCCAGTTTTCCTTCAGGAAAAATCCCTACACCACACCCTCTCCTTTAATTGCTTCTAATAACATTTTCAGAGCAAAATGTTTTATCTTCCTCTACACTTCACTGAAAACAATCTGTATTCAAAGGGATATAAAGTTTGAGCAAAAACATAAAACTCAGATCAAGAAGTTCCTAGATTACTCTCTTCCTGGGAAATACTGCATATTAATTTTATCCAACAGCAATTTTTAAAAACTGAAGGATCTCATGCTTCTACAAATTGGATGTTTCTTTTCATTCATTACTTAATTAGGTATTTGGGTAATTGCTTCATTCGGCCAGGCCGCAACAGATGCAGCAAGTATTGACCAAGCATATTCTAAGTGTATGATACTTCTCTAGATATCATCACAGTGACAGACAAGGCTCTTGTTTCTTGGAGATCACATCTCTAGTGTGGAAAATTTATATTGAACTCATAAATGATTGAACAAGAAAATTGTAGTTTGTGATCATTTCTATGAAGGAAATGAACTGTGTGCTGTTTTAGAAGAAGCAGGAAGGTCTGGGCAGTTCTGAAAAGCTGCTTTAAAGAGCTATGGTTGGGAGACTGAAAATAGTTGGAAGCTGAAAATAAGCCATTCAGGAAGATTTGGAGAAAGAGCTTCTGAGCAGAAGAGCAGGGGCAAAGGCTCTGAGTGCCAAGAGACTTGGAATGTTCACGGAGGTGACAGAAGATCATGAACACTCTGTTTTTGTTTTGTTTTTAAGGTTTTTATTTTATTTTATTTTATTTTATTTTATTTTATTTTATTTTATTTTATTTTTGAGAAAGAGAGAGAGACAGAGACAGAGTGTGAGTAGAGGAGGGGCAGAAAGGGAGACACAGAATCCAAAGCAGGCTCCAGGTTCCAAGCCCTCAGTATAGAGTCCCACGCGGGGGCTCAAACTCACGAGCCACAACTCCAAGATCATGACCTGAGCCAAAGTCGGATGCTTAACCAACCAAGCCATTCAGGTACCCCAGATCATCATCACTCTTGAAGCACAACAAGTAAGTGGCAAAACATAAAGCTGGAGAGGGAGACAGGACTTAGATCATGCTGGTTCATGGAGTCTGGTAAAGGATTTTAATTTTATTAAAAGAACAATTGGCAGCCACTGAGGTTTTAAGTAGCAAGTGACATGATTTAATTAAAAATTAAATTTTAAAAACTGATTCTGTTGCATCTGAAATGAATTGGAAAATAATAAGACTAAAACTAAGGAAGATAAGTAGGAGGTTAGCAAAGAAATCTAGGCAAAAGATAATGCCAGTTTGGAAGTACAATGGAAGAGGTGGAGAGAAATATACAGAAGCAAGATACTTTGTGAGTTAAACTGAAAGGCTTATTGATGTTTCAAATGTGGGTAGGGAGATGAGATGAACAGAGGAATTAACTAGATTTTTAACTTAAGAATTGATGTTAGTGAAGCCACTTCCAAAATACAGATGACTAGGGGAAGTAGAGGCACACAGAGGAAGAAATAGAGAACCCCATTTTGGCCATTCTAAATGTGAGATGGTTCCATTTGGCATCCAAGTGGTGATATCAAGAAGGGATTTGGAAATAAAAACAGCACCATCAGGAAATAATCCAGATTGAAGACATAGAATTGGGACACATCCATACACAGATGGATTTTCAAGTCATGACATAGGACAAGATCATCCAAAAAGAGGAGTGTACATATATGTATAGAAGGAGACAAGTGAAGACTGCGTTTCAAGAAGGAATGGTCAACTTTTAAGGCTTTTAGATGAACTCCAGGGAGAGAAGGATAAGGATGTAGAGGTGTCCATTATATTTGGAAAACAGGAACGTTCAGTGCTCCCTGACAGGAGCAGATTCAGAAGAAACAGAGAGATGAAAACCAAGAAGGGATAGATGAAGAACAAATGAGAACTGAGGTAGTAGAGACATATCAGTACAAGTAACATATCAGCATTTTTTCTGGGAAAGGATGCAGAAAAAACGGCCTGTGACTGAGGGGACATATAGAGTGAATTAATGATTTTTCTTCACATAAGAAATACTAGTATATACTATATGCTAATAAAAATGAAAAAGTAGAGAGAGAGACTATTGATTCAGGAGACAAATACTGGAAATTAGGAAAGAACACAGTCTTTAAAAAGAAGTCATTGGAAGCATGAGAAATAAAAAGATTTGGATTTCACCTGAACAGGGTCATTTCTTCCATTTGAACATCAAAGAACACAGAAAATAAATAGAGGTAGAGGTTTTGACTTCAGGCATGACTAATGGAGATGAAATAAGTTACCTTTAATGACTTGAAGCCATGAAATTTAGAGGAAGGAAATCCTTGATAAGGAATGATGCTATTTTGAAGAAGTTAGGGTTGGTTAGAGAATGAGATATGTAGTGGTAATAAAATGATAACCAGAGAAGTTAGTAGGCCAGCTATTGTGAAATACTTACAACTGGACGTGTTACTTCATTTTTGGTATTTGTCAAAAGGGGCAACTCTAAAGATAATGTGAAAGAACAAGAAATATTTCAAGGACACTTAGAGTAGAAAACGAAGGCCCTGAGTTCCTCTTAAAATGTCTAACATTTTAATTTATTATGATGCACTAACTCGTAATCTTTTTGTTTTACTGAAGAAAGCACCTTTCCTCAAAATCTTCACAGAATACACTCCCTAAAATTTTTAAATTCTGGCAAGCCTACCAGCTGAACTCTTCATCACAAGTGTTTCCTTCTGGTTGAAGACTTAAAAACTTTTCAAAAATTAACATTTTATCAGTATGTCAATTCCATTGTATTTAGTACACATAAGATAACTTGTCTGTTTTTTATATTTTTTTGAAAACATAATACATTCAGAAGAAAAGCTAAAATATAAATATATACCAGGATGAGTTATTATAATATGAATACCTATAAATACTAAAGCAAGAGAGAAAAAATATTGCCAAGCCTCCAAATGCTCCTTCCTGATGACAACACTCTTCTTCCCTCCCAAAGTTAACCTGTCTTTACAGTTTTATTCTTTAATGGTTGATCCCTAAGCTATACAGTTTTTCTTTGACTGTTTTGAACTTTATATGAATAGAATCATAAAATATGTGCTCTTTTATATTTGAGCTATTTTGCTCACATCTATGTTCTTTGTTTGTTAAATGTTTATTTTTCTTATTTTTGAGAGAGAGAGAGAGTGAGCAGGGAAGGGGCAGAAAAAGAGAGACAGAGGATCTAAAGCTGGCTCCCCGCTGACAGCAGAGAGCTTGAGGAAGGGCTGGAACATACATTTAATGAGATGAGACTTGAGCCAAATTGGACACTTAAATGACTGAGCCACCCAGGTGCCCCAAAGCTATGTTCTTAATACCCATCCTTGTTGGTTTGGTGTATCTATAGTTAACTCATTTGGTATTCTAATTCTAAATCATTTTATTTAACTATTCTGCCATAATACAAGACATATTCACTTGGGGGCTATTATTGAAAAAAATGCTATGAACATTCTTGAACACACATTGTGGTGAAACTAAGCACTTATTTTAGTGGTCTGTAAAATAAGTAAATCTGCTAGGTCAAAGGGTTTAAATATCTTCAGTAGATAACATCAGACTGATTTCAACATAATTGATTTATGTTTCCACCAACATTTTTATCAGAATTCCTATTGTTCAATACTTGATATTCTTGCCAACACCTGATAACACCTAATAGTTCATTTTAACCAAATCTGTTGTGTGTATAATCAATCGTATGTCATTATTTTCATTTGTATTTCCCTGATTACTACTGAAGTGTGGGAGGGGTAGGGTGAAAGAAGAGAGGCTGCTCTGGGTGTCTAGTTGACAGAGGACAGAGATGCTGCTAAAAATCTTGTAACGCACAGGACAGCCCCTGCACTTGTCTGGTCCCAAATGCCAATAGTGCCAAGGTTGAGAAACTCTAACCTAGAGGAAACCCTAAAATTTTTGAACTATTAGAATCTGATCCTAAAATTTCTACACTACTAGAAGCTGTACACATGGATGACACTAAGTTTATGCTATTTTGGTTTAGAAAAAAAAATTCATTGATCAAAGAAAATGAAATATCAGAGCTGGCAGGGAGCTTTAGAAATCATCTAATTCAGCATTCTTATTTGATGCTGAGGAAACATGAAGCTTAAAAATGATGAAGTTATTTGCCCACTTAGATACCGGCTTCCTTCCTTATGATAATGCCTTCCGTTTCCAGGGCTATGTTAGCATCTGTGTCACCACAATTCAATCTAGTAGATAGCTTTCTATTTCAGAGAAGAAAAATGCTTGTTTTCTACATAATAAAATTCTCATTGGAAAACAAGACAAAATAAATACTTCATTGGTCTTCAGTAAATGTTGCCTGATAATTATGAAAATAAACCATTACCACTGAGTAAAACAAATCCACTAGCATTCTTATTCACCAGATTTGACGTGCAGTGCAAAAAAAAAAAAAAAGACCAAAACAAATTTTGACCTCAGAAGTGAATTACACACAAATGGATAATCAAGCTTCATTTTTAGACTAAAAAAATATTCACATCCAATTTAGATTTAATCACCTGTGTTAATTTTCAATATTCTCAAAAAGTCCCCAAATTTTATTTCTAAGGACTGAGTAGATACCTAGAACACATATAAACTAGTTTAATATTTATTAGAAATACAAGTAAAGCATATCAAAAAAGTCCATACTTGAAATATTTCTACATAACTGCTGGTAACCTCAGATGGAAAGCTTTTTGGGAAGAATTCTACATCATTCAATGAATTTTAGGTTTTTTAGAAGTTTTCTGTTTCCAAGAGGTCCATCTGCATTAATGACTTTTATGTGGTCATTTAAACTGCCGTTAAACCTCAGAATGCAATGATAGGGTTCCATTTGACCCTGGATAAAACACATTCTTCCATTCTGACCTTGTTTTTGGAAACTTCTCAGGAAAGCCTGACTGAATCATAAGCTTCTGACCTAGCTTAAAGATGCCCTTGAATCCTGATACTTTTAGGAAATATTTTATACAGCAATATGTCCTTTAAGTGTTATTTTCTAAAAGGGAGAAATCAACATCAAAATTATATATATTTGAAATGAGCTGACATATAGCCACTTCGTTTGTCCACATGACACTAGCCCTAAATGCAGAAGTCTATTTGAAAGTCCTTATCTAGTTTAAATTTATACTAACTACAACCCACCCTAAGGGTTTATTTTCATCAGTGTGATCAGTAGCCCTTTCTTGTTGTCTGTCCAGAGAGCAGCTTGCAGTTATTACTTCCACCACTGAGCTCTGACACTGTATATCGTCTAAATGGGACAGATGGAGCTTGTCTAAGGTTGTGTTTCATCAACCATATCCTTGGCAGGCGTCCCATAGACATCAGAGTGAGGCAGACTGATGCCCGATGTGTTACTTATAAAAAATGATTTAATATTAAATTACAAAATGCTATTGACACAATTATAGGAGAGAAATTAATAGTGTCAGATTCAGTAATATAAAAGTTTCTCTGACATCATAAAACCATCATCAACCACTTTATTCATGCATCTGCATCCCACAAGCAAAGAAGTATGAGAGTGAGGCCCTTACTCCTATTAAGTAACAGAGCATTTGAGAAGGTAACCATGGTAGTGTTTTTTCCCTGACTCTCTTCAAAGAGCAAGTCAGGCTTGAAAATGATGACTTCACTGCAGATGAGACAACTTTCAGTAAGTGGATCCACTGGTTCTTGAGTATTAAATCTCACAGACTGACTGAGAGCCAGAGATGAATAGTGACAATGGCCACACTATTCTACAGATATGTTTTATTACCTCTAGTTTTCTGCTTCTAATTTTTCGTGGAAGAATGTGTTTTCAACTTCAGTGTGGAAATTAAAAGGTCAGAGGAATTTCCAAAGATTAAGTTACTAAGAATATTGTGCAAAGCAATGGATACTAGTACAGGAAGAACATAAAAGCGCACTGTAGCCCCCCGAAGGTCTTCCATATCACCCCCACCCCCAGTTTCTGTTTGCCATTGGATATTCTTCTTCATCTCCAAAAATCCCATGTTATTAATTTTCTGCATTGTTCAACTTGGCATTTAACTCGGATTCTGTTTAGTGTAGTCTGATGTTTTCCAGGAATGTATCTTTTGTCTCTTTAAAGAGTAATAAATTCCTTGGAGGTAAATACTCTATTTAATACTATGTGATCTCCTCTATGGCACCAAGCAGAGAGATGAGCACAGTGGTAGCTATTTAAAAAATACCTATAAAACCAATGAAAACTGAGTGATTGAATTGTTTAAGAGCAGTGCTTAAGCAAATGTTTAAAACACATCAACATATTAATAGATTTTAGTGCTATTAAGTAAAATAAAAAACCAAGATATAAAAGAGCTCATATTTCTCCCACAGTCTTTTTCACTTTTCCCTTCTGCTTTACTATATATTGAGAAGCAAATACCAAAAGAGGTCAGGAAAGAAGGGTAAGTGAGACCAAAATAAAAACATAAAATAATAATAGAGTGTGACATATATACACAGGTAATGGTATGTACCACACCCAAGTGGGGCACGAAGTATGCAGTGATCAGTTTTCTTGGATGAATCAAAGAGTAACTACTTGATCTGGATCTTGAGGCATGAGTAGAAATTCATCAACTATATGGAAGAAAGAATCTAAGTGTGATAGCTATTTCTGGCTCTGTGTATTAAGGTACAATGACAGAGAGGCATTAATATTTACTGAAAATCAATGAGAATTTTTAAGAATCAAGCATCAATTGAACCCTTAAGGAAGTATAGAATTTAAATAAATGTAGACATGACTTTATGTAATAAACTTACTTACAAATGAGCTTAATTGTGGCTAGTGTTCTTAAAGTGAAGAGAGGCTACCCAAAAGAGCATGTACAGCACTAAATCCAGACCCCAATTCGCATCTATCAACAAACAAGCATAAGTCCCCAAATACTAATCTTGGTACATTCATTTTATTGTTACATGTTTTGAACTCTCTGGTATTAGTCATTTTACACAGATGGAATCAATGAAAATATTTTACTAAAATATACTTGCACTATTTACTGAATTCACCAAGACAATATCTACTGAAAAATTCCAAAGTCAAGCAGATAAAATAGTTTACCAATATACCAATATCTGCTAAAAGAATCTATCTCTAGTATTGGGTCATATCATGCAAGAACAACTTTCATAAACATTTATTCAGTAAGGAAACACCTAAGAAGCTTAAATTGGAATCCATTTCTAGACAAACAGAGTTGAGCCTATGTGAGCTGCAATGAATCAGCAATAGCAAAAAATATATATAATCCACAAAAGATTTATTGGCATAATCTCCTATGGTACATCTGGTGCCTTTAGATAGCTAATAGAACTGATTTACCAGGAATGACATGTCAAAGCCTTAAGAGAAAATGACTCCTGCCAGATGCCACCTATAATCACTTTCTGCTGGTTCTAATATCTGTCTCTCTCTGGATGGCCTCAATCCATTCTGGCAGACACAACACAGAGAACAATGTCAGTAGACATTAGAAATGAATGGGAAGTGTAAATGAAAATACTGCCGTGGAGTAGGTCACATTGCAATCTCAATACACAGAGGCTTAAAAGCAGTAACAATTTGGTTCCATTTCATTTAAATGTCATCCCAACTGTTTTAAGTATTTCATAGTAAGAGTGACTTTGCAACAAGAGATTTTTAAATCCCACATGTAGGCTTCAAGTTTGTAGCCTTGAGAGCCAAGGAGACACTTGGTCCTTGCCTTTCATCCCTCTTATTCTTTTATTATTACAACATGAGTTCTTGTGTTCTGTACCTATTATGTGCCTATCACTCTACTAGCATATTTGAGGGATACACAGATAAAAATACTGACCTTATGGGGTTTGACTTAAATTAGCAAATGGACCCACAAAAAACGGGAACACTAATAGTCGCCAGTCACAGGAAATTCTTTCTGGAAAAAGTTCAAGTTGTACAGAACTTGAACTTCCCACTACAGTGGGAATGCCCTAGCCAAACCTTCATTTCCTGATATCTATTCAATTTTCTTCAGATGCTCTAATTTCTGACTTCTATTCCTATTTTCTTAATAGACTTTAGAAAACTCTTGAAATAATTCCATCAGCAGTGAGTATTGTTTTTCAAAATTAAAAGGATGATAAATCCCAGACTCCGGAGATATATCTGTATTTGAGTGTGTTGTCTTAATCACGACATTTTTGCTTTCCTCTAGACACTGTTTCTCATGTTTATTTTTTGACAACTACCCTGATAAAATTCATTAGGGTGTAAAGCTCCAAATGTAATATTTTGAAGGAATTTATTAAGCAAAATATAATTAAACCTCAAAGGAGAACAATTCTTTTACATTTATGACAAAGGCTCTTTTATCTTCTTTATACTTTATTCATCCATTAGCCCTCAATCATATCAATGTGTGTTGAAAGATTAGCTCGTGGGACAAGAAACACTATTTCAGTCCTGTGTTGCTCAGCATCCAGATCACACTTGACATTCCACATGCACCAACTGGTCTACTTTAATAAGCCTTAAAAAAAATAATAAAGACATCATATGTACTCCACTGAGTTAAACTATATTCTCTTCAGATTCAGTTGCAACAATACTGGGACCTGTTGAATCGATGAGATGTTCTCATCCTGACAGCAAAAATCTCAAGTTGGACATTGTTTGGCTTTACAGTAAAGATTTATTAAGTAGTAGCAAAAGATTCTATTATAAGGAGGGCAATCAAACAGCCAGGTAGTTCTCAAAATGACTAATTTATAGAATGATAATGACTCAATTCTTCTTTCTTGCGTGAGTTCAGAAGCAGAGTGTTTGTATGAGTATAACAACGGCCTTGTATTTCAGTCTTTCAGAGTTATGCATCTCAGTTCCTGGCCCTTATAATCCTTCTCATGACCCTTCTGCTGACTGGGATGAGAATCAAGGAAAAAAAAAATCACACCACCTCACTCCCACCATAAATACTCTGTTTTTTATTTGATTATTATTTTAATTTTAGTGCTCCTTCTTTCCTGGTCAACCCACGTACACAAATCATTAGCTGAATTTCCTATCTTCCGGGCCTTTGTCCCAGGAGTGAGCACAGAATCCCAAAGAGAGACACAAATGCCAAGCCCAGCAGGTCTGTGGGGATAAGCTGAGATCAGACATAGGACTGACTGTCCTGAGAGAAGAACATATGACAAGTATTATAAGATTATATTCATCTGCATCTGAGATGCTGCCCTTCACAAGCATGCCCATAATTTTACAATGTTTCTTAAATCTAAGATTGCATATATCAAAATGATTTTAGTAACATAATGCTTTGGCAGGGTCCTTCTGGAAAAGAACACATTCTGGGTATTCCATTAAAAAAATTCATTTTAAGGTTACAATAGAATATTTGGGATAAGGAAATCACTGTGAAGTGAAAGCCTTTATTATTGTGTTTGCATCACTTAACTTTATCATTAGGTGTGCCTTTTAGCGATTTACATTATTTTAGTTTACATAACAGATTTAAATAAAACACAAAGAACATCACACATGACAGTTTTAGGTTTGAATTCATTGTGTGGTGCAGCAAGAGAGCAGACTTTGGAGTCAGACAGGGCTGACTAGTTCCAGTTCCTTCAAGTAATAGTTCTAGAACCTTAAGGAAATCACGAACTAGTCCCTACCCGAAATGATATTGAATATTAAATAAGAGAACATACATTAAAGCCTGTGCTTAAATAGATTCACAAGATAGTAGAATGTGTGTTGCATGTCCGTTTGTAGGAATGTACCTGCATGTAGGTCAGCGGGCAGCATCTTTGTGAAAAAAATACTGTGTTTTTAAACTTGGAAGAAGCAGTTAATACAAGCAGCCTCCAACTTACTAATTGGATAGGCTCTATACAATATTAGAAATATGTGTTATTATTATTATTATTATTATTATTATTAGAAATATGCATTAGAAACAACAAATTACAACAAACTTCATGGCTTAAAACAATGTAAATGTATTGCCTTATAGTTCTAGCAGTCAAAATGTGAATGAGTATCAGTGGGCTAGAATCAAGGTGTGGGCAGGGCTGTGTTTCTTTCTGAAAGCTATAGGGGAGAATCTGTTTCCCTGTCTTTTCCAGCTTCTAAATGCCACTCACATTCCTTAGCTCGTGGGTCCTTTCCTCTCTCTTGAAAGCAGGAACACTGCATCTTTTTGATATTCTTCCATTATCACATCTCCCCCTGACCATACCGTCTGCCTTAGCTGGGAAAGGTCTTTTGCTTTCAGAGATTCATAATTAGATTAGGCCCATCTGGATAACACAGAATCATCTTTCCATCTTGATCTCCTAACTTTAACCACATCTGCTAAGTCCCTTTTGCCACGTAAGGTAAAGTATTTATGGATTGTGAGGGTTAGGCTGTGGATATCTTTGGGAGGTCATTCTGCCCAATAGTTGTATATGATATTTGATTAAAATTCAGAATATATGTCTCCATGTGAAATAGTGTTATATATGCTAGCTATGCCCACAGATTAATTCACAAAATGTTTAAGTCATAATGTATGTCAACTCTAAAAATGCCCTAAATGAACAAATAGGGAAAACATAATGCTGAAAGATGTTTGTTAAATTTACCTTTAAGAATTGCTGCAAAATTCACCAACTTTAAATCCTTGAGTGTAATGATCAGGATTGGGGTGAAGAGATAGAGCAAACATAGGATTTAGGTACAAAGACATAAGGAGTTGTAATGAATAATTTTATGTATCAACTTGACTGGGCTAAAGGATGCCCAGATAGCTGATAAAGTATTTTTTCTGAGTGTGTTTGTGAGGGTGTTTCTGGAAGAGACTGGCAATTGAATTAGCAGACTAAGTAAAAAGATCCTCATCATCTAAGCCCTGTGGGCCTGAAAAGAACAAAAGGCAGAAGAAGAGTGAATTCTTTCTCTTCTTGAGCTAAGACATCCTGATTCTCCTGCGCTTAGACAGCAGAGTTCCCACTTTTCTGGCCTTCCGACCCTAGAACTTATACCAGCAGCCTGAGACCTTGAACTCATACTGAACTGTATCACCAGCTTTCCTAGTTTTCCAGATTGCAGATCACAGACCGCGGGACTTCTCAACCTCCAAAATCAGGTGAGCTAATTTCTATAATGTGGGAATACAGAGGACAGGAGAGATAAAAGTAAGGCAAGTGCAGGGCGTGCTGAACGCAGCACACGCCGGACACAGTAGCTGCTCAACCAAGGGAAAAACAAGACACGGTGAAAAAAGTATAGGCTGAAAACATCAGAAGTGTTTTTCCTTCCAAGATGAAATGCTTAGGTTACTAACGGATGCTGAACCCACCCTTACCCCTTTGCCCCGTTCGTTCTTGCGGAGTTTGCTAATGTATATGCGTAGGCGGTTAGGTAGAGTCGTGGTATGTCTCACGTGATTTATTAACTTATTTTTCTGCTTTCATTTCCACATACTATTGTTCACATCCCAGTAAATACAAAAGAGCTACCCAGGTTGGGGGCCGCACCCAGCCCTGTGTTGCAGAACAGAGTGTTTCTTGGTGCAGTCCCTCAGCGCTGCCCATTGTTCCAAACCATTTAGACTCTGAGTAATCTTTTCAGTCTCACGTGGCGCCAAGCAGCGCAACACTATAATAAATTTCCTCTTGTATCTCCATATATCCTGTTGGTTCTGTGTCTCTGGAGAGCCCTGAGTAATATAGGAGTTTCATCCTTGCCTGTGGTGACCTCATCATTATCTCGTGACAGGTCTTCCTCTGCCTCAATAGATGGCAGGACAACATGCTTCCGTTCCCTGTGCCAAAAGCTTCCCTCTAGCTTAAGCCCAGAATATTAACACACAGCTCATCCCTGCAGCGCCTCTACTTAAAATCCACTCTGAGTTGTCATTACGAGGATCAAAGAAAAAACTCAAGAATCAAAGAGAAAACTAAAGAATCAAAAGGCTTCTCGGCATGCCTCTTCCTTTGCTTTCTTCTCATTTTGTTTTTATTTCCTTCCATTACTCCTGCCTTCAGGAAACACAGCCCTTTCCCAAGGGAAATTTAAGAATCAGGACCTTGGGTGTATTCCTCTTCCTAAGCAGTGGAGGTCAGGAGAATAGAGGGGATTCAGGGGGATGCAGACTAGTGATGTTTGTGAGCTATGTAGCATTGCTGATGATTTCTTGGTGATCATTCTTGCATAAAAAGTGGTCATAAATCTGGTGTAAACTTTGAAATAACAGACAGTATGTGTATCATTTTTACAGAAAATACAGGCTGGAAAAAATAACCTATATTTCATCAACAGAGCATCTAAAGTGGGAACATCATAATCGTAATCAAGTCTATCTTTTCCCATACTAGGTAATACAGGACCTCTAGCTTCTTGTCAACAATAATTTCTGAGATTCTATGTCACACGGTTGCTGATCATAAGCCCTCTCTATCTCAAAAGCATCAGCCGTGATATCTCCATGTTGCCCATGCCCTCCACTACCCTGAAGCAGGGCAGAGGTAACTTCATGCTACCTTGAGCATCCAACCCTCAACCATCTCCTGGCTGACTCCTATGTCTTCCCATAAAGCACTTCCAACCTCCCGCTCCGGCTTCCCCTGCTATTGCTGCAGCAGATCCTCAAATTCCTGAAGTAGCTCTGCATTTCCTCTTGCAGAGAAGCCTCACTGAATCCTCATTTTAAAAAAATAATAAAATAAATAAGTTTCTGCCCTGCCTTAACTCATATATTGGTACTCAGCACAGGGGTTCTTCTGCCACAAGCAGCTCAAGTTTCCTTGGTGACAAGGCCTTTCAGGTCCCATTACAGCAGTTCTCCCCACAGGGTTAGAATCTGGGGATGAGCTTCTCTGTTGAGCTTCCAATCACCCCCTCCTTGGATATTTGTGAGCTTTCTTTCTAATATCCTCATGTAAATTTGATTCCAGGCAAAACATGTCTGAATATGTTAGGAACGGCTTAGACTAAAGCTAAAACTCCCATTATGGAAAGAAAAAATCAGATAAAAAATGATAAAAAATACACTGGAAGTGTCTCCTGGCTTTATTAGAAATGGATATATTACAGCACTAAATAATACAAAGTGGTGCCATGTTTGGGATGGAAGTGATGCCTTCTGTGGTGATAAGGGTTGCCAAGGTTTATCAGCAGTTGGATTCCCATTTTGTTGTGACTCGTCACTATAATAATTAGGTTAATTTGAACATGAAGGTTTTTCAAGCATTGTAGTTACATTCCGATTCTTTTTATAGGCTATGATGTAATCCTCCTGCTGAGTACATTCACTTACGCTCACTAAAATAAATGTGTACAAGTAACAATACTATGAAACACATACACTTGATGCTCTTAGGAATAAAAAATGAAAAAGACTTATATTCCCTGTCCTCAAGATCATAATTTTGCAAGAAACTATATCCATAAGACATACTAAAGTTGAAATTCTTAAGACGTCAGGGTTTAGTTACATTAACAAACAGAAATTGAAACTGAAAAGCGTTTTATAAATATGTTATTAGATTAATAAAATAAAAATGTGCACGCAATTAATGTAGAGGAATATTCTTTTCAAAGAGAAGTAAAAGAAGCAGACAAAGTTTAACTAGCAACTTATTTTCGGTTCTTGAAGACAAATACTAATTCATGTACAAGTTCAGGTGTGTTTACAAGTGCAGGCCTGCATACAAGTCCTGGGATTTGTTTATAAAAGGCTCTAGCTGTGTAGTGGAGCATTCACTTTGTCCACAAAGAGGTCTGACATTTGCCTTAGGCTACCACTGAGAGGTGATCTCTAGGCCCCTGGAATGTCCTGCTTAATAAGAATGTTCCTGTCTGCCTGGTTGCTTTGGCCAATAGGCAGTCTTAAAATGTGACCTGTGATACTAAAATCCTTCATTTGTTAAACCCTGTCAACACAAAGGAGGTTTCTTAATTCTTAAATATTGTTTGGTGATAATCAACCTTAACCCCAGGGAAGAAAAAAGAAATGAGATACATATTTGAATTCTGTTATCCAAAATAAGGCTGATATATCCCAAATATAAGAAAAAAAAATGCCCCTATGATAGGGGCTTTGGAATATACTGTGTCAGTTGTGATCTCCAGGAGAAGCTGGAAACCAAAGGTCAGTCATGTGACTAAAGGTCATGACTAAAGGTCAGCAGCATGTGATGGAACCCCAATACAAGTTCAGGACACCAAAACCTTAGGTAAGCTTCCCTAGTTCATAATACTGAGTATTGTGGACAAGATGAGGTAATTCTTTCAGGAATGCAGAGGGAGAGGGCAACCAGAGGCTCTGTATTTCCTTTCTAGACTTCACCCTATGCATTTCTTCCTTTAGCCAGTTCTAATTTGTATCATTTAATATATTAAACTTTAATTGTAAGCTTAGCACTTTCCTGAGTTCTATGTGTCATGCCAGTAGGAACTCACAAATTGATAGCTAGGTACTCAATAGTTAGGGTGGCTTATGGATCCATGAATTGTGGCCTCTGTCAATAGTGGGGCCAGTCTTGTGGAGGACTGTGCCCTTAACCTGTGAGGTGTGGCCCAGCTGTAGGACTTGGTTTCAGAATTTATTGTAACTGCAATTTTTTTTCTTCATGATTCATAAGCAAGACAAAGGACAAAAAAACTGGGTAGAATAATACATCGCTGCCAATTTTCATAAGAATTGCCGAGGTTTAAGATGAGAAAATTAGTTCCCCAATTATGATTGTGACTTCTCACTCATTGTAAGGTACTGCAGCCAATTAGGATTAAGATGTGAGGAGAGAAACTCCATCTCCTTATTAAATTCTTTAATAGACCTCCAATAAGCCAATATGAAGTGTGAGGACTAGAGCAATCAGCAAGGTGAGGCACTATTTCCCCAATGCCAGTTACAGTACTACACATGGTAGGTTACTGCATTAGAAGAAAATTTTCTAAATTATTTTATTTCCTCATTAGTATTTAAACAATCAAGTCTGGGACATCTATGTACATGGAATTCCCTCTAAAGAAATCTCCCAAGGTTAGTCAGCTATAAAAAACAAATGGAATCTTGCCATTTGCAATAACATGGACCTAGAGGGTATTATGCTAAGTGAAAAGAGTCAGTCAGAGAAAGTCAAATACTGTATGATTCACCTATTTGTGGAATCTAAAAAACAAAACAAATGAACAAAAAAACAAACAGACTCATAAACATAGACAACAAACTGGTAGTTGTCAGAAGGAAAGGGGATAGAGGGATGGGCAAAATAGATGAAGAGATTTAAGAGGTTAAAAAAAAAAAAAAGAAAGAAAGAAATCTCCCAAGGTAAAGAAGACCTTTTGACATGTCTATTTCAAGCTTTGGATTTAGAGGGAGAGAAAAAAGGAAACAGGAGTTAAATGGTTATTCATATGTATCCCCAAATTCCCATTTCAAGACTTTGGCTAAGTGATGGTGAGTTGTATTGGATAAATGTGGATAATGTCAAAAGCAAAGCTAATGCATTATTTTGCCATCCTCACCTCACCCCTATGTACTTTCACCCCCATATATCCTCAAAGAGATTATATTTCAGACTGCCTTCTCACCTAGATGGGGTACAGACCTATCAACTTAGTTTCTGTAGTCTGGTCAGAGAATCCATATTGACAGTCTGAATTTTTACCTTCTTGTGTCACCATTTAGGTTATAGGAATAGAGGGGACCCAGAAATAATGGAGATACCAGATGGAGGACTTCTTAGAAGAGCAGATGGCTGTGGATTGAGAGCTACAGAGCAGATCACCCACATCAGGACTGAATGAAATTCACAGCTAGACACATTCAAGGAGTCTCCAAACCCTACTGGAGACAGAATGAAACCTGCTGAGCCAGACAGTGCCTCAGGATTATCATTAAGCCAAAAGACCTGACCAGTGGTAGACTTCAGTTTCAGTGACCAGAAGACTACCCAGCCATAAAGTAGGTAAGAAACATCTCCTGGAGATCAGAGGAATGAGGGGTCACTCTATTCAGTGACTCATCTCTTCCATGCTAAGATCACCTGAACCCCAAACGAGATCTCCTTAAAGACAGATGATGTTGTAGAATGTCTATAAAACTTTTGAAGAACTTCTGAAGTATCTGAAGTATATCTGAAGTATATCTGAAGTATCTGAAGATATTATTTAAATTTTTTAAATGTTTGTTTATTTTTTAGAGAGAGAAAGAGGCAGAGAGAGAGGGAGACACAGAATCCAAAGCAGGCTTCAGGCTCTGCACTGTCAGCACAGAGCCCCAATGCAAGGCTCAAACTCATGAACCGTGAGATCAGGGCCTGAACTGAAGTCGGATGCTTAACTGACTGAGCCACCCAGGCACCCCTGAAGATACTATTTAAATGATTGGATTGGGCTAAGATTTAAATAGGATTGGAAATTTAAAGTTTTCTGGTAGTGTTAATGAGTGAAAGAGGCTTAGAAAAGGAAGAACAGGGGCGCCTGGGTGGCGCAGTCGGTTAAGCGTCCGACTTCAGCCAGGTCACGATCTCGTGGTCCGTGAGTTCGAGCCCCGCGTCAGGCTCTGGGCTGATGGCTCAGAGCCTGGAGCCTGTTTCCGATTCTGTGTCTCCCTCTCCCTCTGCCCCTCCCCTGTTCATGCTCTGTCTCTCTCTGTCCCAAAAATAAAAATAAACGTTGAAAAAAAAAATTTAAAAAAAAAAAGAAAAGGAAGAACAGATTGTTCATACCCCAACTAAAGATATATTTTTCTGCACTATTGTATTGAAGATCAGGTTCAATTTTGTAATCCACTAGACAAATAAATGATTAATTTTTCATCTCCAGTTATCTTCAATATATAGATCCATATCCAATACACACATATAATTACTCAGAAAAAGATAAATGATAGATGGATGCATGGATAGATAGATAGATGATAGATGGTAGATAGATAGATAGACAGACAGACAGACAGGTAGATAGAAAGAATAAAAGAACTGGTATGAGAATCAAATTGCTCTAGATTTCTTACCCTAACTAGTTTGAAAGCTTAGTAAACTATTTGAATCACCATAAAGGACTTATTTCTAATTAACAAATGACATGTACCCAGACCAACAGAGTTTAACTACAGCAAGCAGAGCTTTGGTGCTGGCAAATGGATGAGAACCAGGATTTCAGATCTGTTGAAAATGGGTGGCACCATCCTGTTATACTAGAAAGAGCACTTTGTAAAGGGGCGCCTGGGTGACTTAGTGGGTTAAGCATCTGACCTTGGCTGAGGTCATGATCTCACGGTCGGTGAGTTCCAGCCCCATGTCAGGCTCTGTGCTGACAGCTTGGAGTCTGGAGCCTGCTTTGGATTCTGTGTCTTCCTCTCTCTCTGCCCCTCCCCACTCATGCTCTGTCTCTCTTTCTCTGTGTCAAAAATAAATAAACATTAACAAAATTAAAAAAAAAAAGAAACAGCACTTTGTCAGGACAACAAACATAGATAGACAGAACTGCAACTGGTAAATTATAGCTTGGATACTGTCATAGCCGTTCAATGCATGTGCCATTTTAAACATTAATTTAATCTACTAAATGAACACTCTTGTAGTCAACACCCATTTCTCCTAGGAATATAAAGTCAGTCTTGGCATCCTAGTATCTGACAGAAAATAAACACTACTGTTTATTTTCATAAAGTGAACTTTTGAGTCAAATATCATCAATGAAGGCAAACTAATCTCATGTCTTCAAGGTAAGTCCCACCGAAAGAACTCTACAACTATCAGATATACCTCACATTATTGATTATGTGATGTTTGCAGTCTAGCAACAACCCGAGGGAAGGTTTTGACATAGTTGGGTCTTTGGTATCTATAATAACATTTATTATTTTTCATAGTCCCCAAACCATGGGGACAGAGGTTTTGTTAGCAACCAACTCATCTATATATCAAAATCCCCTTTACCTGATAAGCCAATAATGGACAGCTATTTATAGAAGTAGATAATTCCTATATGCAGAATTTATAAAAACAAGCACAAGTATAATCTGACCATTTCTGTAGATTCAGAGTCCAAGTATTAAAAAACTCAAAGACTTATCTAAAGAGAACACACCAAACTAGACTTTGAGGTAGCCATGGGCAGCATTCAGGGAATAACATTTAGGAAAAAGCAAATGCCTCTCTGCCCAGTCATACTGAGATTTTACCACAAGTAACTTGGTAGACATCCCTGGTATTTACAAAATAGTTGACTTATAGATGCAGTGTTGTTGGTTTATTTTAAGTTTTGCTGAAATTCTGTGAGCAGAATTTTGAAGTTAACCTGACATAAAAATATTTTTAAAAAATGGTGGTGCTTGTACTACATAGAAACAAAACTTCATTTTTATTGTGTCTCCATAAGTCCACATTTATTTGAGGGTAGATGACTCAGAAATATAGCTCTCAGAAATTGATTTCAGATTTTCTCCACTTGTGACCTAAAAATGCTCAGGACAAATTAACTAGAATTAAAGCTCTGTTGCATTTCTCTTTCCTCGGTCTTCAACTTCCCTAACCTACCTATTTCAAATGGACAAGCAAGGGGGAGGTGACAATCCTACCTACCTAAAAGGAGAATAGCTCTGGTGAAGAGCATACTAACTCGTAAGCCCATGTTTCATTCCTGGGAAGAAATTACAATGCATTCCTGAGTAAAGATGCTTGAGGATCCAAGACCCTGGGTAAAAATAGACTTTCTTCCTGGCTTCACCTAGAACTGCGCATTGGTACCTTGTTCAAAGAATAAAATGTAATTCTTTTAAGGACACACTTCAGTAAGTTTTGTCATTAATAGATCTGAAACTGCCAGCTTGACCCCAGTGAAACTGCCTTTTCCTAAAATTCAGATTGAGACCCTACAATTTTAAAGTCAAAGATTTTAAGCAAATAGTATATATTGAACATGTATATTATATTGAGTTTATGTGCATTATCTTATTTAATTCTTATACTGTGAGATAGGTGCTGTGACTATCTCTGTGCACAGATAAGGAAACCAAAGCTTAGAAATGTTACCTACCAGCCAGCCTCTCCTACCCGCGCTGATGCAGGACTAGGGCTGGCACGTGTGGTCTTATTTAACCACTGCTCTAAAGATTAAAGGCAAAGAAACAAAACTGGTAAACTCCATTAAAATAATCATTTTTTTAAATTTAGTTATCAAAAAGGGTAGGTAGCAGGGAAAGAGAAATAAAGAATTCATTGGAGGAAAAAAGAATTTGTTGGAAAATATAAACATAAAAAAGACTTAAATTAATGTGGGTTTTTTTTTTCAGTTTTGTTTTATTTTAGACTTTTAAACTAATGTGTTTTTTTTTTGTTTCTTTGTTTTATAATTTGGTTACAGTATGGTTAACAGGTTTCCTTCACCTAATTAGCAAGAGTTTTCATTTTGAATATGAGCTGTTTCTTCTTACCCTTTCTTTCTTGTGAACCAATTGCACATCATGTTTATATTGAACATTTATACACCACAATCAGAAGCCACACAAAACAAAACAAGAGAATAACAGTGTTCTAAATCAAAACTCATTTTTGTGAGTCAGTAAAACAACTATGATCAGGATTAACACTTCAACTTTTATCATAAATTTATACTTGTGGGTTCTAATGTGCTAATTAGTAAATTTAATCTGATCTATTTTTTTACCCCAGAATTTCCTAGTATTAAAGAAATGTCTTAAGTCCTTTCATAACTTTGCGTTAAGTGAATAATATTGACAGATGAATTAGTTCAATGTGTGTTTTAATTGCCCAACAAAGCAATTTGTTTTTATATTTAAGGGAATCTTCATTTAAAAAGGTCCTTCCCATATCAAGTTCTGATTAAAACAGGTATATGCCTTCCCTTCCAAATGCAGTTCTTTGCATTCTATTAGCCTGAAATGTTTTTAGGATGCACAGACATTTATAATGAAACTCTCCAGACTAAATACCTGTTCTAAGTTCTTTGCCTGGAAATGGTTTCATTATCAGTATATTGCTTCTTCAGTATTTAAATGCTGCACTATTTTAGCAAAGCACGACAGAATTAGCTTTGGATGTTGAATAGTTCAAACTATTTCACATAATAAGTGTCTGCTTTCAATGTTTCGTGAGAGGTTATTTCACTTCTTGCTGCCTCATGAAGAGATGAAACTGTATATAAAGTCAGAAATGTGTCTGCCCTGTGGATTTCACAGCAAAATAAATCACAAAGGATAAATCATCCCCGATAATGAAAACGATGTTCTCTGAAGAACTCTCCTTACATGATACAGAGGAACGACAGTAAACATTTTAATTTTTCATCTGAATCTATTACTCCAGGCCATTAGCAAAGATCATTACAGCCGTACGCGAAAATCAAACCAATGTTGCGTTGTCACCTTTCAAATGAGCAGGAGCCATTCATCATGTTCAGAGACAGAAAGTGATGTTTCTCTAATCAAATAGGCATGAATAAATTCATAATCTATGATATGAATTAGAAAGGGTGCTCTCCCAAGAGAAAAGTAGCTTTAACAGTCAAGACAATAGTTTAATTCTTTAAAATTAAAAAAAAAATTCTTCTTTATTAAGTGGGTATCATTAGCATTCATATAAATTTAAATCATAAACAGACATTTTATACTGGGAATAGCAAAAGAAAAAATCACTGATGCCTTTACACTAAGCCAGGACTGTTCCAAATGCTTTACATGTATAAATTCATTCAAAAGAAGTGCACTTGAAAAGAAATCCCACTCCAATGTCATCTGGCACACATACTTCTGGAAAAACCTTTTTAATGATTTATTTGTAATCAAAGGAATACAGAAAGACTATGAGTCAAAGGAATGCAACTAAAGATTTTAAATTTGCTTCATATTTTCACTCATTTAACAAATGAGAGGTCACTACATACAAGTCTCTGGGAGTCTAAAATTTAGATTCTCCCTTCAAAGAACATACGAACTAGTAGAAGGATTGGTATTGTTGGGCTTTTCCCATTTTCAAAAAGTAGGACAATTAAAGCAACCTCTCAAAGTCTTGAAATCTTCGAAACAAAAATGAGGATAATTACAGATTCCTGTTATAAAATGTGTAAAAATATTATGTAACAAGTCTTCACTTAGAGGATACTTAATAAATGGCAGTTCAAATTCAACAAACCATTGAACTATTGTTCTTCTCAAAAGCTTAGAAAACTCATAGGGGAAGCTTGTCAGAATTGTAGCGTTCTGAATTTGAACAGAAGAATATCTGGAGACCAATGTAAGTAAGAAACCGACAGGCATAGCATCTAGAAAGTAATGATAAAAACCTTTATTTCAACAATTTTTTTCTCCTTCTAAAGATAAAACATGTTCACATGTAATAAGCTTTACATGAGAAAGTCTTCTCCCTCTTGACACTTTCCTAATGTTATGAGTGATGGGAAATTGTCTTGGGTATATCTCACATAGGCATTTTATTAGGCTTTGAAGAGCACAG
Source organism: Lynx canadensis (assembly GCF_007474595.2). Classification (NCBI taxonomy): domain Eukaryota; kingdom Metazoa; phylum Chordata; class Mammalia; order Carnivora; family Felidae; genus Lynx; species Lynx canadensis. The sequence goes on from NC_044306.2 coordinate 159,219,315, forward strand.
GTCCTCTGTATGCAAAATATACAGGACAGTAAAATATATATACATATGGATCTTGAAGCCTCACTTGTTAGGGTTTTATTCCATTTGAAGTCACACTCACCTTTCTTGGTTACATCATCTCCAACAGTTGCTGAATGCTTACAAAAAACAAAAAAACAAAAAAACAAAAAACAGAAGCAAAGCCAAGTTCCCCATTCTTTAAAAAATTTGCTGTTAAAAGTTGTCCTTCCCATTCTCCCCAGTTATTTTGTACTCTACTTTTGTTTTATGAGGCCTAGAGAGACACAGAGTTCCTTTTTCTAAAATATTGGGTATACTTTAATATGTTTCTTCTCGTAGGCTTACATAATATGATGTTCTCTGACATGTTCTTCCCTAAACTTCGAAAAAAGTGAGTAGGTAGCCTTAGGTCATAGAAGCAAAAAGTCAAATTGTAATACAGTTTCAAGATTCAAAGTTAAGAAAGTATTGAGGAACAATTCATGGGAACCTATGACAAAACAGAAATCTCAACTTTAAAGGAAAAAATCTCAACAGTAAAAGCAGGAAGACAATGAGAAGTTGGTAATCATCACTCAGCAAGTGGCAGGGGAACCAGAACATCATCAAAGATGATGTATGAACTTCAGATAATTGCATGAGTGAGTTTTAAATTTAAGACAATGAGATTTGAGGGATTGAATTTTGCAAAAGTTTGGGCATTTAGTGAACAGATTATTTATGATTGTTAAGAAAACATTGTGGACCATTTGTTACTGAGACAGGAAAACATGAATAACTTAATAAAATGTACATAATCCAGAGAAGATTTGAGGAAAAATATCTCTGCAACATAAGGAGACACTTTAAATAGACCTTGGCCCAGAATCATTAGAATTAAAAGTGTAATTTCTGGCCAGTGAAGTGTAATAGAAGCATATTTAAGAAAATGAGATTTTAAAGTGATATGTTGTTCCCCATATCCAAGGCCTCTATAATGCAGTTTCTTTAATGTTTACCTTTGAGATGGGACTATAGGCAGGAAACAGAAGAAGAAAAGAAAAAAAAAAAAGCTTTTTTGCCTTCTCTTTCATTCAAGGAGTTTCTCTTATAATGCAATGCATAATTATGTCAAACTTTAAATTAGTTTCACAGTATAAGAAGTATTCCTCAAAAGAGTTAACTCTCCACAATTCACACAACAGGTCTACTTTAATAGAGTCACTGATGAATAACCCCACAAGCAAATTTGATAGAAATCCTTGGTTGCAATGTCAAAAAGCTAGCTTAGGGAAAAGGGAAGATTGAATAAGCAGAGCAGAGGACTCTTAGGGCAGTGAGACTACACCCTATGATACTATAATGATGAATCCATGCCATTATACATTTGTCCAAACCCATAGAATGTACAACACCAAGAGTGAACCCTAATGTAAACTATGGACTTGGGGAGATAATGATGTGACAATACGGGTTCATCAATTATAACAGATGCACCACTCTGGTGGGGATGCTGATAATGGAGGAGGCTATGTATGCACGGGGAATGGACTACGTGGGAAATCTCTGTACCTTCTGCTCAATTTTGCTGTGAACCTAAAACTTCCCTAAAAAATAAATTCTATTTAAAAAAAGAAATCCAACACAAATTAATTTAGGCAAATTGTGCGAGTTCTTAGTGTATATAGCCATGATAAGGGTGAATGGTCTTCAAGACAACAGAAACAAGAGACTGGACTGCTACCCATCTCTCTGTCTGCTCTCTTCCCTTCTGTCCTTATTCCTCCACACCTAGGCATACATTTGTGATTTTCCTTGGCAGAGTCAGTCTTTAAAGCAGAAAACAACTGTTACAGCACATTGATCTCACTAGTAGATATGAGGTAGTGAACACATTTCTCCATTCCTAGTTCAAGACTCCCAAGACATGCCTCTGAAGATCTGAGCCAGTTTGGGTGGCCATTTTCATTGAAATTAACTATTGCCAGAAACCCAGAGTCATATGAAAATATAGAAGTCCCACTAAAACCACATGGCTGGAGTAGGAGAACTAGCTTTTCCCAGGAGATGTGGGAATGAATGCCAAACAGACCCACAATTCAATTTCATTCGGCTCTATCCCCTATTTCATTTCAAAGGAGAATAGCAGCACTCATGGAAATTCTGTTACAAATTGGCCATGCTAGATATACATTTAGCCTTGCTGCTTATAATGGTCCCATGATGTTCTCTTTTTGATCACCTTTGCCTGGTGTTAAGAATATTATTGCTTGTGAAGCCATAGGTATAGGAAAAGCTCCAGAAGGATTCTGTGTAGAGCGTTAGTTTTTAAACTGCTGAAATATGCCCAAAATACTTGGTTAAAGGTGTTTAAGTAATGAATGATACTGAGAGTCAGCTTAAAATTCATGCTGTTTTTCTCCAGGTCAAGAATCAAAGGTAGAAATTAGCATCATATATTGTTTCTTTCTAACAACAACTTGTTGTTAGAAAGGAGAAGATTTGAGTTGCTGAAAATGTTCCTTTACCAACTTAAAGGGAGCAAAATTATCTTCCTTTCAATTTTTCAAATAGAGTAAATGAAGCTACCATTTATATCTAATGCAGAATTTCTCTGTGTGGTCTTGGACCACCTGCACTAGAAGTGCTAGTATTCTTGTTAAATCTATTGAATTGAACCTTTATAAGTTGGCCTCAGTAAATGTGCTCTTTAAAAACAACAACAACAAAACACCTCAAGTGATTCTTATACACATAAAAGTCCAAAATCCACTGAAAGTATGAATTTTCTGCATATTTCATCTCATCACTGCCTTTCACATATCTAGTGCATGGTCAAATCATATCTGTTTTTCTCACTGCAGCATTATTCAGTACACGATTCTTAAGCGACTAATGTATGTTGTATAGTCTGTATTTCTCTTTATTTCCCTTCACCTGCCTCAGTTTTAACTAATCATAATCTAACATGACTGGGTTCTTCCACTGGCTCATTTGTTCATTTATTTGCTCATTCTGGCACTCAGTAAATATAACACACTTATTTCATGCCACATACTTTGTAGATAACGTGCATACAAATGGTTCAGGCAGAATCACTGCCTGGGCTCCCAACACAGAAGCAATGACAGATTCTGCTGCAGAGGGATGAATGCTGTAATGCACAAGATACAATGCGGCAAAAGAAGCAATTAATGGAAAACCATTATGACAGTTTCTTGAAAGCATGTACCTACTCCAAACATCATAATTGCTTAGATCAAGTTTTACTAAACCTATACTATGAATCATTGTTTCAATCAATCCACAAAACTTACCTGAACACCTGTTATGTTCAGGGCAGTGTTCAAAGTACTGATGGGAAACACAAAATTATAAGATTTGTTCTTAAGTTTTTTGAGGTTGTTAAAGAGACAACATACCATTAAATAGAAAGATATTTAAACATCCTATAATATATATCTACCATTTAGTGGATTGAGTCTAAAATATTCACAGTAACTTCAAAGCCCTTTGTTAGAGCACAGACTTTAAATCTCTTTGTTCTGTTTTCTAGAACTCTGACCTAAACCTGCCCAAGAATTCTTGCTAATCATCTGTTTTCTGCCTTTGAACTTTCCCTTATATTCATTAGTCCCAAGACATCCACTAATTTTCTGAACAAATGTAATGTCAGATTCTCATTTGCCCCAATCTATTGGGGAAATCTAAAGAACGAGTTATAAGAAACCACACTATTGTGTCTCTAAATGTCTTTATTTACCTGTTCTAAGCTATTCCCTGAGATGCATATCTTTCAAGTTCTTTCTTCTTCCAAGGATGCTCTTCACCTCAGTCTTTCTTTGACAAACTTCTACTCATTCTTCAGATTTCAGCTGAAATGTCTCTGCCTTAAACTTTTTAGTTCTTTTCTTTAAACACAAGTCAGTTTCCTTGTTGCACTTTTCCTAGAAAGTTAGATTTTCCCTTCAGAGCACATATAACAAGTTGTACTGTTGGTCAATATACATATTTGTTTAATATATCTCCTCCTGTAAACTATAACTCCATGTGAACCAGATGGTATTTTTTAGTCACCGTCATGAACGCAGTACTTAAGGCCTTGGCTGGCGTCCTGTAGGTATACACAAACTAATTTAGACAGGATAAATTATAAAAACAAATTTCAAAATTGTGTTATGGAGGACTTTTGTATGTAAAAAAGTGAATGTTACACTTTGTTTTATAATATTTTTTAAAAAAATTTTTTTAATGTTTATTTTTTTTGAAAGAGAGAGTGTGAGCAGGGGAGGGGCAGAGAGAGTGGGTACAGAATCCGAAGCTGGCTCCAGGCTCTGAGCTGTCAGCCACAGAGCCTGACATGGGGCTTGAACTCACAGACCGTGAGATCATGACCTGAGCTGAAGTCAGATGCTTAACCAACTGAGCCACGCAGGTGCCCTGTTTTATAATATCTTAAGTATAATTGCATTTATTATCTCACTTTTTCCAGCTAGGAATTAGAGTATATATTAACTCAAATTGTTATGCAACTATTCCTTGAGTTTATGTGTTGTATCTGCAATTAAATTATGAAACACTTAAGGATCAAGGATTCTGCCTTATGCATATTCTGCACTGTCCAGAGTACGTAATATGACTTTGAGAACATTGTAGGTTTTTAATACTGCTTAGTGAATCAAATTGAGCAGAACTGAATTGAAATGAATAAGAGAAGAAACTTGCATAACATTTTGCCTTCTGGGTTTCGCAGATAGAACACTGAAGTACTAGTTAGAATTCCTATACTTAGCTCTCAACTAGCTAGTGATTTGGAGCCATTTGAAAGCTTTCCAATTCTCCATGTAGAGAATAAGGATAATGCCTCTCATCTTCAAGAGGATGCTATGAAGATTAGACACTATCTTTACATGAAAAAAATCTTAATATATATGAAGTATTGTCATCTGACACCTGAGCAGGTTAAGCACAGATCTAGTGATAGAATTGAGGTCTTATTCACATAGATGGAAATCTGTTAGGGTAGAGAAAGGTATGTAGAGAAAGTTGTGAGATAAATTTTTTGTGATATGAGTACACCTTATCTCATTGGCTTAGTAATTCCAGGATGCCTTTGGATCCTTACCTGTTTTTAGATCTTGGGGGACAATATGAGGCTCGCACTAATATCATATAAAATTAATCCAACCATGATGAAAGTCTGTTGTTGATATTCTCTTTATCCAGTTGTATCATGCAAACTCCAAAATTAATAAATCCAGCAGAATAGTATTTATAATAGTCTTATTTCTAATAGGCCAATACTTTAGCCTCCTGAGCAATCAGTCTATTGGAGAAATTATCCCTCCCCCCACATCATGATATTACTGGTCACACCCCCCACCTATATTACAATCTCAATCATAACTTTGGGCATACAAATGTACACACTCTCCAAAGAGAGCCAATCAGAAGCATGTTGAGTGAATCAATAAGGATTTTATGTGGAAGAAAGACTCCTTCAATGAAATACTGCAAAGTCCCTTGGACATCTGAAGACTGAACCAACTACAGGATCTCATTGTTGCCACATACAAAGAGGCTGCCTGAGTATAAACTCACCACAGCAGAAAGCAGAGCTGAAATGAGAGATGGAGAGAGAAAAAGGCAGATACTTGATGGGATGATTGGAAAAATACAAGTATCTGTTCCTATAAGATTTATCCATCATTAGACTTCCACATAGTTATGTATAAATACATTGCCTATATCTTAAATAAATTCGTGTTGGGTTTTGTAACTTACATCTGAATAACCCCTTCTTATAAATTCTACTTGCCATAGAATAGAAATTGTCTTTTCCATATTTATTTTCCCCATCCCCTATCATAGACATAATAACAATCTTTGTAATTTGTAAGTTTTATGGATATAATCTTTATGGATATAATCTTTAGGAAGCCTAAAAATAGGATTTAATATTGATCATCTTTAGCCTGAGTTTACTCATGAAAAAAAATGCTTCCTGTTTGGTTATTTTATTATCATAGCATTTCCTTTGAGTTGTGCCTACTACATTGTCTTCAACTAACAGGACTGAAGTAAAGACATATTCACAAAATGATATAGAGAGGAAGACTTGGTATAGGACTTCACTCAGTGTTTAAATTTCCAAACAAGTGGCCATCTGGTGCCTGTGATCCCTCTAGAAACAAACACAGAAACAAGAACATCAGCCCTGAGGAATCCATTCCATTTGGGAGCAGGTCTGTTTGAGAAAGTTTTCTTTATAATGATCTGAAATCTGCTTGCATTGGGTTTGTTTTGACCCATGATATTTATCTTTTCATTTTATAATCTCAAATAGACCAGTGACCATGTCTCTTTTGTTCATCATTGTATTATGATTACACAGTGTGTGGATCATTATATCTTCCAATAAATATTTCTGAATAAGTAGAATCATAAATTAATGAATGAATAAATAAACAGATGGATATGTAATCTCTGTGATCATGAAGAATAATTCCAATATTGAAAAATAACTGCTGTACTAAGGCTTTGGTTTTTCAAGTTCAGCGGTCTTTTATTTCAGAGAGTTATTCAAACTCCTCACTATCCTGTTTGTTCTTCTAAGAATCCATTCTAATCTGCTAATGTCTCCTTAGAAGTGTATTCTTCTAAAATTCTATGACTGCACTCTAAGGTCTTACTAATTGTTGTTTTGTATTTTTATTTTTTGTTTACTTATCAATGCATAATACTGTCGACTCAAAATGAACATAGAGTAAGCTAAAACCTTAAAATATTCTCAAATACTATACTTGTGCAGGTCTTTATATATATATAAAGACTATGAGGATATGGGATATATATACAATCAAGATTCCTAATGCTAGACTAGATCCATTTATCCAGTCTTCCAAAATAATTTTTCATATTAACTCTGTTGTTCATCACATTTGTCTTTCAGTTTGATGAATTCGGTAAACTTTTACCTATTGTGAGATTTATACAAAAATATATTGAATAGAAGAAGAACTCTCAAATATTTGTGAATTAATGAAATCAGTGAACCTAATGAAATCAATGATATATCCAATGCAATTCAAACTTAGGATGAGCAGGAAATCAGAGCTGTTGGGAATCACAGGTTTGGTGTTAATCATTGAGAATACTTTTTTTGTCATATCACTTTCTGCACAAAGCACTGCAGTATGCTAATAAGAACATAAATATTCTAGCCAGGACATCTATCAGGAGAAGATTTGGACTTCTCATCTTTGAGCTTTATTGTAATCAGTGGCACTTTGTTTTTACCTGATGTGTTGCCAATTTAGTGTTTGACTGCAGTAAATTTCCTTTGACATGCACTCAATATGAGCTTTTAAACACATATTGCATCTTAAAAAAACAGGGAGAATTGCTGTTGCTTTGGTTTTCTCTTCTATCCCACGGACAGAATTTGGGAAGAACAACAGGAAACATACAAGAGAAGCATATGCAAAATGGAAAGAAGTAGGTCTTGAAAATATCCAAGGGGAGTCCATGCTGAACGACTAATTAGTGTCTTCATTAGTGCTTCACAATAAGAAATATGAGCATGGAGGGAGGGAACTCCTAGATTTCTCCGGAGAGATTATAAAACAAAGTGCTCCTTGATCTGATCTCATCTGTTCTTCTCTTTTGTCTTTACAGACAAAGAAGAGACATAAATAAGCTCCCACCTTCTGCTAAGGGCTGCAGTGCTTGCCAATTATTTAAATGATTAAGGAGGAGAGATGACTATTGGAAAGTGCACTTAAAAGGAGAGAAAGAGGCCAAAATACCTATATCATGGTAAAAGATTCATTCCCCCCCTTTATTCCAGATTTGGGCACATTTAAGATAGAAACCAAGAGGCTCTGAGCTGTAAATCCTTGTCCCTTTACTTTGCATAGGCTTGACTGGATAAGCACTTAGAAGTACCAGCTACCTGCCTAGACATGGCCCTGAAATGAGTCAAAGGGAGGAGAATCTGGCAAGCTCCTCCAAAAGCACAGTCAATCCTTCAGAATCAGCAGAGTCCTGAAAGGATAGCTAATATTTTAGTAAAACATCCTTATTGCCAGACTTTTAGGAAAAGTGATAGAATTCAGATTCTAATCCCAAGATTTCTCAGCAATAATAATAATAGATGATATTGTGATATTTGCAATGTGCCAGGCAGTTTTCCAAGTGCTTTATATGTATATCAATTCATTAATTCACTCAGAGATGAGGAAACTGAGAGTAAACAATTCACCCAAGCTTACACAGCTGGTAAGTGTTGGAGTTGGAACTGGAAACCCTGCTTGGGCTCTTAACCATCCTGCTAAACTGTTGCTATAGTGATAGTGATCAACATACTTTAGCCATGTGACAGGCACAGGCCACCATCTAGACCACGGGTATGTGGGTTCACTATAGGGAAATTACTATGTAAAGCTTCTATTTACTCATTCACTACATAGAACTGTCACAAACAAATATTGGCAGTGGCATCAAACTTAAATCAAGATTTAAATATCTAATCAAGCCTTTTCATATCCATTGATTTACATATTATGAGTAGCTAATAATTTTTTTTACTCCCTCCCTTTTTTTTCAAAATTCTTACTATAAGGTACACATAGCAAAAAATTTACCATTCTAATAATTTAAATATACCATCCAGTGGCATTAAGCACATTCATGTTATTGTGTAGCCATCATCACTATCCATCTCCAGAACTCTTTATCTTGTAAAACTGAAATTCTATACCCATTAAACAATTCCCCGTTCCTCCCTTCTTCCATCCCTAAGCAACCACCATTCTACTGTCTGTCCCTGTGAATTTGGCTACTCTCAGTACTTCATATAAGTGGAACCATACAGTATGTATCTTTATGTGACTGGTTTATTTTACTTAACATAATGTCCTCATGATTCATCCATGTTGTAGCATATGTCAAAAATGCCTTTGTTTCTAAGGCTGAGTAATATTCCATTGCATGTATATATACCACATTTGGTTTATCCATTCATGTGTCGATGGGCACTTGGATTGCTTCTACCTTCTAGGTATTGTGAACAGTGCTGCCATGAACGTGGGTGTGCTCTGCCACTCTTTAAGTTCCAAAGAGAATCCTCAAAAATTACTATATAAATTAAATAAAAATAACTATATTAATTAAATTTTTGAATCAGTGATCAAATTATAAACTATTATGCCAGCTGGTAATCAAAAATACTTTTAAATTTATATATACATTTGTATCATTGAAAACATTATAAGTTTAAAATGCATTCATTTCACAAGCACTAACAAATGCTTATTTTGTGCAGGGTACTAAGTACAGTTGGTGCTTGGATGAATTCAATGATGATTAAACAATCAATGGCCCCTTCCCAGAAAGGATATAAATTCAGTAAAAATAAAATATACATGAAATATTTAGTTTAATTAATTCATTCAAAAATAATAACATAGCATGTAATATTTTAAAATGAATTATCTCTGTCAAATATAGTCAGAGTAAGAAGAAAACTGCAATAACCAAAATATAAACTAAAGCTATGTTAGTATAAGTGAATCTGATTGCCATTGCTGCATTAAAAACCACCCCAAAACTCAATAGCAATCTAAGCTATGCTTGGCTGGGGAGTTCTACATGAGACTTAAGCAACTAAGTAGCTCTGTTTCTCACTGCAGGTACCTGGACTGCCCACTAGCCATAGCATGTTGTTTTCACAGCAATGCCTATGTGCATATGAAGCCTCTAAAATCTGAGCTCAGAAATGGTACATTATCACAACTACCTCATCCTGTTGACCAAAACAAGCCATAGAACCAATATCAAAGCCAAGAGAGATGGAAATATATTTGATTCCAGGTCTGAAGAACTGCAAAGTCACATAGCAAAAAGTATGCATATAAGGGGGTGCCTGGGTGACTCAATCGGTTGAGTGTTCTTGATTTTGGCTCAGGTCATGATCTCACAGTTGGTGGGATCAAGCCCTATGTCAGGCTCTGCACAGAACCTGCTTGGGATTCTCTCTCTCCTTCTCTCCCTGCCCCTCCCCCACTCGTGCTCCCTCCGTCTCTCTCAAAATAAATACATAAACATTTTAAAAATTATGGATATAGGAGGAGAAAAGCTGGCATCAATGAGGCAAACTACCCAAGTGGAAAGTAAACATAAAGTCTGAATAGAGGACTAGCAGCTGGCTCCCAGAAGAGGAATTATCTTGGTAGGGAACCAGAATTAATAAAGGTTATATGAAATTAAATTGTTGTCAAGGTATTAGATATGCCTTGAAACAAATAGCCGTTGCAAATTGTGATTATACATCACTCACGGTTTTCAGTGAAGCAGCATAATGCCTGAATTTACAGTCTCTGGATTCCTTCAAAAATCAGAAAGGACTGTAATTGGAGATGTGAGGGATGGACAAAAGCAGGTGAAGAAATGTATACCAAAAATCCAGGGAATGTTCAGTTGTAGAACAAATGATTTGTGTAAGAAAATAGTAGGATAATGGGAGACAAGTTACAGAATTTAAGACTTCTTTTCAAAACTATTTAGTTTTTTACTCAATGGGTTTTGTGGAAAATTAAAGACTTTTGAACAAATGCTTAAAATAACCAAATAGTGAAGTGGGAGGAAAAATCTGCCTGGGCATAAAAAATTGAGAGAAACAGAAGAGTTTAGAGGCAAAATTCTAGGTAGAAGGCTGTCAAAATGATGGAAGACATGGTCCTTGACTGGGGAAGAAGTATAGTGACAGAAGCATAGTGACAAAGGAAGGAAGAAGGTTAAGTGAGAACATGTGGCATGTGATAAGATTGAGAAGCTGTAAAAAAGAAAAAAAAAATGTCAGAAAACTCAAAGATTTCAACTCCAAGGTCTCAAGGCTGAGTGACCAGAGACAGGAATATATAATTACTTAACAAATATCAAGAGAAGAATTTATTTTAGTGAGAATTCTGGAGAGATTATGTGTCTTAAGGTGAGAGGGTCTGTGATCAGTTCAAGAAATTAAAAAACAAAACAAAAGCAAAATAGAACATGAAGAGGACAATATACAGTAGTTCCTGTGTATCTGAGGTTTTTGCTTTGCACAGTTTCAGATACCTGTGGTCAACTGTCTTGGGAATCAGATGATCCCTGTTCTGACATATTGTTAGAAATGTCCATAATGGCCTAATGCTACATCAAAATGCCTATGTCATTCACCTCACTTCATCTCATCACAGAGTCATTTTATCATCTCACATCATCACAAGAAAAAGGAGAGTAAGAACCATACAATAAGATGTCTCTGAAGATAAGAGGAACTACTAAAATTAGGATTCTAAAAGTTAGAAGTGAGAAAGTAAGAGAGAGAAGGTGTCAACATTAAGACTGTCGAAATAAGCAGAAATTTGAGAGTACGGGTTTCTAAGTAGGTTGAATATTTGAAACTTTGTGTAAACAACAGTAGAGAGTTTTAAGCACAAGAATAAAACATGATCTGATCAATATTTTTGAAAGACCAATCTGACATAGGTAAGGAAATTACTAATTAAACCAGTTATATACAGTGTACACAATATTTCAGCATAAATGTGTCATCCCTGGAATTATGTCAACATGTCTCCTGTGTAAACAAGATAATTAAAATGGGTTAAACATGTTTTGTGTGTGTGTGTGAATGCAAAAAGAAAAAAAGGCACACTTTCTAGTCTAAAGTTGAAATACACATCTTTCTTCATAGTAATGTCATTAACTACTTGGGGATTGGTTAAGTGTCCATGATTATTAAAAACGCAATGCAGCTTGTGAGTAATTGAAGTGATAATCAAACACTCAGCTATATCAAAGATTATTTCCTAAGAAGCAGTGCCAATATGGTTTTCTAAGAAGGAAGATGTAAGTCTTAAGAAACACAGTAATTTTACCTAATCAAAACCCATTATACTGGTCAGAACACATTACTTCTGACATGCAAACACTGCTGAAACTCTATTTCAGGTTGGAGAAATGGGTATATTATTTAGGTGATCATTAAATATTCCTTTATTTATTGGGCATAGTTTCCTGGTCTCTCTCTTTGTGGACGCTTTGACACAAAATCAGAATTCACAGAATATTTAGGTGATATTTTGAAAAGAACATTTTGATTAAGTACTGATTGGATGGAAAGGAGAGCAAAATAAATAGCACATCTCAATTTTCTGAATAACCTACACATTTCCCTTTTTGTCCATAAAATTGACATTTACGTATATCATAACTTTGTGTATTATTTCTCATTGAAGATTTATCTTCTCCTGAATAAGATTAAAGATTGTGCAGATTCATATACATATAAATGTATCTCCTACACCTTTATTTAAATATGAAATAGTGATTTTTTTTACTTAACCTTCTAAATTAAACTTATGAAAAACTGTAAAGGCCAAAGTTGGAATGAACTTACTCTATTTTCATCTTAACCAAAGTTGAACTTACTGTCATTAAATTACTTAAAAGGAAGAATCAAATATTATTTTTATAATTACAAGTTATTTTTAAGAGTATCAAAGTAAACACAGTAGCAAAATACACTTAAACTCTACAAAGGGCAACCATTAAAAGCAAAGGAATCACAATAAGGAAATAAGAGAAGTAATAAACATCAGGTTTTATTTTAGTACTTTTTCTCTCCTATGTATTACAAATATTTTGGTTCTCAAGTTTTGCTCATATTTTGACTTTACTTAAGGGAATTTTTTTCCACAAAGAAATTTTGTAATGCAATTTAACTCAACAATTGTCTCTATTGTTGTTTCTGGATATTTTGCAATGCTTACAAATAATTGATTAAGTTCTCCAATATTTGCTTCTTGTACTTTTTTTAATGGCTTCCATTTTATACTATGATACTCATCTTCACTAATCAACAGGAAAATGCAAATCAAAACCATAATGAGTTATCACCCACATACTTCAGAATGGTTATTATCAAAAAACAAAGATAATAAGTGTTGGCCAGAATGTGGAAAAACTGTAATCTTTTTAGTGTTGGTGGGAATGCTATGAAAAATAGTAAGGAGGTTCCTCAAAAAATTAAAAAATGGAACTGCAATATGATCCAGCAATCTCACTTTTAGATATATATCCAAAATAATTAAAGTGAGGATTTCAGAGATATTAGCACTCTCATGTTTACTGCAGTGTATCCACAAGAGCTAAGATGTGGAAACAACCTAATGACTGGATAAAGAAAACATGGTATATATACATACAATGCAATAACATTCAACCTTTAAAAAGAAGAAAAATCTATAATATGGGTCAATATAGATAGAACTTGAGGACTTTATCTTAAGTGAAATAAGCCAGTCACAAGTACTGCGTGATACCACTTTTATGAGGTGTCTAAAATAAACAAATTCGTGGAAGAGTGGAATGGTGGTTGCCAGAGGCTGGGGGGAAAGAGAAATGAGTTTTATTAATCAACAGGCATGAAGTTTCAGTTAAGTAAGATTAATAGTTTCTAAATACCTGTTGTACAACACTTACCTATAGTGAACAACAATGTATTGTGCACTTAAAATTTGTTAAGAGGATAGATCTCACATTAAGTGTTCTTACAAGAAGAAGAAGAAGAAGGAGAAGAAGGACAAGGACAGGGACAGGGACAGGGACAAGGACAAGGAGGAGGAGAAGGAGGAGAAGGAGAAGGAGGAGAAGAAGGAAAGATGAGAAGGATAAGAAGGGAGGAGGAGGAGGAGAAATTTTGTTGACTATAAATTTACTGTGGGATAATAATTAACATAGGGGGCCCAACTTGCTATTGTTTTCCCATGAGCAATTTCAATGTTTCCAGTGACATTAACTGAATGAGTGACCCACTTTAATCAATGCTACTTGTATCACATATTTATTTGAATAAATTTCTGATCTCTATTATGTTCCATTGTTGTGACTTTTTATTTTTGAGTCAGCTATACTATTTTATGTAACTCGAAAATTTATTTTAAGATTTGTTAGCAATAGTTTCCTACATAAATCATTTAATTGACAAATGCTGATAGTAGGTCCAGTTTGAAGGAGAGACCGAGAAATAGACTTTAATTGGGTAAATGACACAAATTTTACTAAAGATACATAAAGAAGTAAGCTTGGTAGGTTTCACAGGAAAAAGGGCAGAACTATTCTTTGGTGATGGGTGAGGGATTAATTTTTTGGTTCTCTAGAACTGATACACAGTTGTAGATCCTAAATATGAGTCTGGGAGAGCTAAGAACTTGAGGAAGGTCGACTACCTCCCCCCCCTTTTAAGTTTAGACTTACATGCAAAAGGTAATAGCACCAGATTCCTGTCTGGAAAGGTCACCTACTGGAGACCACTGACAATGGCTGGGGCACTTCTTAACCTTAAACTTATGCAGTATACTGTTTGATCCCCACTAGTATGTACATGGCATGAAGGCAGGAACTGTCTGTTTTCTTCATCGCTTTATTCCCAGCATCAAGAACTGAGCCTGGCATGGAATAAGAATAAACATGCTGAATCCCGAAAAAAATGAATGAAAAGATTTCTGGGATAAAGCACACAATATACTTTGACTGAAAGCAACTCTTTATCCATCACTCTCAACACCTTGAGTTAACACAGTTTGGCTGACCTTGTGACTATAGAAATGGAACAAGGGTCAGTTTTGTCACTGAGAGTTATGCTAATCAGATCCTGGAAAAGCTATAAGGTCTATTGTGAATTGCCTGTATTCTTCAGTTTCAGAAACTGCTTGATTATTCAGGCAAGGTTTTTTATTTTTATTTTTTATTTTTTGGTATAAGAATTTAAAAGATTATCTCATTTTTGAAAACTCAGTATTTAGAGGGTATCTTGTTATTTTTTTTTTCAACGTTTATTTATTTTTGGGACAGAGAGAGACAGAGCATGAACGAGGGAGGGGCAGAGAGAGAGGGAGACACAGAATCAGAAACAGGCTCCAGGCTCTGAGCCATCAGCCCAGAGCCCGACGGGGGCTCGAACTCACGGACTGTGAGATCGTGACCTGGCTGAAGTCGGACGCTTAACCGACTGCGCCACCCAGGCGCCCCAGAGGGTATCTTGTTAAATCAATAGATTAGTTGAGAGAAGTGACACATGCCCAGACCAATAACAGATTATGCCTTTCTATTTATTAAATCTCTATTTTATGATCTTAAGTAGCTTTATAAATTAGTTTTTCTCATGGGTCTTGCATACATTTGTTAATCTTATTTCTAAGTATTTTATAGATTATTTGCCTACTGTAAATATTTTCTCATTGGATTTGTTTGTATATGGAAAGATAAATGCTTTTATATGTAGATACTGGATGCAGCTACATAACTGAATGTTCCTATTAATCATCATAATATTCCATGTCATTCTCTTGGGTTGTATAATTATATATTCAATGATAAATATCTTTTTATATATATTTTTACAATTAAAGTGCTAGTAACTCTAGAGCAATTTTAAATTAATTAAAATGAAATTAAGCTTTTTTGCTCTACCTTGATTGTGAAATTCTGGTATTTCATTATAAGACATAATGCAAAATGTAGATAGATACACAGATACATAGATAAGCTAACTATCCCTATTTCGCTAAGAACTTTTTAAAAATCTAAAAGAGCTAAAAAAAATTTTTTAGCCAATGCTTGTTTAGTATTTCCAGTAATCATATGATTTTTATTTTGAATTAACATTTTGAATTATTAACAGATTTCCTACTATTAAAACATGATTGCATGCCTGCTATGAGCCAGAATTACTAATGACACATAATAATACTATGCAGTATATTGTGATATATCATAATAAACACATGAGTAGTTTATATCTTAATAACAAAATTTTCATAAGTTGCAATTGCTCTGCTGATGTGTTTTTGTATGAGAGAATGTATGATCTGTGTGGATGTACAGATGTGCTGACATTGTGCCAGCCCTGAAAATGCACTTATCAAATCTCTGACTTCAGGAATGTAATTAAATGATGGCCCCAGCTGCTACACTCTCAAATCCAACATGGCATTTGCTCTGGAGCCAAGCATCCCATGGGATCCTCCCAACCAATAACTGAGCACAGCAGGGATACTAAAGTGACTTTGTTCAAAGACCTCCTATGGGCCTTGATGAACTCTTTAGAACTGTGTTGAAATCTAAGACTCATCCTTCCAACCTAGATTTCCTTCTCTCCTCCATAAGGATCAGATATGGGACAGACTCACGCCTCTAGCAACTTTGACTCACTCCCCATTCTCTTTCACATTCATGTCTCCTACTAAATCTTTCTCATGTTTAATCCCATTTTGGTATCCACTTCCCAGAAAACTCAAGACTATCATAACTGTACCCAGAGTGGTCAGAGAAAACAGGCAGTTAGATGGAGACTTGGGACTGGCTCACAGTGAACAATAGATTCTAAGATGGAGTTAATGGCTATGTATGAGATCAGAGAACTTTTGGGGTAATTTCTCTAAAGGCCTTTATCTCATGCAGTGGAAAGACAGGCTCAGTTGAGCCACAGGCTGATGATCTAATTGGTAACATTCCAGAGCTCCAGATATTTAAATGTTCAAGTAAGGCAAGTCTGTTATACAAAGGTGAGGATTCTGGTGGGGAAATCCAAGAACCCAACATGCTGGATGGGGCCATCTGCCTAAAGACTTTGAGGATGTTGTCTCTGCATCTGCACCCCTAAACTCTCTGGGCTTGAGTCAGGTGCTCTCTTCAACAGCTACCTCCACCTTCTTTCCAGGTCAATAACCCAAGTTAAATCCCACCATAATTAGGCTGAGAATATTCTGTGACTGATAAAAAGAAAACAGACTACATGAAAAAAATTTTGCATAAATTAGGTAGGTAGCATGTATCAGGAGGAGCCAGGGAAATATACCTAGCATTGGATTTTTAGAGTGCTTGATCAAGGTGTCTAGAATATAAGACTGGATAAGAGTTCATTGATTTGGGGATGTCTTCTCAGGCCATGGAATTAACAGCTCAACAAGGATACCAGGGATGTGCCTAACTCTGCTGGCATGGCTCTTAAAAACATGGAAAAAGTGATGGAAAGCACCCAGAAAAGAGTAAATGTCTGAGTTTCCCAGGAAAAAATGGCAGAGAAAGAGGAGGAGGGTGGTAAGTGTGCTAGAATAACATATATGTGAGATCAGAAAACTCATCAGAATGTGTTCCATGGGAGGGCCAGAGAATGCACCTTTCATTAAAGCATTCAGGAACTATGGGTGACAGGGGCATCAGCATGACATAGAAGTTTAGTGAGGCTGCAGGCCAAGGATGATGGTAAGAGTGGTGACCACAGAGCTGGGCTCATTAACATCTATAGGAATGATATGGCCTCAAAATGGTAAAAGTTAAGTTGCAGTATTTAATTGCCAGAAGCCAGGAGGTCATAATTACTAGAAAATTGCTAACATAGGAGAGGCAGACAAGGAGGCCTGACATGAAGGAAGTTTTGGAAGTGGTTTATGAAACAGGGAAATCATAGAGGCAATAGGACAGGTAGCCAACAAAGGTGCCACGACTTCTACATCTGCAACCAGAAAGAGGCAAGAATGGAGGAGTAGGAGGCTAAAGGTTATTGCTGCAATGCAAAATTATAATCCCTTGCCTAGCTCTCACACCTAAGCCAGTTTTTAGGTCGAGAACCCACTGACTGAAGAGGAAATATTCTGTAGCACCCATAATGATTCCCTGCGTCTCAAAGGGAATATGGCAATTAACTCAGATTGCATTAAGGAATAAAAATTACCAAGATATTTCAATGACTATATGACACAGGCTCTGAGTTGGCATAGATGCCACCACAGACCTCATTGGCACAGAGATTTATGGGGTTGGGTAATAATAGAGTCCTGGCAAAAGTCCAGCTCCCAGTGGCTCACCCAAATAGTGGCATAGACCCCTAGTACACCACTGATATTGATAAGCTTGGCAGTTGAAGTAACTCCCACATTGGGTTCTTGTCCTGTGAGGTAAGAGCTCTCAGAGTAGGAAAGGTCAAGTCAAAATCTCTAAAACTTAACCCCATCACCTTGCCCAAGATGATGAGTGAAACACAGTATCACAAGTCTAGAGAATAACAGAGACTGCTGATAAGATTAAAGACATAAAAAGTGCTAGGGTAGCAGCTCTTTACCATATCTTCATTTAATTCACAAATCTGGCCCCTGAAGAAACTGAATGGATCCTAGAGAATGACTTCAGACTACCCTAGGCTTCAACAAATTGTAGCCCCAATCATAGCAGCTATGCTAAACATTGTATCAGTGTTGAACAGATTAATAAAACTATTGATTTAGTGAATGTGTTCTTTTCCATTAGAAGAGAGGATTCATTAATAGGGCTCTGCCTCAGGGTTATGGAAATCTCCTGCCATGTGTCATAATATAGTCTGAAGAGTAAACCATCTGAACATTTAAGAAGAAAATTACACTGACTCATTACATCAATGACATCATACTTATTGATAAAATGAGCAAGAGATGGCTGAAGTCCTTAGTGAATATATGATGTGCAGAGGGTGGGAGCTAAACCATATGAATGCTTGAGATTTGCAGCTTCTATGAAGTTTTTAGAGATCCAGTCATCAGATGCAAGGTCAAAGTAAATGACGGATTGCTGCATCATTCATTTCCTACCACTATGAAGGAAGCATAGCACTCTTTGGCACATTTCATAACAAGCCAGCCTGTATACTGGGTTACACGGAAGGCCCAGCTTTGAGTGAGTTCCAGAGAAGGAAAGGATTCTGCCACAAATTCAGACTGTGGTACAAAGGCATTATTGCTTCAGTCATACTATCCAGCAGACACTATGATGTTAGTGGTGTAAGTGTTGGGAAAAGATACCATATGGAGCCATGGCAAGCCCCAGTGGGAGAATCCAACCACTGGTCCATGGGATTCTAGAACAAGTCTATGGCCTCTTCAACAGAGAATTATATAGCCTTTGAGAAACTCTTCCTGACATGTTAATGAGTCCTAGTAGAAATGCAATGCTTGACCATAAGACATAATCTGATCATTCACCTACAACTGCCATTATAAACTAGATTCCATGGCACTTTCCAAGTCATAAGTTGAGTTTGCTCCATAACAGTCCACCATAAAATAGAAATAATACACCTTGGAATGAGCTAGAGCAGGGCAAGAAGGTACACAAGTAAGCTGCCTGGGAAGTACCCCTCTTTGGACTTGCACTTAGAGGTAGGAGTGTGTCTCAAACCAGCTGAATGAGAAAGAAAAAGACTGAGCTTGTTTTATACATGGGTTAGCTCACTATGGGTGCACAGCCAAAACAAGATATGAATGGACTGCAGGATCCAGAATGAAGGATCCCGCTGAGAGACTGCGGAGGAGAATTCTCCCCAATGAGTACAGCTGATCCAGTGTATCTGGCCATCAACTTTAGGTGACAGTGGCTAGAAATGAGAATATACAGATTCTTAAGTACTACTTTGTCTTGGATTTCCTCATGAGTTTGCCTACAAATTTTGATGTGATAACTATTGTACTTGTATAACATAAAAGATAATCAGTTTAGATAATGCATTTTTCCTTTTCAATCTTTTTTAGTCATGTACCTTGTTATTTTCAACAGAAATTAACTTATCTGCTATTAAAATAGTCACTCTATTTTTTTAATTAAAAAATTTTTAATGTTTATTAATTTTTTTAAGAGACAGAGACAGAGTTCGAGTGGGGGAGGGGCAGAGAGCGAGGGAGACACAGAATCCGAAGCAGGCTCCAGGCTCTGAGCTATCAGCACAGAGCCTGACCAGGGGCTCAAACCCATGAACTGCGAGATCATGACCTGAGCCAAAGTTGGAAGCTCAATGGACTGAGCCACCCAGGCACCCCCCCCCACCTTTTTTTGGGAGGGAGAGAGAGAGTGAAAGCATACACTTTCATGCCCAAGTAGGGGAGGGGCAGAGTGACAAAGAATCTCAGGCAGGTTTCATGTTCAGCATGGAGCCTAATGCAGGGCTTGATCCCATGACCCTGGGCTCATGACCTGAGGCCAAATCAAGAGTTGGAGGCTCAACAGATTGAGCCACCAGGCACCCTTCTTTATTTTTATGATTTTGTTCCTTAATCTTTTCATGTTCAACCACTCTGAGTCCATTTTATATATTTCTCTTAAAAATGACATACAGTTGAGATTTTTGTTGAGATCTGAACCTAAAATAATTTTAATAGAAAAAGTTTAGTTAATTCACATTTATGGATATAATATATTTCATCTTAGTCCTGATAAATTGGTTTATATTAGGATGGCTGTTTTTAATGAGATTCTTGTTTTTATCTTTTATTAAATGTCACCGTACTTCCTTTCCCTGAAGATTTTTGTAGATATAGTCATCATCACATTCTAGCACGTGGCTGCTGTGGTAGTTTGAGTTTTGAAATTTTCCCCTTTGTAGGTGACATATTTTACCTGAATGATCATCTCATTTTTTGATATATAATAATTTACTATATTAGGCATAAATTATATGTTGCTTCCTTTTTATTACTTAGAGTGCATTTAATTCTGTATGGAAAAGATTACTGAAGCAAAAGAAGTTGAAGCAACTTCTTCTGAGTTCAGCAAGTAACACTGACTTCAGAGCAAAGATCCTTAAATACTGGCTTGTGGATGTTGGTTTAAACTACAATTTTTCTCACAATTTTCTGGGTTTCTGAGGCTCTTCTTTCAATTATCTGAACAGTTCCAGTGTCCTCCGGATAAAACTCAATTTTGTTTATTTGTTTTATCTTCTTTTTGCCTTAAACTAGGTTGAGTTGGGTTTATTTAACTTGCAGCTGAAAGAAAATGGATCTAGTTTTCAAAGTAGACAACATGGACATTTGGAAGTGACAAAAGTGAAGGTTAAAACATCTTAGCTCCTCTTTCAGAACAGTAGAACAAAAGTTTCAGACCTTTGAATGATGGCACACTTTCATGTCTGTAGTTTGTAGTAATATGCCTGAAGCACTTAATATATCCCTAAGGTCTTGCACGGTATCTGGTTCTCACAGTAAATTAATAAAGTGAGAAAGTTCCTGAGCCTCAGTCAGCCTCAATTACCCAATATGTGAAATGAGGGAGAGAGTATAGTAACACTTATCTTTCAGAACAGGCATAAGAATTAGAAGCAATGAATGCAGAACAATAGTTCAATGCATGGCATATTATATAAAGAGTATAAGCAGTATTGATTAATAGTAAAATACTATTAGTAGTAGTATTAATGAATGATTAAATCAAATTTGAATGGCAGCTTCCTAGTGAGTGGTAATAATTTCTTAAACTGCTTAAATTTCTTAAATGATTAAACTGAAAGTCACACCATCAAGTCATCTAAGACGAACTTCAAATGTGCATGGCCTGAAAAAGGAGGTTTGTAAGTGAAAAGATAAGAGGCAGTTTAGAATATTCAATATTTGGCTTTCGATGATCCCCATGAATGATTACTTTTAATACAATTTTTAATAAAACGTATGTGGATGTCACAATAAAAGTGGGCTCTAGGAATCAGAAGCACTCTGGTATTGGATAAAAGTAATGACTATGGTCTTTGAATAAAACCTCAGAGGTACAATGAGGCTGAAATCAGTCCCATCGGCAGGTACCTAACTCCTGCTAAAGACTTCCCAGTTCAGGAGCATTAGGATGACCATTGGCAAATTAAATCCACGCAGAATTTTAAATGTCATTATGAATGAGTAATCACACACACACACACACACACACACACACACACACACTTGACTGAATTCACCAATTAATCTCAAGTTGAAGCATAGTCAAAATTTCTGTAAGGTAGGAGTAAGTTAAAAGTATGAAAAAATCCATTATTTTGATCAGTCTCTCAAAATAATCACAGGAGGATCTAGGAGGTAATTCTTTCCACTCTCCCAAGCCCATCCTTCCAGCAAGTTATTACAGATCTAGCCTAATATCAGTGTGTGCTTTAAACACATATTATACAGTAAGTAATAAATTATATTCCCCAGTAAAATCTTCCAACTTTTCCCATAACTCATTATTAACACTAATCAGCTAATCAATATAAGAATAAGCATTTCAGAAATGCAGGATTTCAGCCAGTATAGCTTTTCTGATACATGCTCACTATGTTTTGTTTTATACTGATAGAGGATCAACTACATAATGAGATTTTTATTATCCTATTTCTCCTTATTTTTACTTGCTTCCTTTCTTCTCTTAAAGATGTTTTGCATTGTATATAAAAAATATGTTTTACATTATAAATACAAATGTTAACTCTGGCTAACTGTAATTAATTAAAGATGGAATTCAAAGAATGTATTGGTGGCCTCAGAGTAGAAGGAACTATTGAAAGCCTGTGCTGGCAATTACTATTTTGTGTGCTCAAATGAAAACTCAAAAGCGTAAGCCAAGTGCCTGGGGCCTAGGGGCTGGCAAGATAAAATGACAGCAAGATTATTTAGAAAACGATATCACCCAAACCTGAATGGCTCCTTGTGATACAAAGCATTGGTTAAAGCCAAGAAATACACTTGGAACCATACACCATCCTTACGGTCCTCTGATACTTTTGAATACACAGAACATGACAGATATATATTGCCCTCATCATTCACTCCCCTCCCACTTTGCTTTGGAAATAATTTTCCAATGAAGGGTTCCTTGCCAGTGCATTAAGGACCATTTAACCACAAGCAGTCCAAACTCTCTATCCATTGTGAGTTAATTCTTGTTCATTATGCTTCCTAAAAGAATGGGTCAATCAGCACCTAAGATGCAATGTTATTATTCATTAAAGCTATTTTTAATTGCACTCATTAAAATGTATCTTGCACATCCATTGCAAATTCCTAAATTTTAAGAGATGAAACTCTTCTGATTCACATAAAAAATCTTTGACAACTTCTCCTCTCTTCACATTCAACATTTAATGAGGGACTCCTATGTGTCAGGGAGTCAGCTGGACAGTCCCACACGCACAGTGGCATATCCTCTAGATTTTGGCTTTTAGCCACATATAATGTCCCCTTATGTGGAAATAGGTAATGTAACAAGCAAAATATATTGATGTAGGTTAAATAATCTCATGAACATTGTTACAAATAAATACCATAACAACAATATTTATATATTAAAGTAATTTTTATCCACAGTTCATTCTCCATCATTTGGTAGATCCTGTGTTCTCAAACATCCCTGATTCAGATTTATAGTCGTTGTTATATTCAGACAAAAATAATTTAATGGTCCAGGGACATAATTCTTGAATTAATAATAAGTCATGTTATTATTGAAAGCAATAACCAACATATAATAAAAAGCTACATAAATGCATATGTCTAAGGAATAGTAATTGATTTATAGAACAGTCTAGACCCTGTCCCATTTCTGTTCTCTGGTGTGTGTGTAAAGTATTTTTATTTACTATCCTAATTCCCTTTTTTTCTTATTAAAATAATATAAAATCTATGCCATATATAAGTATATTTTTTGTAAGTATGAATGTGTTTCCTAAATCGTGGTTAAACAAATAAATTATAAAATATTGAGAACATTAAACATTTAATTTTATCTAAGTTCAGAGAAAAGATATAAATTCAAAAGGTGAAAAATGCATGAAAAAGTAAACACACACCTCAAAGTATAATAAAATACTTATGCCAATATTTTTTAAAAGGTGGGGAGTAATTCTTAGGGATAATAAGATTGGTTTAAGATTGTATGTCTTGGTCATTTAAATACAGTATAACTTACATTATAAAATTAGTTACTGATCAGATTTAAATATAAATCTTCACATCTTATTATGATGATTTAACCTCCTCAGGAATCACCTATATTAAAATTTGGACAATAATAAAATTAACTTACATAAAGCTTTAGAATTTATAAAGCCTTAGATTTTATAAATCATGATCATACACATTCTTCATTAAATTCTCACAATGTCATCTTGATTTTATACCAAAATGAGCCATTCAAGTCCCCACCAATAGTTGGTAATGGAGAAGGAAATTAAAACCCGATCTTCTAGCTTCAGGATCTCTCTGTTAACTTACGATGTTTCTGGATACAATTGCCATCTAATTCCCTTTTATAACAGTACATTCCTCCTCATGAAGACCAAACACAAGGTGGTATTTAAAACAAAAACAAAAACAAAAAACTTAAAAGTCAGAAAGCCAGGTTCAAATCACACCCATGCACTTGTATGGCTTTGAACAGGCTATTCAACTTTATCTTAGACTCTAAGGTTTCTTGTCCCTAAACAGAGATACAGAATAACCACCTTATGGAGATGCTGACTCAAATAAGAGTCATAAAGCAGCTATCCTATTATAAATTCTCAAAAGAATATGAATTCTATCTCTTTCTTTTGTATGTTTGTTTTGATACTGAAAAGTTTTCAAATTAAAATCATGACTTTATTCCCATGTAATATATGGTTTCATTTTCGCTTAATTTCATTCTTATTATATTTAAAAAAATTTTTTTTTCAACGTTTTTTATTTATTTTTGGGACAGAGAGAGACAGAGCATGAACGGGGGAGGGGCAGAGAGAGAGGGAGACACAGAATCAGAAACAGGCTCCAGGCTCCGAGCCATCAGCCCAGAGCCTGACGCGGGGCTCGAACTCACGGACCGTGAGATCGTGACCTGGCTGAAGTCAGACGCTTAACCGACTGCGCCACCCAGGCGCCCCTCTTATTATATTTTAAAGCAAAAGAAGTAACAACAAAGAAAAGAAGTCTTCAAGAACAGAACATAGGAAACATTGTGTGAATACAAGGAGAATTTTTTTTAGAAATGTGGAGCTAACTAAGAGATAAAGAATAGAAACCCCCAGATAAGGTATGTGTTTTATTTGTCCACTGAGGATGCAGATTTGAACCTTCCGTTTAATCACAAGAGTATCTCCATTGATTTCCTCAAAACTCCTAGTTCATATCATTAACATTGAATTACAGAACAAGAGGCAGATCAGTGTGTGGGAATATCATATTCCAGAAAAAAATCTTGAAGTGTTTCTTGACATGTAGCAAATTTCATTCGTGTCACCTCACATACATGATTAGTTCTTAATGACAACTCAGGGGAAGTACTACAGAATAGCCAGATAAATGGAACTAACATACTAGGGGAGACCAAGTACAGGAACTCAGAACAGTGTGCCCAGAAGAAATGAGAGCAAGAACTCTAAGTGGTTTCTGTGTGGGATGCTGACTTGGGATGAAACTTAAAAAGGGTGGTCACAGAAAATGTGCTGAGGAAAATGTCAAAACATGGTTTCCAGCAAAATGAGACATTTGGATTTCCACGAAAGGGCAGTGTTTCCTCAACATCCTCTGACCTTTGCTTTAGTTAGAAGCATCTGTAATGGTTTAGAATGATTATTTAGATTAGTGAAACAACAAAGGAAGTCTCTAGTAAGAATTAGAGAATGTGTATCAAAGTAGAGGAAATAAAAATATCAGCTAGGCATCAGATCCTCTCTTAAGCACTCCATAAATAATCGAACAAAAAACTCCTCTGCCTTCGCTCTGTTAGCAAATTTTAGTTCACTATATCTAATGCCACACACTTTCCCTCTTTATGAAGTTAGTCTCTAAATCCTTTGTTGCTTTTTTAAAAAATAAGTTTTCTATCCCTTCCTGTCCCTGTAGTCTGACCGTACCCACCCTTACCCAGCCCATTGTGATACCAGACCTGAATGGCTAGCCCTAACCCATCTTCCTTGATGATTGCAGCCCTTCCTTCCATCGCAAAACCCAGTGTTACTAGTTTCTAGGTCTTTGGAGAATTACTTGTGGAAACCAGTTTTTTTTCCAGCTTTCGGGTGCCTGGGTGGCTCAGTCAGTTGAGCGACTTCCGCCCAGGTCATGATCTCATGGTTGCTGAGATTGAGCCCTTTGGTTTGTGAGAGTTGTGCATTCTGCAGGCAGTGAGGAACCTGCTTTGGATCCTCTGTCCTCCTCTCTCTCTGCCTTTCCCTGCTTGCACTTTTTCTCTCTTTATCAAAAACAAATAAACATAAAAAGATCTTTATTTTTCAGCTTTTTCCATGTATTCAGAAAATGCCTCAGGTCACTCAGTTATCACTCGGCTTTTTAACAGTTTCCCAAAATATATTGCTGTTGTGTTACCTCCTTTTCTTTCCCTCTTTCCCTCTACTCATTCATTCACCAGATAGTTATTTTGTACCTCTTATTTTCAATATACTTTTCACATACAGTTCATAGTATTAAAGTGTTAACTCATGTAAGGAAGCTAAGGCAATCATATGGTCACTTTGGTACATATTTTAGAAGTTTTATAAACCATACGTTATTTTTTTTTAAGGACTAACTGATGGGTACCCGATTGGCTCAATCAGTTGAGTATCCATCTCTTGTTTTCAGCTCAGGTCATGATCTCTGGGTTGTGAGATAAATCCCTGGGTCAGGCTCCATGCTGAGCAAGAAGCCTGCTTAAGATTTTCTTTCTTTCTCTCCCCCCCCCCCCCCCCCCGCCCCTCTCCCCTGCTCACACTCTAAAAAATAAAAAAGTACCTTTTTTAAAGGTACTAACTGACTTTACAACAATTTACAACAAGGGAGATGACTTCTGGTGGAGGGCATCAGGGAAAATGTTGCAAAAAATGTGGATTTGAACTGCACCATATAAAAGATAGGATTCCTACATGAAGATTACTGTCTGCTCTGTACAGATAGTAGTCTATGTACAGCATCTGATACCCTTTGCTATAGCATAATGAATGTGAACACGTTTTTCTTCCAATTCCACCTCTGCTACTAGTTTATATAATCATAGGCATATTACCTGAGCTCTTGGTACCTGAGTTTCTTTACCTATAAAGTGAAGATAAAAATATTTACTGCATGGTGTTGGCACATATATTCCATTTGTTAATGTACGTACAAGTACCTGGAATCGGGTCCAGCACATAGCTGTCAATACACGGTAGATGTTATTTGTATTCAAAATTCTATTGCCTATTGCATTGCATCCTCAGGTTTTGTTCTGTCTTGTTTTTAAGTTTCCATCTCTAACTCAACACTCTCCCTTTGTTCCAGAATACTCTGGCCCATATCTTCTCTTTTAGCCACACCTCCTCTTGCTCCCTGTACAATTTTAGGTTGCAGAAATATTTGCAACAACAAGCAATATTCTATGTTGCTAATTGTTTTCCCCGGGACGGGGGGCAGATTGGGGGCTGCTGTTCTCTGGGCTTGGAATGACTATCCTCACCCTTTCCTTGGTGATAAATTCAACCTCCAAATCCCACTCTAGACATCATCTAATCTGTTCGGTCTTCATTGAGCCCTTTTGTCCCCAAATTTGCTTTCTCCCTCTTCTGCGCTTCCTCTGTATGATATTCCCTTATATCACAAATATTCCTTTATATTTCTATTACTCTACCTAGTTATTTTTTCACATGTATATTCCATAGGAAATCTCAATGAGTTTTGTTGACTAATAGTAGACACTCAGTATAGTTTGATTGATTTGTAGTCAAATAAACAAATGAGTCTAATAATTTTAAAAGAGAAAAATAGAATACTTGGATTTCAAAGATGTAAAGCAAATGAGAGAATGTTGTCTGACTTCTTGATTTTACAACCAAAAATACTGTGTAATTTGCATAAGAAAGAAGAATGGTAGTAACAGGTCTATGCTCCACGCACTTTGCTAAGTATTTTATGTGCTTTACCTTATTTAATTTTCTTAACAACTCTCTAAAGTAGATGGTGTTACCATATTTAATTTACACTTATCATGCCTTCCCAAACCCCACCAATTCCAGGAGGAAACTGAAATATAAAGGGTATATTAGTTTGTTAGGGTTAACTTAACAAAGTACCAAAAACCTGAGTAGCCTAAGCAATAGAAATCCATTGTTTCACAGTGCTGGAAGCTCTGACCTCCTTCTCAGGGAGGCTAGACCTTCAAGATCAATGTATCAAGAGGGCTGGTTTCTACTGAGTGTCTGGAAGGAGAATCCTCAACAGAGATCAACTCCTATCTTCCCATTTCTGTGGGAAGGTAGGAGCCTAACTTTGGTAGGGCCTTGTTCCAAGTTGTAAAACTACCTGCTGTCATAAAGATAAGAGAAGTTTGGGGCGCCTGGGTGGCTCAGTCGGTTAAGCTTCTGACTTCAGCTCAGGTCATGATCTCTCAGATCATGATCTCGCAGTCCGTGAGTTCGAGCCCCACATCAGCCTCTGTGCTAACAGCTCAGAGCCTGGAGCCTGCTTCTGATTCTCTTTCTCTGTCTCTCTCTCTCTCCCCGACTTGTGCTCTGTCACTCTCTCTCTAAAAAATAAACATTAATTTTTTTTTAAAAAAAAAAGATATGAGAAGTTTGTTTTCCTTCTGAATAAATCCAATTAGCTAGCACAGACAGTCGCCCCAATTATCAGTCAGGTAAAGTTAACAGGAACTCTGTGTGACAAGAGGTGCTATCAAGCTCTACTACTGGACTAGTCATTGTTCATCTTGAAAACGTGTGTAAAGGGTTGTATCTGCTTGGTGATATAAAAGGGTGAGGATTTCTTTCTGTTTTTGAAATCTCTTAGCAGATTGTGATGCACATCACATCCTAGTTTAAATCACATTCAATAATAAAACTGTGTTCTTTACAAACTACTTCTATGGAAGGGTTCTTGAGTTGGGAGAAGAGTTTCTTTCAAGTTATATTTCCCCAACTGTACCTCTGTGTCGAAACTGCCTTCTTCCATGACATCAGTCATAGTGGATTAAGGCTCGCACTAATCACCTCATCTTAACTAATTACATTTTGAATGGCCTTATTTCCAAGTGAGGTCACATTGTGACAGACTAGGGGTTAGAACTTCAACACATGATTTGGGGGGAGGGGAAAAATTCAACCCCTAAAAGAAAACTAATTTATCCCAAGCTTAATTAGTAAGTAAAAGGACCAGAACATATGAACCATGTATATCTCATACCAGTGCTTTTAAGCCCTATACATACTTATTCCAAGTGTTTTTTTCCACTGTGTAGAAACCCAAAAATAAAATGACTGAATTTCACATCAGACTCTCTCAAAATGAACTGCAACTCCAGGCTAAAGCGTCCTAATTGGTATTTTGCTGACGAAGAAATTCTAGTCATTCTCATTCTTTCACTCTCAGCTTCACAAAGAGCTTATCATCAGTGGAAGCAGCTTCAAACGCAAAATACATTTTTAGATCTTTTAATACGAATTTAAGATGACATTACATGAAAGTACTTTAGAAAAACAGCAAGTTTTTGTTTCTTTTGTGTTTATTTTTTAGAAAAATAACTGCCTGGTAAATTGTATATGGGTTCATAATCTTGTGATTATAAGTGTAATTTTTACTAGCCTGAGACTTTAATAGAAAGAAGGAAACAAAGGCAACGAGCTCCCTGCTTCCCAGACACAGCCTCTGCTTCAAGTCCAACGATGATCTCCTTTTTCCTTTTCAATTTATTAAAAGTCCTGCAACTCTTTCATTACAGTATCTCTGCCATACAAAACCATCTGAACATGAATTATTTCTAATTCTTAATAAGACTCTCAATTGAAAAAAATGTGTTTATGGCCTTTATTGTTGCATTTCATCTCTTCTCAGGCCAGACTTCACTGCTGACTTCTTCTTTATTGGTACAGGAGAAGTTTATTGCATAATTCATAGCCCATTAATGATCTGGCAACCAACAAAACTCTTAAGGCACTGAAAAAATAGCCATGTCCACTAAACAGAGAGATTAACTGCACTTGGATGCTGTGAACAACTGTGCAGGGGAAACAGGTACATCTAGGTGGAACATGCTTAAGCAAATAAACTAAATTCACAATTCCATCTTCTTCATCAGAAGAGAATTTTCTCTTAAGTACTTTCTTCCTTAGGGCAATCTAAGAAGGAGAATATTTCTCATGCGTTACAGAAACACAGAAATATTTACTTGATAATTAATAAGTACTTCTGTACATGAAAGCATAAATCTTCTATTTCTGCCTATGGAAATAAAAATGTGAGCATGCTCTAATTAATTCTGGTGATTGGGTAGATCACCATGTAAGATATGATGTCAGTAAAGTCCATCACCTGTTCAACAAATATATTTTTTATGTAGTCAGTAAACAGCTTCATGAGATAAAATTTATATGTTTCAGCTTTTAGCCATTCCTTATGGGCCCTTCCACCTAAGTATTTCATTTTTCATTGAAATGGATATAATGATTCTGCCGGCTTTCAATAATATTCCTCCTACCAGTGCAAGTTCATCTCGGCACAGACAATACTGCTTGCATGAACTATTGGACAATCAATCTCAGATCACTCTCTGTTCCACCAGGTCTTACCCTGTTTCTGCAGTAATTTTCTCCAGCTGTGTTGCTGATACAGGTAATATAGCAAGCATTTATAAAATATTTGAAATCTTTCTTTTGTAGTTGAAGTCATGTTCAGAGCTTTCTCCAAGTCAACTCTAGGGACCTTTGACACATTGTGTACTTTCTAAAATAACTTAGAAGTTTTGGGGGTTTTCTTTTTTAAAGTAAGTTGGAGAACTTCAACAGAGAGAAAAAAGAAAGAAAACTGATTGTTTCAGTTCCATCCAGACACATACGCCATGCATGCTAGGCTTGCAAAGCAGAAAACCATGAAGTAATGTCTGAAACATTTTTTTTTACCCTAAGAGCAGCATTGTGCCTTATAAATAGCCTTTCTCTTCCAAATCCTTTAAGTTTACATCTTAAGTACCTGCCCTCTGCATGTTGGTGATGGAAGTATTATACAGATCTGTCCCAATATCACTTGTCCAAGCTTATGTCCCATCATGCCTATTTAAGAAGCCTACAGCCATACCAGGCTAATCTCCTTATAACATTTAAATATAGACTACTTGTTGTTTTCTTTCAGCTATTTATTGTGAAATCACCTACCACCTAGAATCCCTTCCTTTTGCTTGATGACCTTTGAAATTCCTTAATACTTAAATGAAGTCCCATTTTTTTCATGCCTCCATGTTAATACATTTCTGCTCTGTATTCCCACAGAACAAAACATAAGAGAAAGAATTGTGGTGGATACTGTAGAACAACACCTTCATTTTATAGGAAAAAATTCTGAGCTTTGTACATGACTCATTCATGAACTCATTCATTTTTTTTTTAAAGCAAAATCTTTAATTACATCAACTTCCACTGGCTTCCATTCCATCTTTATGTTACCTATATGGTTACTTTAACATTGTCAAAGTTTACAGTTTCTAGAGTCTTCTCATTAAATATATTTCTCTTCTGTGTTTTTCTATAGAAAAAATTGAATACTCTTAATAATATTTCTATCATTTTCATGTCACCACTTTTTTTACATTTTTTAAATTTATTTTTTAATTTACATCCAAGTTAGTTATCATATAGTACAATAATGATTTCAGGAGTAGAATCCAGTGATTCATCCACTACATATTAACACACAAGTGTCCTCCTTAACACTCCTTGCCCATTTAGCCCATCCCCCCACCCACAACCCCTCCAACAACCCTGTTTTTTCTCTGAATTTAAGAGTCTCTTATGTTTTGTCCCCCACCCTGTTATATAAATATTGTTTTTGCCTCCCTTCACTTATGTTCATCTGTTTTTCATCTTAAATTCCACATATGAATGAAGTCATATGGTATTTGTCTTTCTCTGACTTATTTTGCTTAGCATAATACTCTCTAGTTCCATCTATGTTGTTGCAAATGGCAAGATGTCATTCTTTTTGATTGCTGAGTAATACTCCATTGTATGTGTATGTATGTGTGTATGTGTATATACACACATATATATACATATATACACATATATATACATATATATGTATGTATGTATGTATGTATATACATACATACATCTTCTTTATCCATTCATCTGTCAATGGACATTTGGGCTCTTTCCATACTTTGGCTATTGTTGATAGTGCTACTATAAACATTGGGGTGCATGTGCCCCTTTGAAACAGCACACCTGCATCCTTTGAATAAATACCTAGTACCTCAATTGCTGGGTGGTAGGGTAGTTCTACTTTTTAACTTTTTGAGGAACCTTCATACTGTTTCCCAGAGTGGCTGTACCAGTTTGCATTCCCACCAACAGTGCAAAAGGGTTCCTTTTTTTCCACATCCTTGCCAACATCTGTTTCCTGAGTTGTTAATGTTAGCCATTCTGACAGGTGTGAGGTGGTATCTCATCGTGGTTTTGATTTGAATTTCCTTGATGATGAGTGATATTGAGCTTTTCATGTGTCTGTTAGCCATCTGGAAAAGCATCTATTCATGTCTTTTGCCCATTTCTTTGCTGGATTATTTGTTTTTTGGGTGCTGAGTTTGAGAAGTTCTTTATAGATTTTGGATACTAACCCTTTATCTGATATGTCATTTGCAAATATCTTCTCCCATTCCATTGGTTGCCTTTTAGTTTTCATTAGTCATGATTTAAGAATACTTCCAAATCCCTCGAGCAAAAAATAATCCAATATTATAATTATATTGTAATCTCTTAAAAGTAATGAAATAGTACTTATGTTGTTTTTGTTCAATCAATTAACCAATCCTCCAATAAACATAAAATGAAAGTCTACTATTTATTAGTACTGTATTAGGTGTTATAGGAAATACAGAGAAGTATACATGTGATGTCTCTACTCCAGACACTTCCAGGTTACTTGATAGATAAAAGAATAACTAACATAAGATGTGAAAAGAATTACAAAAGTGAAGAAGAAAGGTCTCTGTGGTCCAGAAAAAGGCTTTGTAGAGATAATGGACACAGATGAACCTTGAATTATGTGTTGAAAACGGCCAGATAATGAGACAACAGTAATAAAAAAGACATGAAAATGGCAACGTATAAAGTCTGCTTCATGAACATACTTGCTTGAAAGTTAATACAAACAAGTCTAAAAGAATAGGTTTTAAAAGTTAGCCATCAGTCCCATTGAGTCAGCGAGGGCAATATGGCCCAATGACTAACAGTGCCATCCATGAGAAAGCTTTAGTGGATTCCATCTAAGGGTTTTCTTTTATACTTAGCCAAGTGTTTAATAAATTTGATAGCCTATAATGCAATAATTATTATACAGTTTATAACAGGTAAAACATATAAGTGATAGAGTATAAATATGTCTAATATTTTCTCAACAAGTTAAAAATACAAGACAAAAAAAAACATTAAAATAATTGCCATGTTGTGTCTTTAACTCATACTCTGCATTCTACTGAGATGGTCAGTAAAAACACTGAAATAGATTCAAAGTGTTAGTAGTGCTGAAACTCTTGAATGAAGTATAGAATAGTACTTATAAATACGGACTTTGAAGCTGGACAGGCATGGGTCTAAGTCCCACGTATGCCATTTATTAATCCATTGCCTTAGGCAAATACATGGAATGCTTTCACCTTGCATCATTTTAACATGGTAATTGGTGTTCTAAGAACCATTATTTTAATTAAAAATGAAACACTAAAGCAATACCATCATGATTATGTACCATTTTCTGTCATTTCTAATCAATGCAGTAACATATGAAATGCAAATGAGATAATAACTAATACAAATCAACAGAAAGTAAAAGAATACAAGAATTGCCAGGCAAATCAATTGAAGTCTGTATTCCTCCAAAATGGTATAATGTATTACTTGATAAACTTGGCAACACAAGTCAATGAAAAAGATGAGGTTACTAAATTGGGAAAATTGGTAATATTTATAAAAGTTTTAAACCAAATATGTTTCAAATGAATTAAAGACACAGAGGAAAAATAGATACAAAAAAGAAAGTATAATAAACATTTTTAAATCTCTCATTAAGAAAATATTTTTAAGGTTAATGGAATAAAACATGCAAGTCAACGAATCCCTGAGTCCCTATACCATTTTTAAATTTAAAAAAAAATGTTTAACATTTATTTTTTTGAGAGACAGAGTGTGAGTGGGGGAGGGGCAGAGAGAGAGGGAGACACAGAATCTGAAGCACGCTCCAGGCTCTGAACTGTCAACACAGAGCCTGATATGGGGCTTGAACTCAAGAACTGCGAGATCATGACCTGAGCTGAGGTCGAACAGTTAACCAGCTAAGCCACCCAGGCACCTCCCTACAGCATTTTAGTGCCTTTTAATTATATCCCACTTCAATTCTAAAAGTTACAAGAAAAAAAAAACCGTGGAGAGCAAAGTGATGAAGTGTACAGGCCCAGAAGCACACCTTTGCTACGTCCTAGCTATGCAACCATGCTTGGCAAAGCAAGTAACCTTCCTCTACCTCAGTTTCTACATCTTTAAAATGAGGGTCATGATAGTACCTACTGCATAGGTTTCTTTTGGAAATAACAGAACACCTAAACAAAGCCTAGCAAATTGTATGTACTCAGTAAATGCCAGCTAGCTATTATTATCATTTTATACATTTAATACATTTATACATACAAAATGACACCTAAAAGAAAACATGATGGTATCATGAAATAATAAATAGGAAGATGGAAAGAAAGAAAGAAAGAAAGAAAGAAAGAAAGAAAGAAAGAAGTAAAGCAGTAGTTTGCCTCAATGGGTATAACAAAATTATCCTCTCTTATGTTGGTAGGACTTCAGATTTAGCTACACATTCTCAGCCAACCCACAAAAGAAACATTATCATTTACACAATTCCTGAGTTGTGTGTGAATGCTACTCCTCTGAAGTAGCATTAAAAAAATTTTTTTAATGTTTATTTTTTTAGAGAGAGAGAGAGAGAAACAGGCAGAGAGAGAGATTGAGACACAAAATCCAGAGCAGGATCCAGGCTCTGAGCTGTCAGCACAGAGCCCAACTTGGGGCTAGAGTTCACCATTGATGAGATCATGACCTGAGCCAAAGTTGGGGGCTTAACCGACTGAGCTCCCCAGGTGCCCCAAAGTAGCATTGTTTTTAACTCTAAAGTCACTCAGGGATTTCTGCCATGAAAATACATTCTGTACCATATCCCCCTTCAGATACAGTCATTTCAACATTATGCTCCTTACATAAGCCCTCGCTGCTATTAAAAGGGTGATTGCATGGTACTTCCCATCAATTATAAGTTTATTTTTCTGGGTGGATTTGAGTGTTTTCCATTTCCTTTTTTTTTTAATTTATCTTTTATCAGCATTTCCCACGCACCACGAAAAGCCCTCAGAGCATCTCATTGAATCTGATGTTAAGGCCGATACTCCTGCATGACCAGAGGCCTCATTTGTCACTCCTCTCCACCACGAGGACACTCTGGGTACAGGCCATTAATAGCTGATTGACATCCTCTCAGTGTTTCAAGTTCACTCACTGTTCAGAGCCTTTACAGGTGTCTTTTTCTTCATCAGAAATGTTTCTGCTCCCCGATCCAATTAGCTATCTCATCATCATGCCTTAAAAAATCAAGTTCCCTCCTCTGAAAAGTCTCTTCTGACTTCATCAACCTGAAGGAGATAGAGCTCCCTGCACGGATATCTTTAATGCCACAGATCGTATACAGGCACCACTTATGTAACTTTCCCAAGAGATTTCGCGCTCTTTGTGGGCATCATCGTGGCTGTATCTTCTTTTCTCTACTTTGAAACCCACGTGCACACTTGCTAGGTATTTTTCAAAATAATTATTGAGTGAGTAAATGAGTCTGTGTGAGTATATCAAGTGAATAAAAACAAAACTGTGTGAACAAATAAATGTTTCTCTTCCTGATTTGCTGCCACTGATTTTCTCTCTCTTATCTGATGGATGTCCTATATTGCATTTGTGATTCAAGTAAAATTTTTAAAATATTCAAGGACACTTGAATATACCAGGTTAGAAAATGGGATAAAAACTTCCCCACTGTACTTGAACTAATGATGTGGCTATTTAATGGTGAGGCATTTAACACAATGGGATTTTAAATAGAGACAATTCTAAAGTTCTTAATCTGAATGATGCAATTAGTTTAGGATGTTAGAAGCTAAATAATAAAGAAAACATTTTATTAGTCATGAATAAACTGCCAATCATTTTTTATTTACAAAAAAACCAGATATTTTTGAAATATGGCATTTGATTTAACGATCAGACATTAATGAGATTAAATAATTTACTGAAAGTGACAGCTTTTAATGGGCACAGTTTCAAGTTGCAGCCCCTTATTCCATTTTAGCAATGCCCATAGTTTCTCTAAATTACTTAATATGGAACTTTAATTTCCACTGACCAGCCTTTACTTAAATAAATTTGGAATGCTACCATTGTGATAGAAGACAATGTCAACGTTTTGTGCAAAAACACATACTTGACCTGCTGTAACACTATGTGTATACATTAGAGCAAGGTCCATGATGATATCCTCTAATAGTTAGAAAAGAGGAACAATTAGACATCCAAATAGTGTATATCTTAT
Organism: Lynx canadensis; assembly: GCF_007474595.2. Taxonomy (NCBI): domain Eukaryota; kingdom Metazoa; phylum Chordata; class Mammalia; order Carnivora; family Felidae; genus Lynx; species Lynx canadensis. The sequence continues at coordinate 159,255,728 of NC_044306.2, forward strand.
TCCTCAGTTAAAAAACCAATAAAAGTTGGGGCGCCTGGGTGGCGCAGTCGGTTAAGCGTCCGACTTCAGCCAGGTCACGATCTCGCGGTCCGTGAGTTCGAGCCCCGCGTCAGGCTCTGGGCTGATTGATGGCTCGGAACCTGGAGCCTGTTTCCGATGCTGTGTCTCCCTCTCTCTCTGCCCCTCCCCCGTTCATGCTCTGTCTCTCTCTGTCCCAAAAATAAATAAACGTTGAAAAAAAAAAATTTAAAAAAAAAAATTAAAAAAAAAAAAAAACCAATAAAAGTCAATTATCTAGTCATTTTAATTTCATTTAGATACTAGAAGAAAAAACTGGTGTTGAAAAAATATGTTGACACTTCGACTGGAAAAATCAGAAAAGCAATCATGATGGTATGAATGAAGTAGTTAAACACTTAACACTTTTTGGACTAGCAGTGAACAACTAGTAAAAATTATGTTAGAACTATCACACTGGCACAGACAGAAGGCTGTGTGAAAACTATCTTTAGACATACATGGAACTCCACTGTAGATGGTCACTGAACCTCCCTCATCTTTTGAGACATACTCTTTATCAAAGTATTCTATCCCTTTTCCCATAAATTCTATGGCAATTATCAGAAAATAAATTTCAATTCTGAATCCAGATGGTTCAGAACAGCCAGCGACTCAGTCTTTTCTCCAAAGCATCTGAATTTCTTAGTATTTACGAAGTCACTCTGGGGGCACCTGGGTGGCTCAGGTCACTATCTCACAGTTTGTGAGTTTGAGCCCCGCATCAGGCTCTGTGCTGACAGCTTGGATCCTGGAGCCTGCTTCGGATTCTGTGTCTCCCTCTCTCTCTGCCCCTCCCCTGCTCATGCTCTGTCTCTCAAAAAATAAATAAATGTAAAAAAAAAAAAGTCACTCTGTAATGTCTCTGGAAGCTATCCACTTCTCTCCAACCCAACTTCCATCTGCCAGGCCAAGCCACCATCAATTCTCTCCTGCAGGGAAGAAAGTCTCCTGACTAAAAATATTTAAGTCAGTCATGTCACTCATCTGCTTAATACCTGCAGGGAATTTCTACTGCCATCAGAGTAATAATATGCAAAAACTTTTCATACCCTCTAACACCTCAGTATTCTGGCCCCTAACTACATCCCCCACTTCAATTACATGCCACGTTCGGTCTCATACCCGTTGCCCCAGCAACACTTCCTCAGTTCCTTACTATATTATGATCTTTCCTGTCATAGAGTTTTGCCTGCCCTCACCTGGAATTTTCCTCCCACTCTGTCCTTCACTTGCTAACTCTTATTAACTTTCAGGTCTCACCTTAAATGTCACTTCTTCAGAGATTGCCAGTCTTTTATATACATCTACATTTTGCATTTCTTCTTTACCACATGTATCTCACTTTAATAATTTTTTATGTATCTGTCTCCTGCATGAGACTTAAAATGCTGTGATGAGAGGAGCCATATCAGTCTTGTTATCTAATCGTAGGCCTTAACAAAATACAGAAGAGGTGTACTGGGCTACCTCTGAGCAGGAATGGATCAAACACTAGCACCTGAGTTCTACTGCAGTTCACTGCACTGAAATATGATTGTGCTGAGTCAATATCCAAGGTCAAGACAACTGGAGGACACCAGAAGTTGAGGTTAGTAGGTCCCTCAAGGTGTCATTCTACAACAGAAGGCATTGATATGCCACATGCCCTAACAACCTGAGTTCATATAACACAGAAAAAGAATAAAATCAATTTAATATTAAAAATGATTCAGGTTAAAAGTGAGAATGACAATTTTATGACTTGAAGTAGAAAGCAACTTTAGGCATTGTCTGACACAATTTACTAAATAATAAAAAAATATTCTATCGCATTTCCCCCTTTTTAATCCTTCTAATGATGTTCCACCCTCTAACAAAAAACTGTGTTGTTAAAGTCCCTGAGGATTGGGCCTCATGGAGACAAAGGAATCTCGCCATGTTTAGAGAAAAAGACAAGCTGGTAGGGAAAAAGTTCTCTTAGGCAAGTGCTCCTTGGCCAGGTTAATTGCAAACCTCACTTCCTCATCTCCACATATTGCTCTCCCATTTATTTTCCCTTTCTTTCATTGTATTCCCTCTTTCATTATTCATCTCTCCCCCTACTTCCCTAGCTCTTTATCTCTATATTGCCTTCTTCAATCTTACTGAATTTTCTTTAATCAAAATCACTTCAATTAAACATGGTTTTTTTTATTTATTATTATTATTATTATTATTATTAATTATTATTTTAGAGAGTGAGTGAGTGGAGGTAGGGGGTAGGGGCATAGAGAGAGGGAGAGAGGGAATCCCAAGCAGGTTCTGTGCCATCAGTAGAGAGCCTAACATGGGGCTGGATCTCACGAACCATGAGATCATGACCTGAGCCGAAATCAAGAGTCAGACGCTTAACTGACTGAGAGCCACCCACGTGCCCCACAACATGGTTTCTATTTCTATCTTACCGGGCCTAAAAATAAAAGATGATGACCAAAGTAGGAGAAAAATGATGAATTAGGGGCAAAAAGATACGTGGAAGAAATTTGACCCTGTGCACTCAACCATATTTCCTCTGTGAATTGGATCCTGTATAAGAATGGTGAGGGGTGGCTGACAGACAGCATAGCCAAAAAGGGATGTATGACACAAATGTGTATGACACATTTGTTCTGTGTTCAAATACAATATACAATGGATTGTACTGAGCACAATGAATGAAAAGTAATAAAAGAATTGAGAGTTAATCTACAATTACACAGATCATAAGGTAACCAATATTTCTTCCTATAAGTATTTAATTTGAAAGCTTACTACACCACTTCAAAAAAGAAGTTAAGTCTTTCCTGCAAGCAAGTTACATTTGAATGTCATGAATAATGAGTTGTTTTTAACATATCACACTCATAATATCTTGCATCCATATTCACAAAGAACTCATGGGCTGAAGAACCTTCGGAGATCAGCAGAGACAACTGCTTCACCCATCACAGAGATGGAATCTCCTCTGGGAAAGGAGCTGGCAGCTCTTTAACAATGCATAATGCCACATGACATTCTAGAAGGGGTTTGAAAGCTGAATTCTGACTGTGCTGTGGCATATCCTCCAAGTTCTGTTACATCATACTCAACAGTTAGTTTCTACCACATAGATTTTATTTTTTTTCTCTGAGCACAGCATCTTATAAATAAGGCAGCTTATTACTCTGCCCTTTTGTCAAGTGTCAGAAGCTTTACTGATTTATGGTTGGGAAGTATGTCCAGCTGATTCTCACTCACAAGATGTAAGAAAAATAGGGGAAAAATTCTGAAGGCAGGGTCTCTAGACTTGGTTCTATCTTTTTAATGTGTAATCTCCCACAAATCCCTTGACATCTGTGTCAGGTTCATTAGCAAATGTTAGATGTTAATGTTTTTATCTACCAGTGATTGTCTAGGTATCTATACCATAAAATCAGTGCATGTTACTTCTGTGTTGAGAAAATGCATTTATCCAACAGATTTTCATGATGGTTCCACACTTTTCCAAAAATTAGGAATACAGCTATGAACAAAAGGAAATTCTTGTCCTCCTTGAGTTTATACTCAAGTGGAGGCAGATAGACAATAAACAATGTCAGAGCAAGAGAAAAAAGTGACAATGGTAGGAAGTGGCTGTTTTATAGAAAGTGATCTGAGTTGTATTTCTGACGAAGTGGCATTTTAGCAGAGACTTGAAGTCAGTAAGACTGTGGGTCATGTTGGTATCTAGGGGAAGAGTATTCTAAGCAGTGCATAAATTAAAGTTGCAGCAAGGAGGCCAGTATTCTTAGCCAAAAGAGAGAAAAGGCAAAAGGGGGAATATCAGAAGATGAAGTCAGAAAAGTAGCAAGTGTCCAAGTAGGATAGAGCTTAAAGGCCATGAAAAGATTTGGATAGAGCACAGGAATGACAGAGTCTCATTTACATTTTAACAGGATCACTCTGGCTAAATGGTAGAGAACAGACTAAAAAGCAAGGTCAGAAGTAGGGAGACCAATTTAGGAGGCCATTGCGGAAGCCCTGCAGAGAGATGATGGTGCTTTGAATTATGACTTAAGACAGTATATGCAACATGATATTCAAAAAGGAAAAATGTTCAGTAGAGGGGCGTGTGGGTGGCTCAGTTAAGTGTCTGACTCTTAATTTCAGCTCAGGTCATGATCTCACAGTTTGTGACTTAAAGCCCCATATTGGGCTCTGAGCTCACTGCAGGGAGCCTGCTTTGGATCCTCTGTCTCCCTCTTTCTGCCCCTCCTCGCCTCCCCCTCTCAAAAATAAATAAATGTTAAAAAAAATGTCCAATGGAAAGCTTATCATAACTCAAAGAGTTGACTATGGAAAACATAGTAATTTTTTTTTATTTTTTTAATGTTTATTTATTATTGAGAGACAGAGACAGAGCATGAGCAGGATTGGGGCAGAGAGAGGGGGAGACACAGAATCTGAAGCAGGCTCCAGGCTCTAAGCTGTCAGCACAGAGCCCGATGTGGGGCTCAAACTCACAAACCTCAGGTCAAGATCATGACCTGAGCCAAAGTTAGAGGCTTAACTGACTGAGCCTCCCAAGAGCCCCAAAACACAGTAATTTTTATCACAAAGGAAAGATTTAAATTTTTTCACCTGAGATATTTATCATACCTGGGATGTATAATTTATTGTTATTATGTCATAGTCTACCAGTTGTTTCTCAGTGGGTGACTTTATTTACAATTTAGGAAAAAATTTGGAGTTTCCCTTTTCCATCTATTGGTCGAGTCCTCTCCTTCAAAAACTAGTTCTTTCTTCTTTTAGAGCATAAATCTAAACTCACAAACAATACATATACACAGAGATAGGCACAGTACACATACACAAAACCATCTTCTCTTTACCATCTGACCAGCAAATCTACCTTCTTAGGAAAATACTTCATGTAGTTTTGAGGATAAAAATAGCATAGCATTCCAAGAAACACAATGAAGCAGTATCAAGTTTATAAAAATACATATGGCATTCATGACTGGGCATGTTATAAATTTATTCATATATGTGCACAATTTATTCATACATGTGACAGTTATTTTTGATTACCTATTAGGTACTAAGTGGTTGCTGAGACACAAATAAATCCACATTCTAGAGAACAATTAGCTAGAATTATAAATAAATTCCATGATTGACTATATATTAACCATCTAGTCTTTCTCCTACAAACATTAACATATTACTGGATTTTTCAATGTTTTAATGTGGTGTCTTTTTCCTCCGAGGAAATGAAGGTAAACCAGGAATACTAGAGAATTGAGAAATACTCAAGAATTGGGAGATACTTGTCTTTCCCTCTTCTTTGTTTACATTTTCTTTTTCTCAGGACTGAATTTCAAAAACTGATGTAAAGAAAAGCTTTCTGAACTTAAGTTGGGAAGTTAATGGGTTTCTTGGATCTAGAAACCCATGAAATTATAAACAAACTTTATCAATTAGTACATGTGTTAGCGAAAAAAATAAACCCAGTGAAAACATTTTTTAAATTAAAAAGGGAATTTCTTAGATCATGCTACCAAAAATTAATGAACACAGCTGGCTTCAAGAAATTCTTGTTCCTGGGGCACAAGGAAAATTACAACTCTGTCTTTTCCTTACCTCTAGAACAGACACTTAAAGGGTGGCAAAAGTTATCTTCCACCTGCTCAAGACTCACATCTTGCCACCTGAGAATCTGAGGAAAAGAGAGTATCCTCCCCATGTCTCAGGAGAAAGTTCCATGGAGGGGTGTGATGAATAATTTTCTGTGTTAACTTGACTGGGCTAAGATATGCCCAGATGGCTGGCTGCATTATTTCTGGGTGTATGTGTGAGAGTGTTTCTGGAAGACATTAACATTTGAATTGGCACACTCAGTAAACAGAATCCTCCACAATTATAGTGGGCTATCTACCCTCCTTGAATAGAACAAAAAAGGTTGAGAAAGGGAGAACTGGCTCTCTGATCAGTTGGAACATCCATCTTCTCCTGCCCTCAGACTTCAACACTCCTGGTTCTTGGGCGTTTGGACTCAAACTGGGACTTCTGTCATTGGCTCCCCTGGTTCTCATGCCTTCAGAACTGGAACTACACCATCAGTTTTCCTGTGTCTCCATGTTGCAGAAGGAAGATTGTAAGGCTTCTCAATCCCCATATTACAAGAGCCAATTGCTCATAAACACATCTTTTTCTATATATCTCTGAATGTCCTACGGGTTCTGTTTCTCTGGAGAACCCTGACTAATAAAAGTGTACTGGATTTAGCTTAGGTTGTGTACCCATACATTAATGAATCACTGAGGTGAGGGAGGTGGCATAGCTGAAGAGCTAAACCTAGGTAACAGGTCTAGTCCTATTTTTAACTTTCATTATGGTAAGAAGACTTAACATGAGATCTACCCTCTTGACAAATGTTTAGGTATGCAATGCAGTATTGTTGACTATAGGTACAATGTTGTACAGAAGATCTCTAGAATGTATTCATCTTGTTTTAACTGAAACTTTATGCCTGTGGATTAGTAACTTACCATTTTCCACACCCCCAAAACCCTGGCAGCCACCATTCTACTCTTTGAATTTGACTATTTTAGCTACCTCTTACAGGTGGAATCATGTAATATTTTATTTTCTGTGATTATTTTATTTCAGTTAGCATAAAGTTCTCAAGGTTCTTCCATGTTGTTGCATATTGCATATTTTTTTCTATTTTAAGGTTGAATATTATCTCAATGTGCATTCCACATTTTACATAGCTTGGCTATTGTGAATACTGCTACAATGAATATGGGAATGATAATATATCTCTTTGATATCTTAATTTTAATTCTTTTCTATATATAGCCAGAAGTGGGTTGCTGGTTCATATGGTTGTTCTATTTTAATTTTTTTGAGGAATATCTATACTTTTTTTCATAATGGTTACATCATTTTGCAATTCGACCAATAGAGTGCAGGACTTGTAATTCCTCTATATCCTTGCCAGTACATGTTGTCTTTCGTCTTTGTGATAATAGCCATCCTGACAGGAGAGAGGTGATAGCTCATTGTGGGTTTGATTTGCATTTTCCTGATGATTAATAAAGCTGAGCATTTTTTCATATACTTATTGGTGATGTATTTGTCTTCTTTGGCGAAATGGCTATTCAGGCCCTGCATCCATTTTTTTAATTGAGTTAATAGTTGTTTTTCTGTCAAGTTTTAGGATCTACTTATATAATTTAGAGATTAACTTCTTATCAGATATATGATTTGCAAATATTTTCTCCCATTCCTCAGGTTGCCTTTTCATTCTACTGATTATTTGGGGGGGGTTGGGTCAGCTCCACAATTAAGTGGGTTCCACCACTGAAAAGGGGGAAATTTTACTCTAAGAAAGAGAGCGACTAAAAGTGGCAGATCAGCCTTAACTACATCTGTGCATGTTTATGAGCAAGAGAAGCAATTTCTACAGATTGTTAAAGGAGTCCATGATGTCCTCTAAAAAAAAAGTTTAAATAGCATTGCACTGAGTATAGAGCTATACTTAGAGGTACAGAGAAAGAAAATCCCCAAGAATGAAAAAGCAGGTATTTTTCAATATCAATTGGATTTTGACCAGTATGAATTTCCTTTTGTCAAATAACCTTGTTAGCATTAGAGGACTTACTCAAGTTCTTATAGAAATGGAGACAACGAATGTTCAGAGCCTAAATCATGTGGTGAATATAAACTCAGCCTCTGGTGGGATGATTTTGTTGTTATTTTTCTTCTTTTTGTAACTCATAGGTCTTATAATCATGATACATAGTATATAATCACAAAGAGACTTTATCTCCCAATTTCTCTTTGAAATTCACCTAGTCTAGTAAATCCTTCCCCTCCTCTTGCATGAAAGAAAACTCAAGTACTGGCATGACTTATATAGTGACACTTAGATTATAAGATCCATGGTTTCTTTTTTTTTTTTAATTTTAATTTAGAGCGAGAGAGAGAGAGCACAAGCCAGGTAAAGGGACAGTGGCAGGGGAGAAGGAGAGAGAGAATTCCAAGCAGGCTCCATGCTCAGCATGGAGCCCAATATGGGGCTTGACTCAATCCCACAATCCTGAGATCATCACCTGAGTTGAAATCAAGGGTCAGACTCTCAACCAACTGAGCCACCCAGGCACCCTAGGCTCACAGTTACTTTAAATCATCAAACACAGCAGGACTTGAAAAGTTGGGATACCCATAATAATTAAAACTCTGATCTTCATTTAATTGTCCTTAAACTCCTGGCTCCATTTTCATGTCTAAGGAATTTTGATGAGCATACATTTGTTGTCATGTATGTAAACTGTTAAAAAAAGAAATCCTGAATGGACCCAACATATAACACAACCAAACAATGAACAAGCAAGACTAGTGGAATCCAACTGCAAAGCCACTTTATTTTCCTCTTCCTTGGTCTTTTACCTTTGTTCAAGAAAGCTAGCTTTTCCTACCTTGGGTAAAATTTGCTTAGGACTCAAAACTAAGATAATTTAATATTTCTTTAAAGCAACGAATATGTAGACTTTATTCATTTCTTACAATATCTAGACTAACTTAATAATCTAAGATTCTACTTTCATTCAAAGTTACGGATACTATGCTCCTTGCTAGGGCCTACAGCAGAGAGAAATATAAATGGTCCAGTGAAGAAGGTATATTCACCTTATGCTTTTTCCTTCCTTCCATCTTCCATTATATTGCTAACCATGATTTCTCAATAATCTGAAATTGGAGCATAGGGAATGAAAGATATTAGAGAGGGAAACATTTGTACTTGTCATAAATGGTTCTAAATTCTCTGGACCTAGCTGCTATTTAAAGTTGATTTTTTTTTTCTCTTGTGGGTACACTTGTTGGTCCCGTCCCAACTGCTGAGGCTCTCTCACCTGCAATATCCTTGATTTGGGCCACACACTCACTCTATCACTTCCCTCTTCCTCCACCTATCAGAATCTGGCAATTCACATCCAAACTTTTTCTGCTGACTTTGTTTGCTCATCCAGGCAACCCACTTTGTGAGGACTTGAAATAATTTTACTCAAGTTTGATCTTACCATTGCCCACATTGGCTGCAAGTGACATGCTCACCCATATGCTTATGCCCTCATATGCTCATGCTCTCGGATGCTTATGGAATGCAGGCTCATTCCCACAGAGCCACTTCATCACTCACCATTTAGGTGTCTTAGATGGATGCAAACACCAGTCCATGGTACTATTTATTCCTGTTCTTCCAATGCAGAGGGCACATGCCATGCTTCCCTCTACATTGGATTAGAAGGTGAGGCTAATGATAGAGTCTTTCCAAGGAAATTCTTTCTCAGTCTCCACTAATCTGACCCTTGATACTACCAGGTTTTGGCAAAGGATCATGTAATTGATTCTCAAATATTTCCTTACAAATTTTGCATTTTGTTTTGCTCTTCATTTTGGCATATGTAGTTTATTTGATTTTGGCGACTCAAATGTTCTTTAACAACTTGTTAAAATAGTATTTGTTATTTTTAAATAGTTCTCATTTTGTCCAATAATATAATTAATTCTAAATAAAATGAAGTAAATGCCTATAGGATTGTATTAATCACAGCATTTACATATTTACTCCAGTTACAGTGTCTATTTACTCTAAAATTATTCAACAAGAATGACTTAGGTGGATATATTTGTCTCACAGATTTAGGCTCTCTCTGGAATATTTATGATTGTCACTCCTCCAAGTCACAATACAAAGTCCATAAACGTGCACACCACCCACTTCATCCTGCTCACCTTAAATGGAACTTTCCTGCACATGGACATTGCCCCTCACTTACTGTGTATTTCCATCCCCAGAAGTAGCCTAGACAACCTTACCCTGGTTTCCCTTGCTTCTTCTAATCCTCTTATCTCCCCATCTTAGATCCTGGCAATAACTTGGTTTAAAAGATTTTTGAAGGAGCTATCCTGATTCCCATGGTTATGGAGGTGTGATCTGACTTCTAGTGACCCACATCCTGGCACTCTCATCAGTGTCTCAGGCTAATCAGTTAAGAGGGATTAGAAGACAAAGAGCTAACTCTTCTCATCTAATGGCAGTGTTTGTGTGTCTGTTTTTGTGGTGGTATTAATTGCTATCATAAGACCTAAGGATCTGTTACAAGTTAGTTAGTTATTTGATAGTATCCATTTGATTAAGAGATATTTATTTTTATCTTGAAAGCAGAGTGCAATTTTTAAAGTGAATCTGTCCTTTCACTCTTTAACTAAAATAGGGAATGATTTCTTCTTCTCATTCCATCAATCAAAGCATCACAAACAGAGCTTTGATGGATGACCAGCCAAGATGGATTAGAATTATGTCATTATTAGAAAATGTCTCATCATCACTTTTCCAAGTGTTTATCAATTACAGAGTCTCAGAATTTAGATGTAATAACTGGGGAAACACCTTCACACAGATTTGCATCTTTAGAAGTTCACTCTTTCTTTGCTTTGTCCCTAATGGCTCTGATTTTTATACCGGTGTATCAACCCAAATAATAATTTTGGCTTCCTCTAAAGACATTCTTTTTGACAGTCTTCTTAATCATACTGCTGGATTCCTCCAGTACTTTCTAACACGGAGCAACCAACTGAAACTGAAGTGGAGAGAACATTTCATTCCACATCTAAACCATTGTCACTCACACTAGTTGACATTTTGAGTCTCACTTTACTGTTTGAAGAGTAAGTCATGCAATTACGATACATTGTCTCATAATATTTTACCAAAATGCTTTCAATCTGTATGATACAATAAAATTTCTTGGTACCCCACCTGCCAATATTCCCCCTACTTAAAAGAAAAACCAATACATTAACCATTCATTGAAATGTGTTCTTTGTGGAGGCAGCAAAGCCTGATGGCATTTATGGAAGTTGAGCCACAGTGAAAAGTGAATGAGTTTTTGAGTCAAAAAGAATTGCTACATCTTTGATGCTTTTGACACCTTCTCTTTGCAAATTCTCAAAACACATTTGTTTTATTTTATTACTGACATTTTTGATATCTGAAAATTAATACATCAAATATGTATGAATGCCCAGCATGATTGAGAAATTATATTTAGCCCATTGAAGTTAATGATAAAGAAAAAATGTTTTCCTTGTAGAACTCAGTATTAGCATATACTATATTCTTAAATGTTTTTCAAACTGGACAGTATATACATTATATTCCTTTGGTAAAGATGCATGAAATGTAAAATGTTGATCTGTCTTCAGTGCCTGGAGGAAATTATAGAGGAAAATCAGGAAAAAGTTATACCCAAAGTTCCACTAAAGTGAAAATTGTGGCATAGAAAAGAACATTTTTTCTGCTTTGACAGAATTGTATTTAACCATATTGAAGGTATTATTTTTATAACAAGAAGATATAGAAGTGATAAACTAGAATACATTGTGCCTTATCACAATTTCAGAAGATAGTTTAATCATATAAATGTTGTGTTCTCTCTTTTCAAGGAAAAATAAGGTTCATTTGTAGAAATCACAAGATTTCTTTTTATTATTATTTTCAAAATTTCATTAAAAAAAATTTTTTTTAACGTTTATTTATTTTTGAGACAGAGAGAGACAGAGCATGAACGGGCGAGGGTCAGAGAGAGGGAGACACAGAATCTGAAACAGGCTCCAGGCTCTGAGCTGTCAGCACAGAGCCCGACGCGGGGCTCGAACTCACAGACCGCGAGATCATGACCTGAGCCGAAGTCGGCCGCTTAACCGACTGAGCCACCCAGGTGCCCCTCAAAATTTCATTTTTAAATAAACGTTGATGAAGTAGTTGCCAACAAATAAATCTATATCCATGCGGAATTCTCAATTTCTCAAGCTTCTTGTTAGCAACTACCTTGCTTCATAATTGCTGGGTAATAAACAGATGGAAAGAGGACTTTAGTCATGTTTTCAAAGTAGGTGAAATTCACTGAAAGGAACATTCTACTGAGGATGGACAGGACTATATTCTATCTCCCCATCTCTTATGAAACCACTGATTTTCCTTTCCTGTAATTTATGTGTAATATCACTTGCCCTGGATATCTCTCAGGATACCTATAAGTAAAAAGAAAAAAAAAAAAAGAAAGAAACAAACAAACAAACAAAGAAGCTCTAAAAAGTGTAATATGCAACCCAAGTATAAAATATATTAATTGCCGAGCTCATTACTGTTGTTCTAGATTTTCTAATGTGGTTGCTATTCATCAGAATGTTTTTGGCATTTATGTTTAGCAAAAGTAAAGAAAGTTAGATGACAGGTTAAATTCCAAAAGAGATACATCCATGCCACATGGCTGTTGTTTGGCTGTGACAACAATATTACATCAGCTGATGTGGAAGACAGACTCTAGGCCTGCTGCCCATGGTCCCTGCCTCCTAGTAGGTGCATCCTTGTGTAATCCCCTCCCCCCGATCATAGGTGGGGCTTGTCACTTACACCTAGCCAACAGAACATGGCAAAGGTGATGAAATACTACTTTTGTAATTGCTTACTATGTATGAGACTCTGTCTTACTAACAGACTCTCAAAAGGCCCTCCTTGCTGGCTTGATGAAATAAGTGGCCATATTGAAACAGCCACATGGGCAAGGAACTATGAGTGGTGTCTATGAATTGTGAGCAACCTGTAGAAGGAAATTGCAGCCTCTGGCAGATAACCAGCAAGAAGCCAAGGCTCTTGGTGCAGAGATATAAGAAAATAAGTTCTGCCAAGAGCCTTAGTGAGCTTGGAAGTGGATTGATTGTTCCTCATCCCCAGACAGGAATACAGCCCAGCCACATCTTTTTGTTTGTTTGTTTTTAAATTTCTTAATGTTTTGTTTTTTGAGTGAGAGAGAGAGAGAGAGAGAGAGAGGGAGAGGGAGAATGAGAATGAGCTGGGCAGGGGCAGGGAGAGAGGGAGACAGAATCCACAAAGCAGGCTTCAGGCTCTGAGCTGTCAGCAGAGAGCCCCACACGGGGCTTGAACCCGGAAACCACAAGATCATTATCTGAGCCGAAGTTGGATGCCCAATGACTGAGGCATCTAGGCATACCCCAGCCATATCTTGATGAAACTTTATGAGACCCTGAGCACAGAGATCTCCGCTATTCTGTGACTAGCCTCTTGAGCTGTACAAACTGTGAAATAATGTGTGTACTGTTTTAAGCTGCTAAGTTTGTGGTAATTAGTTATGCAGTAACAGAAATTTAATACTCTTGGCAAAGGATTTGTTATTACCCTGATCTAGTTAATGATAACTGTCAAACCAAGAGGTTAAATGATATTTTGAGAAGTTTCAACCCTGTACTGATCATTATTCTCCCTGAGATACTGATTATAAATTGAATACTTAAAATAGTTGCACTGAATCAACTGACCAAACCCTAAAATTTAGACATGTAAATCAAAAGATTATTCACCTTTAACTATTAGCTCCATGTTGTTTCTCACTCTAACTGTAAGAGATATCAAATAGCGTTGGTTCTAAAGATGTATAAGTGAATAAGAAAGTATCTGTAAATTATGTCTGTTCTTTCCTCATCACTGTTTCATCACCAAGAAAGCCACTATTAACAGAGTCTTTTGTAGCTGAAACAGTAAAAACTTGTGCATGTGATTTAAGCAGAGCATATTAAGTACACTCAATATGCCTATTTTCCAATAGCAAAAGACACTGTTTTATTTCCATTTTCCCATTATCTTGTATTATTTTACTCATCATTGGAGTCTTTTCTGTTAAGACGATAATGAGGAAGTATCTAATACCAATAATTATTCTTCTGGCCCCTACATTATTATTCTAAAGAAATGAGAGGAAATCTGTTAGGTCCTTTCCTTATTTGAGGATTCAATGAGATTAACTCTAATGTGAAATGTATCCCCAACCATCCAAAACCATGTGAGTTAACTCCCTATTTGACTGCTAAATTACAAACGATAATACAAAATTCCTTTTTAAAAAAATAAAGTAACTTATTCAATTAAAAGAAAAGTTTATGTTATAATTGGACATGTGTTGCATATTTGCAATGGCCAAGGATAGTTCCAACAATCTACTCACTGAACTATTTTCATCATATGTTCTACCAAGCTGCATTCATCAACCCTGGCTCGTGACTGGTCCTTGGGAATGCAAATGAGGAGTTCAGAATTTGAATTCTTGCCAGTTAGTTAGCATATGGACCTTCCTTTCCTAGCAGAGAGACATCAGAGAGAACTTTAGGTCACTCAATTGGAATGTTTCTATTTAAGTCCGGATAAGGTAGTGAGCGATAAAAAGAAAAAATCCTCATTTCTAAAAGTAAGAGCTCCTTCCCAGCAAGCCATGCAGTGCTTTCCTGAGTCACCTCCCTCTATGGTCCTCTATTCTTACACCAGACTAAGTGCTGCAAGTTCAACGACTACTTTCTAGCATTCCCCCCCCACCGCCCCACACATACATAGTTTTGTACAGATTCACGTCACGAATGTCCAAGTAAGTACCCAGCAAAAGATTAGAGAGTCACATGCCTGCAAATCTCCAGATCTAGTTCTCCCTCCTCTCCTGTACTGTACCCTACACATTCAAGACCCCTGTCTTCTGACATCTATGTTCTCACTTGGGGTGATTTCTAGGCTGCTTAAGATCTCTCTCTCTCTCTCCCTCCATACCTCCCTCCATGGCAGCCTGGAAACTGCTTTTAGACACTAAAACAAGGCAATCCTAGACTAGCCTAAGGTTTTATCTTTACTTGGAGATAATACATATGCACTGCCTGTTGTTTAATGTTGAAAAAAATGGTTGTTTCACATATTTTCTTCTGTTTTTCTGGTTGAATTAAAGAAGTACAATCCTAATGGCAATATTTCTTGGCCAAAAGCAGAAGTCCTCATTTTTTTCCCCTATCCTTCACAAAATTCAGGATATCAAGTATGACTTGGCATTATCATAGACAGTGCCAGTATCACACAATTGAATCCCAAACAAATGATAAGCTGGAGAGAGAGGTTTTCACTCTGAGGAAAGCAATTTGGAGGCATAATGGAAAAGAGCTCACATTCTATGTTTATATCCTGGCTTGCTATCTATTAGCTACATGACCTTTTGCAAACCATTTAAACTGCCTCAGTTTTCCAAGATGTCAAATGTGGATAGCAATAATAACTCTCATTGGAGTTTAGTGAAGATGCAATAATTTGGTGTATGTAAAGTCCATAGCACGTT
The DNA here is from genome assembly GCF_007474595.2 of Lynx canadensis. Taxonomy (NCBI): domain Eukaryota; kingdom Metazoa; phylum Chordata; class Mammalia; order Carnivora; family Felidae; genus Lynx; species Lynx canadensis. Next base: position 159,270,979 of record NC_044306.2, read on the forward strand.
AATTATTATGTTACTTATAATTATAATTATTATTACTAGTATTATTAGTTTCAGGAGATAAGAAAAATGGTGTTGAGAAAAATGAGTGATAGGATTGTTTATTCAGTTGGAGAGTAAAGACAGTAGTCTTAAATACATGTGAGCTAATATGTTACCAAGGATGGTTTCTTCAGTCCTACATAAAGCTAAAGTTTAAGAAAATCTCTTGCAAGTATACACAATTACAGCTAGAGGAGAAAAAAAATGCCTTGATAGAAATGGTGATTGAACATTGAACCAGAAAGTTTTGTGAAATACCCTTCTCTGATGGCCTCTAAAATTAGGATCTTATGAACAAAACAATAAAGTTCTCATTTGGCTTGACAGCAAGGTGTTGCCCATTCACCATGTCTTTGTTTCTTCCTTATAAAGGGTAGAATAGCATCTGCTATGGGTTCTGTTTGAGATCCTTGTTTGATATGAAGATGAAACATTTGATCTCCACTCTTGAGGAGTTCATGATGTAGAGATAAAGAAAGATACAGAAACATAACCTTAAGGCTATATAATCAGACTTCCAACCAGAGTAAGACCAAAATGTAATGAAAGAATCAAAAACTGAAAGGGGAACCCCCTTGAACTGTTGGTGGGAATGCAAACTGGTGCAGCCACTCTGGAAAACAGTACAGAGTTTCCTCAAAACGTTGAAAAGAGAACTACCTTATGATCCAGCAATTGCACTACTAGGTACTTATCTAAAGAATACAAAAATACTAATTCAAAGGGATACACTAACCCCAATGTTTATAACAGCATTATCTACAATAGTCAAATTATATAAACAGCCTAAGTGTCCATTGACTGATGAATGGATAAAGAAGATATAATTTACATATAATATAAATATAAATATAAATATAAGTATAAATATAAATATATAATGGAATGTTACTCAGCCATAAAGAAGAATGAAATCTTTCCATATATATAATGGAATATTACTCAGCCATAAAGAAGAATGAAATCTTGCCATTTGCAATGATATGGATGGAGCTACAGAGTATGACTGAAATAAATCAGTCATGGAAAGACAAATATCATATAATTTCACTCATATATGGATCTTAAAAAACAAAACAATTGAGTAAAAGGGAAAAAAGAGAGAGAGACACAGAGAGAGAGAGAGAGGGAGGCAAACCAAGAAACAGATTCTTAACTATAGAGAACAAACTGATGGTTACTAAAGGGGAAGGGGGGAGGGAGATGGGTAAAATAGGTGATGGTGGTTAAGAAGTGCACTTGCTGTGATCAACACCAGGTGTTGTATGGAAGTGCTGAATCACTATATTGTACACTTGAAACTAATATAACATTGTCTGTTAACTAACTGGGATTTAAATAAAAACTTTAAAAAAAGAATCAAAATCAATAGAGTACTTAAGGCCTTATTTTAAGGTTGAAAGAAACAATGTTGTTGGTTTATTTTAAAAACTTTACTTCACATTATTTTCCTACAACAGTCTCAAAAAAAAGATGTTTTGATTCATTGATAACTAATGAGTAATCATTATATGCCAATAAATGTATTTAATCATCAGCTAAAAATTAATCTCCAAATATTCAACGATAGCATAAAAACAAAGATAAACAATGTGTTCCTTCACTTTGGTGTCCCTTAGTACATATTGCTAAACTCTATGATTTCAAAATATGAGAATGATGCCTAATTCTAAATATTCCCATGATGATCTTGATCTTCAAAAAAATCCATCTAATTTCATTTATTGACCTAATTTTCATCATGGTGAACTGAAGATAGGTGTGTCAAGGCAATAAAAATGATAGCTTTTATTATTAAAAATGGGCTGCCTGGGTGGCTAAGTTAATTAAGCATCCAACTTTTTATTTCAGTTCAGGTCATGATCTCATGGTTTGTGGGTTCAAGCCTTGCATCGGGCTTGGTGCTGACAGCATGGAGCCTGCTTGGGATCCTCTTTCTCTCCCTCTCTCTCTGCTCTCTGCCCCTCCACCATTTGTTCATTTTCTCTCTCTCTCTCTCTCTCAAAATAAACAACAACAACAACAACAAAAACTTTAAAAATGATGGCTACTATTTTTAAACACTATTATGGACCAGGAACTGTTTTAGACACTTAAGATCATTGACTCCATTTCATTTTCATAATCTTAATCCAAAGTAGTACTATTATTTTTCCTTCTTGGGAACAAGGAAACTGAGTTTTAAGGGCAATAAATACATATGGGTTATGTGGCTCCTAAATGGTGAAGCTGGGATTTGAAACCAGAGCCATGTGTCTCTAAATCCCTAGCTCTTAACCACAATACCTACTACCTCCAGACCTGAATGGCAAATGTGGCCTAAACTGCTGCATTTGAGCAATAAGTAGTGAAGCCCTCAAAGGGACTCCTTCCTCCTCCCAAGGCTTTAAGGTACAGGCATAATGCAGTGATTTAAATCTTTTTTTTTTTTTTTAATTTTTTTTCCAACGTTTTTATTTATTTTTGGGACAGAGAGAGACAGAGCATGAACGGGGGAGGGGCAGAGAGAGAGGGAGACACAGAATCGGAAACAGGCTCCAGGCTCTGAGCCATCAGCCCAGAGCCCGACGCGGGGCTCGAACTCACAGACCGCGAGATCGTGACCTGGCTGAAGTCAGACGCTTAACCGACTGCGCCACCCAGGCGCCCCCATAATGCAGTGATTTAAAACAACAAATTTTTTAGGAGTTTTATTTAAATATCATATAAAAATTAGTTTCTTCCACTTTGTTTCACCACATCATTTTTCTCCACTAAAAAGACTCAGTATTCTTACAGAGAAATCAAAAAATCAAATTACTTCGATAGACAAGATTGATGGGACCTCAGAAAAAAAAGTAATGATTGAAATTCTCAGCTGCTCTCCAAGATGATTAAATCCTAATTGAGGGAAGGGCCTTGTGTGGAACCCGCAGGCTATAGCAGGATGGTTCTGTTGGCTCTGAAAGAGATACAGTTGGATCTATTGCATTCAGCAATTGCTTTAGGCAGTTCCTTATTGAGTGGTTACAATTCAATAATAGGAAGGGCTGACATTATAATGATTTCTACTCTCCCTAATTATTCTATGGTGTTTGTTGATGTGCATAAGCAATGATTGTGAAACACTATTTAAGAGGGCACAGAGGACCTCTCATTTAGGTACATAGAGCTCAATTTTAGGAGGGGTGACATTCTATTACCCTCTTAAAATGTATTGTATATCCAACATTTGAGCTAATACCCTCTAGCTGTTATTACTTATCAATACAAGATGACTATTCAGGTGAAGGAATGACAAAGTCCTATTAATATTTGAGTAGTAATTTGTCTTTGTAATTTAGATTCCCTCCAGGGACAAAATCTTGGAGAAAATACACACAGGTTTTCAGGGCAAGGACTTTCCCATTTTGCAGATTAGGAAAACGGGGTTCAAAGATGTTGTATAGTTTATCAAAGACAACATAGGATATTGGGATCCTGAGAGGTCTTACATGTTTGTACTGCTGTTGCCAGTGCCTCTACCACCAAAAAAAGACCTTGATCTGTAGGTTATAGGAAAAAATACCTCTGTCATCCCATGGCCTAGAATCTTTTACTGCCACTCTTGTTAGAGAACTGGAAGATACCATACCCTAATGGATAATTGTGAAATGGACTGATACAGGCTCTGGGTTCACCTAAGTGTCAGTGCTTATCAACATGTCAAGGGGTTAATTCCAACTCAATTTAAGCCTAAAGAGTACTTAAATTCCAATAAAATAATAATCACCAGGGAGAAAACTCGTAACCCTGACATTGGGACATTCTGGAAGAAGAAACTTATAGATATGGGCAGAGAGGACCTCCTGATATATCTAGTAAGCATGTGCATGGGTACATACACACACACACATGCACAAACACACCAACCTTGATACCAAAGGAGGAAACAAAAATTGAAAAAGGTCTCTTACTTGACCTAGTTAGAAATCCAAAATTTGCTATGCTAAGTGAAGGAAAACTATTTTGAAATCACATTACCAAATCACTGGGGGCTTAAGTCCATGTTACATTAAATCTTATTCTATTAGTGCATTGAGAAGGTAATCTTAGAGATGATGGGCCTTGCAGTTCTTAGTCTAGCAAAGTATGGTTAAGTTTTTATGCAATGTTTTTCTCTAACCAACTACTGGTTTTTATATAAAATTCTTTGATCCACACAGAATGTGCACAAGTTTCTGTTTTCATTTTCTACTGTCAAATAGGAATTACCTTAAACATTAGCTAAGCATCTTTTCATGTTTCAAAAATAAGAAACATTGGGTGATTTGAGAGATAACTCCAGACTTTTTTCCTAAATAAGTAAAATGTTTGTTAAAAAATTGCTTTTGTTTAGGATATGTTTCATGTTACAAGTAAGACAAAGTGTCCATTCATTCTTTAATGTACATTTATTGTCTGCTTACCTCTGCCAGGCATTATGCTAAGTATATAACCATTCAAGACAAGGCCTATGCCTTTAGGAGTTTATGATTAGCTGCATGTAAACTAGCTATACAAAGGTGCTATTCTTCCTTAGATATATTTTAGTGCAGCAAGGTTGGTTCTTCTAACTATACCTATATGGCCACAGTTTTGCAAATTTAGGCAACCCCAATAAATTGCATCTGTGAGCATCTCATCCCTGGGTCTTGGGATCCTAATTCATGCACTTTATGTGCTTCAGTACAAGATATTAATTCCCTTAATAGAGTGGGAGTTTAAAAGAGGAACTTAAATATGCCTGGTATGTCAGGAAAGATTGTGCCTGGTATGTCAGAGAGTGGCATTCAAAGAAGCATGAACTTATCAGGAAGCAATGCCGCCCAGATGTTATGTTAAAATCGGAGAGGTGTTGCAATTTGACTGTGGTTAGATTTTCAGTGACATATAATTTATTCTTTAGTGTAGATGAATGGGAACCACTGAATAATTCTGAGCAATTAGCATAGTCTGATTTGTACACGTGAAAGAATATTTTGGCGGCGTATGTGGAGAATTAATTAGAAAGCAACAGGGGGTTGAGGCACCTGGGTGGTTCAGTCAGTTGGGCGTCCAACTCTTGATTTCAGCTCAGGTCATGATCTCATGATTCGTGTGTTAGAGCCCTACATCAGACTCCACGCTGACAGTGCAGAGCCTGCTTGGGATTGTCTCTCTCTCTCTCTCTCTCTCTCTCTCTCTCTCTGTTCCTCCTGTGCTCTCTCTCTCCCTCAAAATAAATAAATAAACTTAAAACAAAAAGAAAACAGTAAAGATATTGTGATAGTCTGATAAGCATTTCTGGCATGTTTTGTGTGTGGACTTTCTATGCTTACTTCTGTAGAGCACAATATTAGAAGAGAACATAAAAGGTACACTGATGACTTCATACAAAATGGTAACATTAAATTAAGCAAAGCAAATTATTTACTCAAATTTAGGTGTAATTGGCTTGTCTAGATTTCACTCTATATGCCAACATTCTTTTAAGAAATAACAATCCTGTAAGCTAGCTACCTTTATCTCCATTTTATGGATGAAGAAACCGAGACTTGGAGAAGTTAAGTCATGTCATAAATAACAAAGCTGGGATTTGAATCCAGGTCTATCAAATCCTTAGGCTCCTCACACTCCCCCGACTCAGGCCTGCACTACACCATGCTGTCTGCTGAATACCACCACACTCCCAGTTTCTTATTTAGAAATGACAGCTTTTCGATCACATTCTTAGTGGCTTGGCTGACAGATTTGATGAATTCAAGTGATGTACTTTAATGAAAAGGAGAAATGATAAAAATATCATTACTAACCCACTGTTCAGCATTCACTGGCAATTGTGTGTGATTTATTTTCTTTTTGAGGTAAAGAACAATTAAATTCACAGAGATTACAGAAACAAGGTCTGTGAACATGGCTACCCTCAGTTAAATGGAATTTGTTAAAAACCATCAAAAACAACAATTAGGTTGAGAATTCAGAGAAGATACAATCACAAATACACACAAAATAGCTGAAGTTTGGCAAATGCTTTGCAATTGAGTGGTTGTCACTTGCTACTTCAAGTCACTGCCCTAGAGGCCAGGAACTGACTGTTGGAAATATAATGAAATATCAACATGCACCTGTATTCTTTGGTATATTATGTTTTTGTTTGAGAATGCAACAACCCATTGGGAAACTTTCTTTTAAAAATTAGGCACTATGAATTCTTTACCTGCACCTCTTCCCATTCCTTTCAGCAGCATGATTTTATCAGGAAAATGATAAGTGGACTTCTATTGAGTTCAACAAGAATTCACACTGAGCGACTGCATTTCAGCAGTGTTTTATAAATTATTTTGAAGAGTCTTGTAACACCTGTTAACCCCAAGAAAAATATAAATTATTTGTATTTTGCACAAGAAAGGTATATTGGGAATAGAGATGTTTTTCTCTCATATGATAACTTCCAGAACTCTAGTTTATGATATATAAACAGGTGACATTTGGGTGCCACAGGAAGATTTATCTAGCAATATAGTAGGGATTAATGATCTTTTACTCTTATAAAGGAAAAAGTTGCCTAGGAAACAGAGGCATAAGATTCATGCTCAGGATACAAATAAATGCCTCCTTAGCATTCACAAAATAATCATGCAAACAACAAAAATGTTTGGAGTATCCAATGTACAATAATGTTCTTTGCTAGAGAATGAGTAGATTATTAAAAAAGAATTAATTATTTTATTTTAGAAAACTTACCTTCTAAGTCAAAGATGAAAAGTGTGTGTCACTCATGCTGCCCTTCACCCTTTCTGGCCCAAGGCAATCGTGATATAAAAGACACCGCCAGGGCCCTGACTAACCTACCTAAACCATCTCAACACAATAAATCTTCTTGGCCTCAAATGAAACTAAGATTTGGCTTATAAACTGAAATCTCTTAGCTAGCCTGGTGAATACACTGAAGATAAGATGGTAAAAAAAAATGAGACCAATATTTGAGGGATACCTATGCTGCACAACATGGAGTCTAACTGAATTTGGATAAAAATAAAGGAATAGTTCTAAATGCTATCCACTCATGCAGTTGAGGCATGAATAAAGAGAGTCAGGAGAAAAACGCCTAATTCAATATCATCTTTTAGCTAGTCAACAATAAACCAAAATAGAAATTAATGAGTTTCCCATCAAGTTTAAATAAAAAACACTATTGTCTTGTATTTAGCTCATTTTTCTAAATGATGCTCCATGAAACATTAGCACTGTGGAATGTTCCATAAGGAGACTTATTAATTAAGCTAAGGGAACCATATATGTTATTTACATATTCATTCAGCTAATAAATACCTAGCACCCATTTTGTGCCAAGTACCTTTTCAGTTACTGGAGATCCAACAGTGACGTAATAAAAGTTCCTAATTAGGGTATGTTGAAAGCATACAATAACAAAACAAATGCACACATATAATATTTCAGATGATGACAAATTCTAAAAAAAAGCAAGTGAGAGGGGTGCCTGGGTGGCTCAGTCAATTGAGCATCTGACTCTTGATTTCAGCTCACATCATGATCTCATGGTCAAAGGATCAAGCCCCACATCTGCCCCACCATACTCCCCTGCTCATGCTGAGCTTGGCAGTCATCAGTGTATGGATGCAATGTAAAGTCAAGAGCCTCAATGAGATAATCTAAGAAGTAATAGCAGACATAGATGATGGAGGAATAAGCCTGGAACCATTCAAACTTTGGAGAGCAAAGGTTTTAGGACTGCAAAAAAAGGAAAAGTCAGAGTGGCAAGAGGAGAAACTAAGCAGGTTCCAGAAGCTAAGCAAAGAAAATATTTCTAGAAAAAAAACAATTCATTTACACAAAAATACATTTACAAATTACAACATCCATTCATGTTAAACATTCTTAAAAATAGGAATTTCTGTTCACCACCTGAATGTAGTGACTATATAGCAAAATGTGTATACATTAATCTAAGTCAAATTCTTATTTAAAAAGGAAACAATAACAGCTTTCTCACTAAACACAGGAAGCAAGAAAAGGATGTCTACTATCCTATTATTTGGAATAGTTCTGGAATGTTAGTCAATGCAATGAGAAAAGAGAAAGCAAACAGAAGTATAAAAATGGAAAAGAAAACAAGAGAAGTCTCTACTTGTAATGATGGGAAATCTATCTATCTATCATCTACCTATCTCAATATATCTTATACTTATGTGTGGATACATGTATCTATAGGTAATAAATTAAAATTCAAATATGCAAACAGAAGCCAATTGTAAGATATAGAAGTTAAGATGCTATTTAAAATAGCAACCATAGGGGCGCCTGGGTGGCGCAGTCGGTTAAGCGTCCGACTTCAGCCAGGTCACGATCTCCCGGTCCGTGAGTTTGAGCCCCGCGTCAGGCTCTGGGCTGATGGCTCAGAGCCTGGAGCCTGTTTCCGATTCTGTGTCTCCCTCTCTCTCTGCCCCTCCCCCGTTCATGCTCTGTCTCTCTCTGTCCCAAAAAAAATAAATAAACGTTGAAAAAAAAAAATTAAAAAAAAAAAAAAATAGCAACCATAAAAATAAAGCACTTAGACATAAATTTAACAAGATGTGTCTAAAACTTACATTTATAAAATCATAAAATACTCCTGAAAGACATATATATAGACCCAGATAAATAAAAAAATATGTGATATTCTTGGATAGAAACACCAAACATCATGAAGATATTGGATTTCCCTATGCTAATTAATCAACTTAATGCAATTCTATCAGTTTTGTTGATACTTTACATTTTTGAAACTAAACTGATGATAAAATTCATTTGAAAAACAAATTAGCAAGAATAACCAAGGAAAACACTGGGAAAAAAATCACTTCAATGATAGGGGTATAGCCACAGTAAATATTGACATTATAGAGCCTCCATAATTTTTTTAAAAATCTGGTATCAGTGCATAAATAGAGAGACAGATCAGGATGGAAAACCCAGAAATAGTCTAACTGTCTCTGAAATTCAGAATATAATAATGGCAGCAGCTCAAACCTCTGGGAATGATTACTCTTTTTTAACAGGTAGTGTTGATATAACTGAGGATTCTTATAGGGGAAAAATACAACTGGATGAATTTCAATTTGCAAAATCCAACTGCATCAGAGAATTGAAAGTAAATAAATGAAATTATACAATAGTAGAGGAAAATATGTGATTTTCTCTATAATTTGAGCAGAGTAAATTTTACTAATTGTGACACAAATTATAAAATCCAAACTCAATAAGAGAAAATATAAGTTTTAATTACATAAAATTCTAAAAAAGAAAATTTCCTGTATGGCAAAACACACATAAGCAAAGAAAAAAAGATAGTTGGAAAACTGGGAAATAATGACAACTTCTACCCCAAAGAGTTGATATGCCTAATATGTAAAGAGCCGCTAAAAACAGAAGACAAAGGCCAACACCATTAGAAAAATAAATAATTCACACAAAAAAATGCAAATCAACCTTAAGAAAAAGATGTTCAGTCTTCTTGTAATAAGAAGAACCACATTCTTTTATGTAATAAGAGAACCACAAACTAAAGCTACATTGATATACTCAATATCTACTGTCAGTTTGGAAAAGTCTAAAGGTTTGAAAGTATATTCTTTTTTTTAAAAGTTTATTTATTTATTTTTTAGAGAGAGACAGAGTCAGCAGGGGAGGAACAGAGAGAGAGGGAGAGAGAGAGAATCCCAAGCAGGCTCCACGCTGTCAGCACAGGGCCCGATGCAGGGCTTGAACTCACAAAACTGTGAGATCATGACCAGAGCTGAAACCAAAGGTCAGAGGTGTAACCCACTGAGCTACCCAGATGCCCCAAAAGCATATTCTTTAGGTGATACTGTGGGTAAGCAAACCCTCTTGGATATAGTTGGTTTGTCAACACTTAGCAAAATGAACATATGTACTTTACCTGTTGAATCTGCAATTCTACTTTCAGAAATCTATCTCAAACATGCACTGGCAAAAATGTGAAAAAATGTGTGTGTGAGACTGATGATCATGGCACCATTTTATAAAACCAAAGTGCTGTATAAACTATTGTATATTCACATTATGGAATGCTGTGCAACTTTTTAAAAGATCGTGATCTCTGTATACCACCATGGATGATCTTTGTGCTACATTACTAAGTGTAGTAAAAGTGGGGCATATAGTATTCTGTTGTTTATAAAATAAACTCTCTCTCTCTCTCTTTCTCTCTCTTTCTCTCTCTCTTTCTCTCTCTCTCTCTCTCTATACACACACACACACACACACACACACACACATTTGTACTCTGCTCTGGATATTATTCCACTGTAGTGTACAACAGAAAACACACCCATGCACCCATGCATACACATGCATACGTATGAAAAGATGTGCATACAGTGTTCCAGTCTTTCCCAGAGTCTTCTTTTGGGAGTCGGATCAGGGAAGAGAAGGAATAAGAACAGGGATGAGACATACTCTATGGGGAGGAAATACTCTTGTCATTTCTATCTAAAACAGTTTGGACTGGAAGAAACAACACTGGGAAACAGATTATTTACTTTCTTAAAAGATCACTTCTGTTTGGATTTTCAATTTATGTACATTAGTTTGCAAGTTTTTATGATCTCCCGCATAAGGTGACTCTTTTGCATGTTTAAAGAAACCTAATGCTTTTTAAAGCTGATAATTTTAACATCTGCATTAAAAAAAAAGACTTCTCACATGCCATGCATTAGCAAAGGAATGTTTCTTTATATTCTTTTCTCTTCTAAATAAGCAATGCCTTCTTTACACTTTTGATAGTTTCAGATTAGTTGGTTAACTAACTGGAACTAAAATATTTAATGTGTGTATAAAAATGATAAAAGTCAGTCATAACACAATCATATAAATAAAATAAGTACTGCATTTTAGTGCCCAGTGGTAAAAGGTTTCCTTACAAATATAAATGAGATGAAATACTGGTGAAAACTTCTCCTCTAACTTGCTACAAATGAACCTCCATAGAACAATCTGGATTTCAGAGTTGCATGAGGTAAGAACTGTAAGGAGTGGGGCTTGCCCTGGAACTCTTGAGGGCACTGTGCATTTAATCTCATTACATGGGTTGGAAATATATTTCAGTGGTATCTTTATAAATGTTAAATTTTATATCACAGGTATAAAAAATATCATGACTTTTTTTCCCAATCTGATATATTTTCCATCCTAGTTGTTACCTGGTCCTGAGTCAGTCAGTCAATACTTATTTAGTGAAAGTGCACTCACGTCAGGCACAGTGGCAACGTAACAGTAAAGAAGAAATATGTGGTGTGTGCACTGGCTCAGCTCTGTTCCTATACCAAATACCTCCTGGAATTGAGCCCCCACTTATAGGCTTCCTTTGGGGTTTATCATGTCTGGATAAGTGTTAAGGAAATAGACTCGTGTAAATCCATGAAGAGTATTTCCTAAGAATCAGGAAAACTGAGGACAATTGAGACCTCAACCAGAGAGCGTGAATGAAATTCTTAAGGATAATATTTCGTGGAGCAATGACATATACTTTGAAGTTCATCAAAATTACCTGAATTCCTTATTAAATACAGAAATTCTGCTTCTGTGTATATTATGTATATGGAATCAGAATACATCTATTCTATTCACTAGGTATGTGCTGGGACCCAGAAATAGGTCTGGGCCAACCTCCCAGATGATTACTATGTAAACTAAAGTTTGAGAATCATTAGGTATGATCAAGTATTGACAAACTATGGCCTGTGGGCCAAATCTGTCTCCAAACCTGATTTTGTAAATAAAGTTTTATTAGAATAAAGTGATACACTGTGAAGAGCTTCTTCCAAAAGGAAAGAAATGAGAAGAGCCCCCAGCAAATCCATTTCTCTTCACTTTGGCTGGGGGTAACACAGAGTCAAACCAAGTGGGGAACAGCTTTATGTTATTTTTAGCATTTGAAAAAAAATTTAAGGGTACAGTAGCTATAAACTTCATTTTCTTTGAGAATAAATTGGCAATAACTGAAATCAAACATAGGATGGGAGTTAATAATGGGCATTAGGGTTCAAAGGTTTTATTTTAACAGTAGTTTGATTGAAGCCAGATGGTAATGACACAGTGAACTATTTTTAAAATATCACACTCCATCAAAAGAACCCACACTGATTAATTTCAAAATTATTGTTTCTTATAACATTTCTAGCATTATCCCCTGCTTGAATGAACACAGGAAATAGCTCTAGATGATAAAACAAGTGCTCCCGTTCCTCTATCTGCTCCACATATTTCGCATGAACCTGAACACTGCTTGGAAAGTCAGAATTCTATGAGAGAAAGTATTGATTTTTATCAACCTGGAAAGTGAAACGAGAGAGAGAATGACATTGCTAGCCACAGGGAGTTTAGTTCGGGTCAACAACCCCTAAGTTTTATGGGAATTGTTCAGAAATTACAAATGTTGCAGTGCTAAAGGACTCTGACATAGGACTGGAAAACACATTTTGACATTGGGTAGTGTTCAGCCTCTGTTCTGCCATGGTCACTGAAATCCAGAGCATATTAAGTACACCACAGACGTTCAAATGAGGCTGCTTTTTGGAATGGCATTTGGCCTAGATGTTGCAAAAATTCACATGCGAAGTTAATTCCATTGCCGCAAAGTGCACTGTGTAAATCAGCCCGTTTGCTGTCGCCGCTCTATTTGCGCTTGTCCGTGTTATCCAAGATGTCATTACATTAGGACATAATGTGACAGACCCCAACAGATGAAAATGTGAACCAACAGAGCATGGGAAATAGCTTTATAAGCAATCTTTTTTATGTTCTTCTCTTTTTAAATCTCTTGGTTTGTTGGTTTGTTTGAACTAAACCTAATCTCTTTGTGGAAATGATAAAGCCATGTTTTAGTTTTGTTTGCTTACATTTTTCTTCTATAATTACAAGTCAGCCTCTGCAATTGGTTACACAGAAGTAACTATGAGACACGTTATTTTTACTCTTTTCACTTTAGTGTGTTTTATTATTATTGTTATTATTATTATTATTATTGTTATTATTATGTAGTGCTCTAACATTGTTAGTATGTCTTAAATGCTGCCCTTTACAAGTCTGTGCAAAGGAAATGAAATTTAACACCTCAGTCTGGAAAAACTTTTCACTCAGGTGGCTTGTAGTGTGCCATATTATTCAATCAGTGCTCTTTTAGAGTTCATGGGCTGCCATCTCTGCCAAATAACAGACCTTCTTATTTGTTATAATCCCACTCACTTATCAGACCATATTGAGTTGACTAGCTGAGATTCATAAAAAAAAAAAAGTAAAAATAAAAATGTAGGCAAAAAAGAAAAAAAAACAGTCAATGCATCTTGAATGTCTCCATTAAAGGACAGAATTGTCAAATCTCTTAATCAACCAATAATTTATTCGAGTTAAAGCAAATCATTATGTTAATGGAATGTATAACAGGCTGGCTAAATCAAAGAGGTCTTAAAATGGAGATTTGTGGGGCACCTGGGTAGCTCTGTCCATTAAGCGTCCAACTTTAGCTCAGGTCATGATCTTGTGGTTTGTGGGTTTGAGCCCAGCATCGGGCTCTGTGTTGACAGCTTAGAGCCTGGAGCCTGCTTTGGATTCTGTCTCCCTCCTTCTCTGCTCCTCCCCGATCATGCTCTGTCTCTCTCTCTCAAAAATAATTAAACATTAAAGAAAAATTTATGAAAAAAAGAACTGAGATTTGTATTGGGATCTTTATTTTATTTTTTTTTTCAAGTTTTTTATTTATTTTTGGGACAGAGCGAGACAGAGCATGAACGGGGGAGGGGCAAAGAGAGAGGGAGGCACAGAATTGGAAACAGGCTCCAGGCTCTGGGCCATCAGCCCAGAGCCCGTCGCGGGGCTCGAACCCACGGACCGTGAGATCGTGACCTGGCTGAAGTCGGACGCTTAACCGACTGTGCCACCCAGGCGCCCCTGTATTGGGATCTTTATACCAAGTCAGTGGAAGGGTAACAAGAGCTGCTCATGAGAATTGGGATTCAGAATTGCTAATTTTTTATTCTAAGATCACCCCTCTCCAAGGAATGTCAGTGCCAAAAACACATTGTGTGGTCAATATCAGGGGTTTTGAAGATGTTCTAAAACCTGGCCTGAAGTTAAGAAGCCTGCCTATATCATGTGTCCCTATAACATCACATGGTATGTGGTACAATAACATATTAGATAGTATATTAAATTGAGTCAACTTTGATAATCAATAAAAAAAAGTACAGATAATTCATTTTTTAATGGTTATTTATTTATTTTTGAGATAGAGAGAAAGAGATAGATTTTGGAGGAGCAGAGAGAGAGAGAGGGAGACACAGCATCCAAAGATCAGTCAGGCTCTGAGCTGTCAGTACAGAGCCTGACGCTGGGCTGGAACTCAAACTGTGAGATCATGACCTGAGCTGAAGTTGGATGCTTAACCAACTGAGCCACCCAAGTGCCCCCAAGTACAGATAATTTACAGGGCACTAATCAGTCTACCCCAGAGAAGAAGTGTAGATAACAACTTAAACATGTGCCCTTGCTTACATAAAATTATTAAATAAATGAAATGTCTTTAGAGTATTAATAAGATTTTTCTTATATATTATATAATTGTTTATAGCTGTTATTTTCCATTATATTCTACTGTATCATTACTATCTGTGATGGAAGGTTTTGACCAGAATAACCATTTAAAGAATTAGATCACAAAGCTGAGAATTTCTTTTTTCCTTTATATAAGTATTTTGGAGATTTCAAAGAAAGTTGCTTTATGGATATGCAAGAACAATTACTCTTATTCTGATAATGTAATTAGAACCACACTCTCTTAATTGCACTAAATTATTCTAATGATCAATTTTAGACTTGGGTTTTTATTCAAAATTAGTAAAATTTTCCCACAAGGGGAGATAGCACATTGAAACAGATACATGAATAAATAACAAATAAATTAAAATAGAAGCATCAAATATGTCAAGCAGAAAGAAAATTTAGTAAATATATTAATTGTTTGGCTTACTTATTGTGAGGAAAATGGCTTTTTTCAGATGAAGTAATTCTAGGCTGAGCCATTTATTATAATTTCCATTATGAAAAGCATTTAGTGATTTTGAGGCACTCATTAATTGATTCATTTATTCATTGGACAAATATTAACTGAAAACCTACTTGTGCCAGACACCATGATAGAAGCTGAGGATACGAAAATTAAAATGACAAAGAGCCCACATTCCAGCACAGGAAGTAGGTATGTAAGTAGCTAATCTAGTGTCCTCAAATGGGCTGATAAGGACAAGTGCTACACATAGAGAGAACCCATCTGAGCAGAGTTGATTTGCTTTGATGTGACAGGTCAAGAGGTGGGAAGGCTCCAACCAAGACTTCACAGAGGAGTTTCTGCTGAGGCAAAGGAAAACTGATATTTTCATATACTTAATAGAAATCTAAGCCTCGTCTATCTAATTGACAGGCCCAGAATACTGAATCTATTAAATATGCCTTGTTGCCAGTAAAAATAATTCAGTGGAAAATTGAAAATTGAAATATAAATATGACTTGTTTTGTGTGTTTCCTAATAGTTTCATTTTTCACTGTTAAATATCTCATGAATGTCAGCCTTTTGCAATATTAATTTCAGTTCAAAAAGCAGAGTTTAAAGTCTGTTATACACGAAGCATTGAGTCCAGTACTGGTATCAATGTAAAAGTAAATCAGCCATTCACAAGCATATTCAACCTGTTATTTATTGAAAGTGTTCTAAGTGCCAGGCATTGTGCCGAGCAATAGAGGTAAAAGGAAAAGCACAGAAAATAAATCCCTGCCAGTAGAGAGTTAAACCCTCTTGGGGAAAGATGGGCACTAATAAAATAATCAGAAAAATGTGTAATTACAAAGTGATATGAAGAAATAGTAAAAGGGGTATCAAGGGAATATAAACGAGAGAGTTAATGTAATTTTAGGGCCAGCGAAGCTTTCCCCAATAAAATAGTATTTAAAGTGAAAGCAAAAGTATGAGTCAAAGTAACAGGGAGAAGAAATGTGTGTGTCAGCATTTGAGAAGAAACAAGAGTAGAGGTAGAACAAGAGAGGCCATATCAAACTGAAGAATAGCATCTGCAAAGACCTCAAAAAAGAGATCATATGATTACCCCCTGCCTTGCTGGTCATGATAAAGATTTCCATTACCCATCCTCAGAACAATAAGAAGCCATTGAAGAGGGGAAGGAAAAGAACATAACCTCTGCCTCATGGAACTCAGAGTATGGCAGGAGGAACTTCAACAGGTAATAAAATTGATGCTATAAAGAAGTTTGCATTAAGGGTTAGAGAAGCACAAAAGGGGACATTTAGCTCAACCTGGGGAGCCTCAATGCTTCTCTGGGGAGTAAAATGCCTGAATTGAGCCTTGAAGAATGACTAAAATTATCAAGAGAAAGGAAGATGTGTAAGTGCTCCAGTCAAAGGAACAATCTATATAAACAAATGAAAACATAAAATAAATGGCATAAGCAGAACACACAGACATGTTTTCCTTCCAGGGAGTAAAAGGCAAGAATGCCGAAAGGAGTGGAAAAACTTAAGACTTTAGAGAATCTTCATGGCTGGGGCCATAAAACCATGATAGGATTTAGTAATTCATTCTACAGGCAAGTTATTAAAGAGTGTTCAGCAGGTGATTATATGGTTACATCTCCTGTAGTTTATTCAGAATAGAGTGGTGAGGGCAGATTTAAGGTGGTCAAGAATGAATGCATGGAGACTCTTGACAATGCCATTCTAACAGGGCAGGAGAGGGAAGCTAAGAGTCTTAAGTAGAAGAGTGATAGTGGGAGTAGGGGGAAATACAGAGATTTAAGACTTATCTAGGAGGTAAAATGGGCAGGAATTAGTCATTAATTGGCTATGGAAGTGAAGTAAACTGAGAAATCTGGGAAAATCTACAAAGTCTATTGCTTGGATACCTGGGTGTACAACAGAGTCATTTAGTGATATTAATAATAGAGAATCAGGTTTTTGGATAAACTGTAATGAGTTCAGAGGTGGGACTTCTAAATAGTACTGTGAGAAGCTTGAGGAATCTTATTCCCCGGAGAGACATCTATTAAACTAATCAAAATTAGCAAAGTCAGTCAATCAAAGGAGATTCTCTGGAGATTGCTCAAAGGGCTTACAACTCAAGAAACATTAATTCAACATAGTCTATGGAGCCTACTACAAAGGATGGGATACCATGGCACTCAAGCTAAAGGCTGTATCCATACTCCTGCAGCTTTGTACTGCAGAAGACTGTACCAGCAGTTCGCATCTTCTTCAGGTCCCTGATGTGGAAAAGCTGTTCTGGGTGGATTCCACAGCGAGTAAACATCAGTATACTCTGCTTCCCATAGTTCCATGCTGTAAAAGTCCTCTACCAAGCAGCTAGTGGCATCAGGGCAGCATGACAATTTCCCTCCTCTTAACTTCCACTACATAGAGAGGATACAGATGAAAAGTACATGTAGTCCCCTATTTCCTTAAAGCTTTGTGTTAGGGGAGAGTTGCTGGGGTAGGCTTAGCAGCCAAAATACAAATTCAATTTCCTCAGCTCCCAGGGTGGAAGGGCCATTCCAGGTAGATTTGACAGCCAGAGAATATTGGCAGATCCCACTTCCCCCAACTCCGAGCTGCAGAAGATCTATACTATGTGGTAGCGAAAGCCATGCAGCAGCAGTTTCTGTTGCCACCTCCCAGCCAACACACACCGACCATCACACCAACAGGGAGGATGCAGATGGGGAAGCTGGTGGAGACTGAGTTCACACTCCACCCAGCTTTTATTCTATAGTGCAGAGATTCTGTACCATGCTGCATCCATCCAATGGAAAGGTGGAACGAGCCTGAAAGACTGGTAACACTCTGATTGTACCAAACAACATAACTTTATTTGGTTCAGACTGTTACGAAGTATAATCCTAAGCATTGTTAAAAACAAGAGAACGGGGGGCGCCTGGGTGGCGCAGTCGGTTAAGCGTCCGACTTCAGCCAGGTCACGATCTCGCGGTCCGTGAGTTCGAGCCCCGCGTCGGGCTCTGGGCTGACAGCTCGGAGCCTGGAGCCTGTTTCCGATTCTGTGTCTCCCTCTCTCTCTGCCCCTCCCCCGTTCATGCTCTGTCTCTCTCTGTCCCAAAAATAAATAAACGTTGAAAAAAAAAAATTAAAAAAACAAGAGAACGGTCAGCTAGAAATTAATGGAGTCTAACAGCTGGGTGTGATACCAATAAGACCTGCCAGAGCTCAATGGTAAGACCAGGGAAAGAGACAATCAAAGAGAACCTGCTAAAATCTGAGTCATCCTGGTGGTCATACTTCATGCATGTCCTCTGAGGAGCAACCAAAGAAGGAAATCCTGAGCTGCAAGTCCCTGAACGAATGCAAGGCAAACTTGTAGACACCTTGAACAGTGGAAGTAGTCTCTAAGCCAACTACCATTATGTTGAGGAAATGATACATAAGAATTAAAAAAAAATATATTTGGCAATTATGTGTAGAATAAGCAGAAACATGTAGCTTTGATAGCAGGACTAAGGTATCTCAGGGTTCTCTGTTGTAGGAACCAGTGCTGCTTAACATCTTTGCCTTGGAGGTTTTAGGAAAGGGGGGTGAGGGTACATTCTGATATCAATGAATTTGGGGCAAGGGAATGAGGCAACTGACACTTAGAAGCCTCAATTGTTTGGAAGTAGGAAGTATGAAAGTAAAATCATCTGCTGAGGGAGAGCAGGTAAGTGAAGTGTGGGCACAACAGCTGGGCAGAACAGAAGTAATTAACCAAGTATGAGTAAAACCATTGTTGTGCGAGGTTGAGGTACCATCTGACGTTGGAGTACATGATTTTGTGGTTACATCAATTTTGAGGGCTGATTTGTTTTATTCAAACTCTCTTAGCCCCAGGAAGTCATTAGCATGCACCCAGGGTTGTAGTTTTGCTGGAAGGATGCAACAGAGGCAGGTATGCAACATCGTTGATGGTATTGATCAGGGTCCATAAAACACACCCTGAGAGCAACAAAAGTAAAGCCAAAAGAGAGATGAATTACTGAAAGAAGGTCGTGGCATCAAGGAAGTAGAAGTGGATATGTGATTTAAAAAAAAAGTTGGAGTTTGAGTGTCTGAAAGAACTGAGAGCATCAAGACTATAAATAGCGAGTAAGACACCGGAGTTTGGTGTTTCTGATTATCATAAGGAGAATCACAGAGTATGTATGTTGACAACAAAAGCCAGGATAGAAATGAAATTTCATTGAATTCAGGATATCACATGGAGCAGAAAGAGCTAAGGTACTGGATTCATCATCAACATGAACACTGAAATCACCCTGACTGATGATTATGAATTATGTGGTTGAGAGAAAACATTAATACATCGGATATAAGGAACTGCCTATAACGTCGGTTAGTGATTGCAATGAGACCAGATGCGGTGACAGACATACAGCATTGAACACAGAGGAGGGAGACTTTTCCCCCCAGGGGTAGAAGAAATGGCAATAAAAAGGTAGAAAAATGTTGAACTCACTTTCAGGCATTCAACCATGTTGGGTGTGGCAAAAAGTATCCTTCTGTGCCTAATAATAATAATAATAATAATAATGTCAGGAATATCAGTGTATTAACAAATCTTTATTAAGGCAGGGGACACCTGGATGGTCAATGAAGAGGCTGAAGATTTATGGAAGGCTTCAGAACTTAAAGGGCAGAATAGTGTGGAAATGTGAAAAAAAGGAGATGAAGGACAATTGAAGGGTATTATGATTCAGATGAATGCTAAAGGGAGACTATGATGCCAGGAAAGTTTAGTTAGCCATAGTCCTCTAGATGTAACCTTGGTGTGTCAAACCATGGAACCACAGTAAGGGAGGTTCAGTGGGGGAGAGGGGGATGTGGAGGAGGGGGGACAGGAGTGGAAGGTGACCTCAGTAGGAGTCTCAGTGCTGTCATCTTTGCAGATATATGGCCAGGAAATCTGCAATGGTGCATTCCAGGCTCAGATTTTCAATAGTGTGTGTAATTTATATCCTATTGCAACATCCCCTAAATGGATAATTTATAAATAATTGTTCCCTGACTGCAGATGTTAGGGAACAAATTCTATTGAAGTCATTATTTCAGGAAGAGAAGCAGAGTTGGAGGGAAGGTAGGGACAGAGAATGAGGGAGAAAGGGAGAGAATTGAAAGGTGAGGAGTTAAAAAAGAGAAAGAGAGAGAGAATCAAATCATTCTATCAGTAATTGCATGTAATCAATAGGGGGACCAGAACCAACTTGCAGAAGGGATTCTTTTTGTTTTCCTGTGAATGTTGACAGTCTCTAAAAATGTTGACAAGTTGAGAATGCAGGTGTGCTGTTCAAATATTTGCCTAGTGGCTGTGGGAGAGAACCTTGGATTAAGGAGTCCCCAAGTATTTATGTTGCTAACATTAAGTTAATCAATGTGGTATAAATCAGGATGCTTATGACTTTGTCAGAATATAAACTCCTCATGGGTAGAATCCATCTCTTTTCCTACTCAAAGAAGTGTTTTGCATTAAAAACATACATAAAAACACCTTCAATAAGTGCATTTGATAGCTTGATAATACCTACACTTTACCTTGTAAGGCAATCAATATTTAATCCTAGACTAAGATATGTAGAATCTTCCTTCTGTTGCCCTCGTATAGAGTAATTCATTGTTCAACAGCACACACATATGCATGCGCCTCCCACAACTATACACATAAAGGTATGCTTATACCACCACACACAAAACTATGCCTAGGTAATTGCATATATGTATACACAGATAAGCCATGTTTCTACAATTAAATTAGAAGGGTACATGTTTTCCTTCATAGCTATTATATTTTATACTGGGTGACATTGCATGCCATATTAAAGCCTGATTTCTCTTAACTTTGTATAAAGCACTGTTTTTTTCAAATGCCAAATAAAGCCACAATTTCATTTTAAGATAATTAACATGGGTAATAGATTTCTTCCCACAAGTTTACAAAGCAACATTAAAATGTTATGTGTATTTTAACATGGAGGAAAAATGTTTATTAAACTAGATTCAATGAGATTGAAGATTCATCTTAGGACCAGTCAGGGTACTTTGGAAGGTACATTAATTCCTCAGGACAATGTAAAATATTCTTTAGCTATTTTAGACTGAAATATATTTATAGAACTACTATTATTTATGTCTAATTAAATAATTTTTTCTCTTCTGAAAAGCTGATTTCTCTTTCACTCTTGTGAAACACGTTGTAACTATTGATAAGACATTCAATTAAAAAAAACATAGCTAGAAATATTATCACAATTCATAATTTATCATCTCTTTCTGAGTATCTTATTCAATAATTCAAATTCCCTGTAGCTTTTATTTTTGCCATTGCCATTTTTAAGACTTACAGAAACCTGTTGATTAAGACACACACAAACATATATATATATACATTTTAGATTTAGATTTAGATTAAATTTTAGATTTAGATTTAGATTAGATATATATATATATATATATAATTTAGATTAAGACATATATATATAAATTTTAGTATGTCAGTGCTTTATTTCTTTCACACTCTGGACATCTGTGTACAATTATCCATTGTTGAGAAAAATCTCTCTCTGTAGTGTGAAATTTGAAATCAGTTGTTTAATTATCTTTTGTGTTGAATATTTGTGGCTAAGTATCACTTGACTAGTGTCAAGCTAAAAACTCTTCAATTAAAGTGACTCTCCAGGGAACATACACTATCTTGTATTATAAATGTGACATGACAAAAAAGGAAAGAAAGGGGACAGAGTTGTTAACATCTCTACAAGTAAGTGGAATCATTCTTACAGGTAGTGGCTTATTCAGGTGCCCTGGAAGCCAACTCCATGATGGAGATTTAAGTGCTGGATGGAATTGAGGAATGGTCTAGAGAATGATGCCTGAAAAGAGAAGGGAGCAAGACTGAGATGAAGGTGAGTTCCAACTGTAATGCAGTTGCTTAGAGGCTTCAGCTGGTCTCCAGGGAGTTCTGGTCCTTCAGAGTCATCTCAGATTGAAGCCAGAGGCCAGGCATTTGCACCTGGTATATACTGGTCATTGGATGCAAAACTCCCCCGAAGGCAGGGAGAACATTTGGTGAGGCAGCCCCTTCCACAGCCTGGAAAGGGATTCATGTGTGAGCCATCAGCCAAAAGGAGGAATAATCGCTGCCATCCTAAAAGGGGATCTCATTAATGCACTATAATATCCAGCACTTTAACAAAAATTATAATTGTTATTTTTAGCCCTCAGTCTTCTCTGATTCTAAAACCTAAATGGTGATACTTCCTCAGACATCACCTGATAGCCACTGATGTCATTCTTATATTTGTCACCTCCTAGAGGTATCAGTATATTCCCATGCACTGGCTGGATTTCTATAACAAGTTTTCCGTCAAAATCTCAAAATGCAGAAAATTTAAGATAGCAATTCAAATAATGTTGTTACTTCTTAAACTTGAAAGCAAAACAAAAGAAAACATGAACAACATAAGAAAACATTTCTTAGACAGAAATCAACGTAAGGATTCTACTCATTGCCATCTTACTAATGGCAAGATAATATCTAAAAAAGAGGTCATGCAGCATGAAGAGAAGCCTCACAGATTTCACAAGAAAACATGAAAGTTTATTATACACAGATTTTGTGAGGAAAAGAATTGCAAAAAGTCAGAAAATAAATTTTTTGGATAGATGTCTATGGGCTATCTTCTCTCATACACAAAGTAAAAGCAGAATACTTGAAATTTAACGTATTTTGTGGATACCACCAAGACGTTTTTTGACTGGGAATCATAAAGACAATGCTATGATGATTCTAAGTCATTGAAAATTTTGCATGCAAAATTCACTTGCATCTCTCCACAACTATAAACCTCAGAAAATGAAGTACCTCTCTACTTAGCCAAACATTCACTCATCCATTCATTCAACAGAAATTTAATGAATACCTGCTATGTGTCAGGCATTGTTCTCAGATCAGAAAACAGAAAAGTGAATAAAAAATACTGTTGTTAATTGTGTTTCTAGTCTTCATTTTTTTCTTCTGTGTTACTATATGCTTTGAAAAATTTAAAGTGCTCTTCCACTGTGGATGGAGAATACTTCCTTGGCTCTTGACTTTGGAAATGGCCATGTGCTTTGATTTGGCCAATAGAAGAAGACAGGCAGGGTTGATGGTGTGTTAGTTTCAAATCTAGTTTTCAAGAGACCTTTCCTGTCTCCATGTGCTCTCCTCACCTTTGATCAACACAATGAGAAAAATATATCTGGACTAGTTTTCCAATCTAGAAAGAAAGACACAGTAAGAAGCATCCCAGCTAAGCTCAAATTAGATCAACTGATCCCTAGACAACCCACAGTTTTAGGAATAAATAAATGTGTATTATTGTATGCCACTGAACACTGGAGTTTTGTAATAGTTGCTAACTGAAAAAATAAATACCTTTAGGCATTTCATAATTAAATGTGATAGAAAAACATATGGATTTAACACACTTTGGTAAATAACATAATAGAAACAAGGAGCTGAATCCTGAGAGAAATGAAACAAAAAATAACTGCCTGAAATGATCAAGTACATGAGTATAAAATTGTGATATTGTGAGAACAGGCAATAAATTACCTAACATTATAGAGAATGTAGATCCACAGATTGTTTTTAATATAAAAATCACAAAACTGGCACTAATTCAGGATATATAAAGGGATAAGCAACTACTCAGACATCTAATTCTAATTCTGCTAAAAGCAGATCATCCAATAAACAAAAGAAAAAAAAACAGCATTATTTATCTTTCAGCCAAGTTCATTTCTCAACAGATTGAAAAGGGCAATGAGAAAAACTGCTTACTCTGGATTTAATTTTTAACTAGCAAAGAATGGCTTGTTTGTAAACTCAACTACAGAAAATAATACCCATATGTTGGAATCTATCACATTAACTTTTTAAAATAAATGCTTAATTTAGAATAGTTTTAGATTATGGAAAAGTTGCAAAAATAGTACAGAAAGCTCACAAATACCCCACACCAAGTTTCCCTTATTTTTAACATGTTCCATTTTTACAGTGTATTTGTCTCAACTAAAGACTATTTATAGACTATTGTTTTTTAAAGTCCATATTCCATTCAGATTTCCTTAGCTTTTACCTAATATTCTTTTTCTGTTGCAGGTTTTCACCCAGCAAGTCACATTACATTTATTTGTCGAATCTCCTGAGGTTCCTTTTGACTGTGACAGTTTCTCAGATATTCTTTGTTTTTGATAACCTTGACATTTTGAGGAGTACTGGTCAGGTATTTTGTAGAATGTTCCTCAGTTGGGATTTCTCTGATGTTTTCCTCCTGATTAGATGTGGAATTATGGAATTGGGGAGAAAGACCACACGGGTAAAGTGTCATTCTCATCACATCATATCAAGGGTATATGCTATCAATATGACTTGTCCCTGCTGATCACCTTAACCTTGATCAGCTGCCTCCAGCTAATGTAGTGGTTGTCAGGTTTCCCCACTGCAAAATTACTTTTCCTCCCCTTTCCATATTGTACCTTTTGAATGTAAGTCATCATGTGCAGCCCACACTTAAAGACTATGTAGTTATGCTCCACCCCCTTGGGGACAGAGTATGTACATGAAATTATTTAGAATTCTACATGGTAGATTTGTCTATGCTATCCTCCACTATCCTATCCTATTTATTTTTTTATTTATTATTTTTATTTAGTCATATATATCAGTATGGAGTCATGGGTATTTATTTTATACTTTGGGTTATAATCCAATATTATTTTATGCTCAAATTGTCTTTAATTTCAGCAAGTATAAAGGAACTCTTTCAGTTGGCACCTATATCCCTCTCACATATCCCACTGGTGTGTGTGTGTGTGCATTTTCTTACTTTCTGGCACTGCACTGGAGAATGATACTAGAAATCAAGTTATAGGTGTTATATGTACTCATTGTTACTGGAGTATCATTGTTCTTAGCACCTCGCAGCTGAAATTAGGTGAGTGTGCCAATTCATGTATAAACACATACCTGTCTATCTAAGCCAAAACTTCAGGTCACACTAATGTGTCAAACTTGAATCCATTCCCACATGGATCATTTTATCCTCCTCTGCTTGCTTATTTGTAAACTTCTACTCCAACAATGGAAACCTGGCTCCCACTATCCACTATCCATTTACTTAATTTTTAAATCGTTAACCCATACACCCATGGGACACCATTTTATCAGCTGGAAGACATTGCCTTTTAGTTTTGCAAACTCTACTTATTTCCAAAATTGCATAGATCAGCACCATTCTTCCCACCACCTTCAATGAACTGTTTTATCCATTTGTACAAAAGACCATTCCTTTGTCACATCATACATCCCATAGTGAGATTCTTTGACCTGCTAAACACTTTAAGCATTTTTTTCATACATTAATGGTCATTCTTTGGCCCATAAAATTGTACAGGTTTTGACATATTCACAGTGTCATGTTTCTACCATTAAAGTACCATACAGAGTACTTTTACAACCTTGAAAATTCCCTTTCCTCTTCTATTCAACTTCTCTCCAAAACATTGTCAAACATAGATATGTTTACCATCTCAACAGTTTTTCCTTTTACAAAATATCATATAAATGGAATTATACAGTATGTAGCCTTTTCAGATTGGATTCTTTCACTTAGCAACATAAATTAACAATTTGTCTATGTCTTTGGGTAGCTTGATAGCTCATTCTTTTTTATCACTAAATTATATTCCATTGTACAGACATACCACAGTGTGTTTATACATTCACTACTGAAGAAAATCTTGGTTGCTTCACGTTTTGAATATGAATTATGAATAATGATATTGTTAACATCTGCATACAGGTTTTTGTGTATACAAAAGGTTTCAATCACTTGGGTAAGGAGTGTGATTGATGGGTCATACAGCAAGATTATGTTTCACTTTTTAAAAAAATTACTTTAATTCCTATCTTTGTTCCCTTGTTCCTCTATAAGCAAGGTGTTTTTGTTGTCTCCTTCATTTAATTTTGAGAAAAAGACAGAGAGAGACAGAGAGAGCATGAGGAGAGGAGAAGCAGAGAGGGAGACACAGAATCCAAAGTAGGCTCCAGACTCTGAGCTGTCTGCACACAGCCTGACGTGGGGCTTGAACCTAAGAACCATGAGATCATGACCTGAGCCGAAGTTGGATGCTTAACTGACTGAGCTACCCAGGTGCCCCATGTCCCTTTTAGAGTCTTTCAAAATGTTCTCTCTCTTTGGCTTTCTGCAGTTTGAATACGATATGCCAAGCTTGAGGGAGTTTTTCTGGGGATTCTTTTGTTATTTTTTTGTTTTTATTTTTTTTTTCTATATATTCTGTTTTATCAGCTTGATATTCTCTGAGCTTTCTGGAACCTGTTTCTTGGTGTCTGTCATTAATTTGGAAATTTCTCACCCATTATTACTTCAAATATTTCTTCTGCCCCATTCTTTTTCTTCTCATTTGGAATTCTAATTATGCTTGAAATTGTTGAAAGTCAAATATGTTGTATTAGGTAATAGAAACTAAGATAAATGGGACTTTAAGTATTTATGTTAATTTAGTTAGAAGTTAGGCTGTGTTTATTGTTTGTGATAGCTATAGATGTCCAAGACTTCAGTTTCCTCTATTGTCTTTATTTTTGTCCTCCCTCTGATGTTGGGACTCCATAAATATTCCTCTTCAGAGATAGAGCCTGTATGTTACAGATTTTGAGGTGTAATCCCCTGTTGCTATACTGGAGCCACATTTATGTGATGATAAAGTGTGAGTAGGTGGAAACATTACATAATTTTCTGATTCAATCTCAGTCTTTTAGCTGGTCTATGTCTCCAAATTGTGACCTACAGAATTGTTTTCTCTGGTGGTATAGCTACCCTGCCCCCAACTCTTTCCTGCCTTAGTGTTCACAGTCTGTTTTCTTGTACCCCAACACCCTTTGACTCTGTTTCCCCTGCATACACTTTGGTGAGACAGTAAGGTTAGATTGTGCTGAAGTGGAAACAGTGTCCATCCCCAAGTAGGATATAAGTTTGGTGAAGTTTTTTTTTTGTTGTTTTTTTTTTTTCCCTAGAGAGTAAGTCTTTGTCATGGAAAATGCTCTAGGTCAATTCACAGTATTTACTCTTCTCTTCCTGCCAGAGCTACAAAGGATCTTCTTCCAAGGTTTACCATGGAAACCTGGTAGGATTTCTGGAAATAAAAGTCAAAATAGTGTGGGGAAACACCCAAGACAAAAGTCCCCAGTTGTTTCTCACTCTTCATGCTAGCCTCCACCCAGCCTGCAGCAATTCATCAGCCACTATTTAATTGTTCTTACAAGTTTGTGGTTCCAGAGGCTTCTGCTCTGGGTAAGCAGATATCAGCTATGACTCTGATGTTCCTATCTCTTCAGACTTCAAGGAGATAGTTGGCTCTTTGATCGCAGTTCTCTGCGGGGGGGGGGGGGGGGGGGTCGGGGGGGTCACAAAGAAGTCACTGATTTTCAGAGTGCCTAGCTTTTCCTTATTTTAAAGATGAGGGTGATTGCTTCCAAGCTCTTATTATGTCTGAGTTCAAACCAAAGTCTCAGATAATTTTTAAATAGCCAGGATCTTTCAAAGTAGATGTAGTGCTTAAGAGATTGTGACTTCACTCTAATTGAACAATAAAGCTTATCATGAAAGGGGGAGCATGTGGAATAAACATGATAGAAATAATTCATATATTACGTATGAAATTGGACTAAATGATATTTGGAAGGTGTTCCACTCTTGAGATTCCATGATTCTCTAAACTTTGATGAGACAGAGCAAGTCAACCAAATGAGTAAACTCTCCAATGGTATGTTTATCAACATGAGAATGCCTTAGAGCAGTGGGCTTTAGCTAGAAATCCCTAAATTGAATTCAAGATTATTATGAACTTTCTGAAGCTGTATAAAACATTGTGCATGTAGGATCATCCATGTGTTTTATCATGCAAAGAGAATCTGTAGCTTTCAACAGATTCTAAAAGAGGTTCATAACTTCTGTAAAATACTAAGAATTAAAATTTTCACTATTATTGCCTATATCTAGCTTCATTCAATAAACAGAGGATATGAGTGGTGTAGAAGTTTTATTGCTTCCTATTAAGTTACATTCAATTCAGAAATCAGGTATTACATATCAGGTATCAGGCACTGATGACTGAATGCAACGGATCCTGCCCTAGTTAGGGAGAAAATGGAGTAAGCAGACTATTATACATTTTTGGTTATATGTTCAATGTGTTCAAAAGTCCAGAGATAACAGAAAGGTTGACCTTTGAAAGGAACTACAAAGAGTTCAATATGTTGGGGCAACGTGGGTGCTCATTTTGTGAATAAAAGGATGTTTGCATGGAAATGCTGGCAGAGGTCATTTCACGAAAGGCCTCTGTGCCATGTTAAGGATTTTAAACATCCTGAAATCTATGAAGAGTCACTAGAAGGTATTTTTAGCTGAATAGAGATACACTGTCCATTTAAGTAATAGAAAATTTACTCTAGCACTTACTGTGAGGAATATATAGGGTGGTATGGTAGAACACTCAACCAAAAACTAGACTGAAGAAACCTGACAGATAAATGTGGAGATGATTCAAATTAAAAAGGAGTTGGGCACCTGGGTGGCTCAGTTGGTTAAGCGTCTGACTTCAACTCGGGTCATGATCTTCTGGTTTGTGAGTTCAAGCCCCGCGTCAGGTTCTGTGCTGACAGCTCAGAGCCTGGAGCCTGCTTCGGACTCTGTGTCTCCTCTCTCTGCCCCTCCCCTGCTCATGGTCTCTCTCTGTCTCTCAATAATAAATAAATACTTTTTAAAAACTTAAAAAAAAGGATTACCTGAAATATGGATATGGCAATAGGATGGGAAAAAATAATATGGATTCCAGAGACATTAAGATGAGTACTGGATGTGGGGAGGAAGAGGAGAAAGAAACACAGCATGACCTTTCTTGTTCCTAGCTTTTGCATTCCCAGGTAGTAATTAGGAATTATCTTATTAATTAATTTTTCAAATAAAATAACAATTTTACTCTAAATTTTAAAAAAAGTTTCATAGATTTTATTTCAAGCTATAGTGTCAAATGAAATATCAGGTAAATACTTATGTATAGAGCAGGTGCTTGTTTGTGTATTTGTTTGATTTGGATTTACTGATGCAAATATGAATAGTGCCTCTAGGACAGATTTTTTTTTTCATTTTTTGCACCTTTCTGCTGGATTGTTCATCTAAACATGGTTTAAGGATAAAACAAACACTTGGAAATATTAATCTGTATCTTTCATCTGTGTAGAGAAAAAGAAGACCTGCTTTCCTCTGGTTGTTGCTTCTCTAGATAATTTGAAGTGATGGCTGAGTCATTGAATATGCTGCTCACTGATGCCACGTTGTGAAATATTGATGATGTATTACTGTGAAGCAATTTGAGGCACTGATGTGAAAGGTGCTATTCAAACTGAAGTTAGAATTTGTTCTTAGGTAACACATGGTAAGGTTTACCAGCATCTGTAAGCAGCTAATCTCAAGTTCAATTATACTTAAATTGAAAGAGAGATACCTGCTATCACCATCAGAGGCCAAACTAAAAAGAAAAAGGGTGGGGGTGGGGTTAGCCACTGTAGTTCCTAATGGAATATCAAACATAGAAAATACAAGACTCCAGGACTGAGTTTATCAGCTTATAGCACATTTGCAACAAAAGATTCCTCTAAGCAATGAGGGCAACTTCCAGAGGATAAGATATTGGCTGAGGCACTGACAAGAGCAAAGTAAAATTTTCCTGAGCAAATGACTCTTCAGTGGCTGTTTGTTCTTTCACAATAGTTGTCAGGTTCATACTGCAGGGTTTATATTATAAATTGGTATCTGGATACCTATAGAAATGTGTAATGTTCTGGTGGAGATAATGTTGAAGAGAATGCAGAAAGTATTTTACTCCATCTTACTACTTTCTAATTTTGGACTTGCAAAATTAATAGGTCAGCAGTGGAGATAAGACACATTTCTCCCCTTCTGGCCCTTGAAGGTAAACTTTCCTTAAAATGCCACAAAAGAGTCCATTTACAAGAGTCTAAATTATAAGAGGAGCCTGGAAATCATCTCGGGCCATCCAGTTGTAAAGGGAAAGCCCCAGGAGAGAAGGGGATTCCGGACACAGTTAATGCTAAAATGGACCTAATACTATTATAAACTAGGCACAAAGGATGCATTATACACATGTGATAACAACACACCCCATTTCCTCTTTCTAACACACTACACAAACTGCCCTATTTTCTCCCCCATTTAATTGATCACGTTAACCAGTCTTCACTTCTTTAAAGATCTTAGATGGGAGGGGTCAAGATGAATGGAATGATTCTGTTCTAGGCCACCTCACCAGTAGATCACACAGTAAAGAGAATTCCAGAATCTAAATGAGCTCTAATTTAGGAATCAGTAATGTTCCTACAGACGTTTGTAGTATCCACCTGTCTTCTCCATCACCTGTGTGGTACTCAGCACCCCGTAACATGGGGACGTCCCATTTCCTTTGTTTAACATCTACCTCCGCTTGGTGGCAGTCCACTCCTCAAAATATGTTACAACACAGAATCTCAGAAAATGTGGCTCTTTGTAAACAAGGCTTCTGTAAACCACCTTCTCCAATAGATAACAAAGGACTAACCAGTCTTAAAAAACATTCTACCTCCAGTGAGGAGCCCATCAACCATATTTGCATAAATGAAGGAATGGAGGAATATGTCCTAAGAAGAATTGTGATGCATGATGTTTCTTTTTTCCCCCCTGAAATCCTCTGATTTTAACCATGTGGAAATATCAAGTAATTTGTTTAGGATGTCAAACAAATTCAATCTATCTCAGTAAAATTTTCATAGTGCCTACTATATGTCATGTGCTGTTCTTAGCAAACAAATGTAAAAAAGACATGGTCCCTGTCCTCAAAACCAGCAGCAGCTAGGTATGAAGAGGATCACTACACACTATTGTGATATGTGCCATGACAAAGGGTTGCCCCAAAACCTTAGACTATACAAATAAGGCGATAGCTTTCTGTGCCTTGGGGATACAGGGAAGACACACAAATGGAATTTATGCTGCATTTTAAAGATTATATTTATCAGATAAAAAATAAAAAGCAAACAGAAAAATATATATACATAAATATGTATTTGTATATATAAATGATATATACAAATATGCATATAAATGATATATACAAAAGTCATTGACAAGAAGGAATAGCAACATGCTTAGGGCTTTAAAGTGGTACAGTGTATCATGTATTCAGGCTATTTGGCACATGCTCTCTAGAAGGAGACATGACTGGTCAGGTTGTGGGTAGATAATGACGGTTTTTATATGCCAAAGGAGAAGTACAGATTTTATTTTGAAGGTAGATTTTAAGCATGAAGTGATAAAGTAAAAAACTGAATATACAGGGTAGAGAAAGACAAACTACAACAGGAAAGATATTGACAAAGAGAAACCACAATATCCTTTTCTAGCTAAAAGCAATGGGCCCTTCAATTTCCAAAGTAGTACATACATACACACATACATGCAAAATTATAAAATTAGTATTTTATGATAATAAAAATTTAAATTTAGGCATGAGATTTGTTGTTTAAAGATATAAATATAAAACATATAAATATAAATATAAATATAAATATAAATATAAATATAAATATAAATATAAATATAGGGCGGAACACCATAGAAGCTTTTTGTGTGTCTCGCGTCCATGAAGCACAGCCAGACCAACACTAAACCATCCTGCACACCTAGAAAACTGACTAGAGGATTAACACAACAATCTGCACAACTTGAACCAAAGAATTCAGCAGGTACGTGATGCAGAGAGGTGAACTTGGGGAGAAAGAAGCCCTGGCGGGCAGGGAGGTGTTTCTGAAGGCAGAGAGAGGATGCAGACAGAGGGAGAATATGGGAAAAGCACCCCTTCCCAAAAGCAGCTGGAGAGAAAGTGGAAAATTGGAAACAGCTACAGGGAGTGAACTAAAAAGGGATAAAGTAGAAAGGAAAGGATTTAAATTTCATTAAGACTGTGTGTCTTACATCCATGAAATACAGCCAGACCAACACTAAAACATCCTACACACCTAGAAAACTGATCGGAGGATTAACACAACAATCTGCACAACCTGAACCACAGAATTCAGCAGGTATGTGGTGCGGAGAGGTGAACTTGGGGAGAGAGAAGCCAGCGGCGGGCAGGGAGCTGCTTTTGCAGGTGGAGAGAGGACGAAGACTGGGGTGGGGGAGAATTCGGGAAAAGCACCCCTCCCTAGAAGCAGCTGAAGAGAAAGCGGAAAATTGGAAACAGCTGCAGGGACTAAACTAAAAAGGGAGAAAGGAGAAAGGAGAGGGTTTAAATTCCATTAAGACTGTAAACAAGGGGAGTGCAAAGTCTGCAACTCTGCAGCTCAATACCTGGTGGTGCTCTGGCGGGAAGGGCGAATCCCCAGGAGCAGAATGGAGTCCAGGAGGTTCTCGAGCCACTTGGGGAAAAGCGGTTCCACTGCTGGAAGGACATTTGGTAGAGACTGTTGAAGCCACCTGGTCCCAGCAGACCCTAGAAAATGGCCACATTCGCTGGTGCTGGAACAAGGTCGTTAAGGGTGAAGCCTGGTGCCAGATGTGTGTTGTGATTTTCCATAGTCCCTGAAACACTGCTGCTACACTATCTGGCGAACTTTTTCTGGGGCAGACTGGCACCTGGCCATAGTCTCGGGGCACTGGCAGTAGCACAGTCCCGCAAGCATTCCTGGGTGCAGCCGGCATCCGGCCATTGCTCAGTGAGACCATTCAGCAGAAGGGCGGAACAGGACAAAGCCACAGTCCTTCAGAAGTAACGGAGCTGGGAGAACAGCCGCATCTGAGACAAAACTCTGGAGAGAAGTACTGCCTGGGTCTTGGTCACAGACAGTGAAGAAGCGGGGAGTGGATGAAAGCCGAAGACAGAGGACAGGTGCACGATTGCTGCTCAGGGAGAACAGAGTTCCTTCCAATACTAGAGACTGGATACCTGGGTGATGCCATTTTCACCATTACTGCGCATGCGCATACGCAACTACAAGCGCGGCAACACCCCACCCCAGTAGGCTAGCAGCGCCATCTAGTGGAGAACAGAGCCATTACACTGAGCCCTGCCCAACTGGGCCAACCTCACTCTTCAAGAACACAAGTATCACCGCCTACTTAGCTTATGGACTATAAAGCACTTCATAGTCTGACTTCTAGGGGAAAACAAAGTAATTTCAGTCCTATTTCAATCCGGTAGCAGGTCCATCTATTCAATTTTCTTTCTTTCTTTTTTTTTCTCTTTTTCACTACTTTTCTTTTTCTTGAATACAGAAAGAGAAAAAATTCATTTTTCTTTTCAATTTTTATTAAAAATATTTTTCTTTACTTTTTTCACTATATTTTTTAAATTTTTTGTAATTTTTTTCAAATTCTATTTTACTTCCATCATTTTATTTTAGTCTACTTCAGTGTATTCACTTTTTCAAATTTTAAAACGATTTCTTTTTTCTTTTTCCTTTTCCTATTTTTCGTTTCTTTTCTTTTTCTTGAAAGCAGAAAGAGAAAAATTTCATCTTTACTTTCAATTTCTATTACAAATATTTTTCTTTAATTTTTTACTATGTTTTTTATTTTTATGTAAATTTTTTTCAAATTCTATTTTACTTCCATCATTTTCTTTTAGTCTACTACAGTGTATTCACTTTTTCATATTTTCAAACGATTTCCTTTTTTCCCCTCTTTTTTCTCTTTCTCGTTTCTTTACTTTTTCTTGAATACAGAAAGAAAAAATTCATTTTTATTTTTAATTTTTATTAAAAATATTTTTCTTTAGTTTCTTTCTAGTATATTCTTTACTTTTGTGTAAATTTTTTCAAATTTTCTTTTACTTCCATCATCTCATTTTAGTCTACTTCAGTGTATTCATTCTTTTCAAATTCTCAAATGATTTCCTTTTTTCCTCCCTTTTTATCTCTAATCTATCAAACCACTTTCTTTTTTTTTTTTTTTAATTTTTTTTTTCTCCACGTTTTTATTTATTTTTGGGACAGACAGAGACAGAGCATGAACGGGGGAGGGGCAGAGAGAGAGGGAGACACAGAATCGGAAACAGGCTCCAGGCTCCGAGCCATGAGCCCAGAGCCTGACGCGGGGCTCGAACTCACAGACCGTGAGATCGTGACCTGGCTGAAGTCGGACGCTTAACCGACTGCGCCACCCAGGCGCCCCTCAAACCACTTTCAACACCTAGACCAAAACACACCTAGGATCTAGCATCATTTATTCGATTGTGTGTGTTTAATTTTTAATTTTAATATTTTCTTAATTTTATTTTTTTTTATTTTAATTTTTCTACCTCATTAATTCCTTCTCTCCCTTCAAAATGACAAAATGAAGGAATTCACCCCAAAAGAAAGAGCACAAAGAAACGACAGCCAGGGATTTAACCAACACAGATACAAGCAAGATGTATGAACCAGAATTTAGAATCACGATAATAAGAATACTAGCTGGAATCGAAAATAGATTAGAATCACTTTCTGCAGAGATAAAAGAAGTAAAAACTAGTCAGAATGAAATGAAAAATGTTATAACTGAGCTGCAATCACGGATGGATGCCGCAGCGGCAAGGATGGATGAGGCAGAACAGAGAACCAGCAATATAGAGGACAAACTTATGGAGAATAATGAAGCAGAAAAAAAAGAGGGAGATTAAGGCAAAAGAGCACGATTTAAGAATCAGAGAAATCAGTGACTCATTAAAAAGGAACAACATCAGAATCATGGGGGTCCCAGAAGAGGAAGAAAGAGAAATAGGGTAGAAGGGTTATGTGAGCAAATCATAGCGGAAAACTTTCCTAACCTGGGGAAAGACATAGACATAAAAATCCAGAAAGCACAGAGGACCCCCATTAGATTCAACAAAAACAGGCCATCAACAAGGCATATCATAGTCAAATTCACAAAATACTCAGGCAAGGAGAGAATCAAGAAAGCAGCAAGGGAAAAAAAAGTCCCTAACTTACAAGGGAAGACAGATCAAGTTTGCAGCAGACCTATCCACAGAAACTTGGCAGGCCAGAAAGGAGTGGCAGGATACATTTAATGTGCTGAATCAGAAAAATATACAACCAAGAATTCTTTATCCAGCAAGGCTGTCATTCAAAATAGAAGGAGAGATAAACAGTTTCCCAAACAAAAATTAAAGGAGTTTGTGACCACTAAACCAGCCCTGCCAGAAATTTTAAGGGGGACTCTCTGAGGGGAGAAAAGATGAAAAAAAAAAAAAAAAGACCAAAAGCAACAAAGACTAGAAAGGACCAGAGAACACCACCAGAAACTCTAATTCTACAAGAAACATAATGACAATAAATTCATATATTTCAGTACTCACTCTAAACGTCGATGAACTCAATGCTCTAATCAAAAGACCTAGGGTAACAGAATGGATAAAAAACAAGATCCATCTATATGCTGTTTACATGAGACCCACTTTAGACCTAAAGACACCTTCAGATTGAAAGTAAGGGGATAGAGAACCATCTATCATGCTAATGATCAACAAAAGAAAGCCAGAGTAGCCATACTTATATCAGACAATCTAGACTTCAAAATAAAGACTGTATCAAAAGATGCAGAAGGGCATTATATCATAATTAAGGGGTCTATCCACCAAGAAGACGTAACAATTATAAACAATTATGCACCGAATGTGCAAGTGCCCAAACATAAAAATCAATTAATCACAAACATAAACTCATCTATAGTAATACCATAATAGTAGGAGACTTCAACACCCCACTCAGTACAGTGGACAGATCATCTAATAAAAAAATCAACAAGGAAACAATGACTTTGAATGACACACTGAACCCCATGGACTTAACAGATACATTCAGAACATTTCATCCTAAAGCAGCGGAATATACATTCTTCTCCAGTGCACATGGAATATTCTCCATAATAGACCATATACTGGGAAACAAATCAACCCTAAGTAAGTACAAAAAGATCGAGAGAATAGCATGCATATTTTCAGACCACAATGCTATTAAACTCGAAATCAACCACACGAAAAAATTTGGAAATGTAACAAATACTTGGAGACTGAAGAACATCCCACTAAAGAATGAATGAGCCAACCAAGAAGTTAAAGAGGAAATTAAAAAGTATATGAAAGCCAATGAAAATGATAACACCACAACCCAAAACCTCTGGGACACAGCAAGGGCGGTCATAAGAGGAAAAGTATATAACAATCCAGGCCTTCCTAAAGAAGGAAGAAAGATTTCAGATACACAACCCAATTTTACACCTTAAAAAGCTGGCAAAAGAACATCAAATAACAGGAAATAATAAAGATTAGAGCAGAAATTAATGCTATTGAAACCAAAAAAAACAAAACAAACAAACAAAAAAAAAAACCAGTACAACAGATCAATGAAACCAGAAGCTGATTCTTTGAAAGAATTAACAAAATTGATAAACCACTAGCCAGTTTGGTCAAACAGAAAAAGGAAAGGACCCAAATAAATAAAATCAAGAATGAAAGAGGAGAGATCACAACCAACACAGCAGAAATAAGAACAATAGTAAGAGAATATTATGAGCAATTATATGCCAATAAAATGGAAGAAATGGACAAATTCCTAGAAACATATACACTACCAAAACTGAAACAGGAAGAAATAGAAAATTTGAACAGACCCATAACCAGTAAGGAAACTGAATTAGTAATCAAAAATCTGCCGAAAAACAAGAGTCCAGGGCCAGATGGCTTTCCAGGAGAATTCTACCCAACATTTAAGGAAGAGTTAACACCTATTCTCTTGAAGGTGTTCCAAAAAATAAAAATGGAAGGAAAACTTCCAAACTCTTTCTATGAAGCCAGCATTATCTTGATTCCAAAACCAGACAGAGACCCCACTAAAAAGGAGAACTATAGACCAAATTCCCTGATGAACATGGATGCAAAAATCCTCAACAAGATATTAGCCAATTGGCTCCAACAATACATTAAAAAAATGTATTCACCACGACCAAGTGGGATTTATACCTGGAATGCAAGGTATGTTCAATATCCACAAAACAATTAACGTGATTCATCACATCAATAAAGAAAGGACAAGAACCATATGATCCTCTCAATCGATCCAGAGAAAGAATTTGACAAAATACAGCATCCTTTCTTGCTAAAAACCATCAAGAAAGTAGGAATAGAAGGAGTATACCTCGAAATCATAAAGGTCCATATATGAACAACCCAATGCTAATATCACCCTCAATGGGGAAAAACAGAGCTTTCCCCCTAAGGTCAGGAACAAGACAGGGATGTCCACTCTCACCACTGTTATTCAACATAGTGTTGGAAGTCTTAGCCTCTGCAATCATAAAACACAAAGAAATAAATGCATCCAAATTGGCCAGGAGGAGGTCAAACTTTCACTCTTCACAGATGACATGATACTCTATATGGAAAACCCAAAATATTCCACCAAAAATCTGCTAGAACTGATTCATGAATTCAGCAAAGTTGCAGGATATAAAATCAATGCATAGAAATCGGTTGCATTCCTATACAGCAAACTAGGTACAGCTACTCTGGAAAACAGTATGTTTATAGCAGCACTATCAACAGCACTGGAAACAATGTTTATAGCAGCACTATCAACAATAGCCAAAGTATGGAAAGAACCCCAATGTCCATCAATGGATGAATGGATAAAGAAGATGTGGTGTGTACATACACACACACACACACACACACACACACACATATATATATATACACAATGGAGTATTACTCGGCAATCAAAAAGAATGAAATCTTGCCATTTGCAACTATGTGGATGAAACTGGAGGGTATTATGCTGTGTGAAATTAGTCAGAGAAAGACAAAAACCATATGACTTCACTCATATGAGTACTTTAAGAGAAAAAACAGATGAACATAAGGGAAGGGAAACAAAAATAATATAAAAACAGGGAGGGGGACAAAACAGAAGAGACTCATAAATATGGAGAACAAACTGAGGGTTACAGGAGGGGGTGTGGGAGGGGGGATGGGCTAAATGGGTAAGGGGTACTAAGGAATCTACTCCTGAAATCATTGTTGCACTATATACTAATTTGGATGTAAACTAAAAATAATAAAAAATTAAAATTAAAATTAAAATTAAATAAATAAATATAAGTAAGCCAAAAGAATTGAACTTCTTGTTCACATAAAGTGACCATTGAAGTATTACCTTCATTTCCCTAAAAAATGTAATTATGGCTTTAAAAGCATTGAAGAGCAATGCAGGATTTTACTGAATTCCCTTGTAAAGGTGGTGGAAGTTCAGCAAGAAAGGCAGGAAATTAAACTACACCAACACAGCAAAATTTCCTTAAAAATATTCTGTAGACATGTTTCTTCTGAGAGTTCGTCTTGTCATAGCAGTTGCTTACAAACTTATCTCTTCTCTATTTCTACCTCCCACACCACTCCTCACCGTCTCACCCACCCATTCGTGCAGCCTCCTTCCACAAAGCACTCTGTCTTTTCTAATAGAAATGCTAGTTAACTCTTTTGACTGGTTTCTTCCAGATTTCTTCTGGCCTCTATCAGCGCTAATATCAGATATTAACACTTATTAGCAAAAGTCTGGTAACCTATCAGCATGATGAGTACTATATCTTTAGAAGGCAGGAGATGAGGACAGCATTATGAATTCTTTGACATTCATATTTTGTCCTGTTACCAAAGGGAAAAAAAGGAGTAGAAAGAGGGAGTCATATCCCTGCTGTTAACTGGGTGTGCAAGGAGAGCATGGATGCATAAAGCACTCATTCATATTTGTGTTTGTATATAGAGAAGAGGTAAGTAGGGCTGTAGTTAGTGTAATGCACACTTGTGTGGAAGACAGGAGATTCAAATTCTGTTCCTTTTAAATTTTTGTAATTTTAACTATCGTGGCTTCAGTTTCTTTATCTATAACTTGAAGGTCATTATAGAATATTTTTCAAAGGCCCTTCATGGCAAGCTACAATTTAGGCATTGATTTTGGTGTTAGAAGACCTAGTTTTGAGCTCCTACTCCACTATTATTAATTATCTGTGTGGCATTGATTCATCTCTCCAGGTGTGTTTACTCTACTGGAATATGGGGAGTCAAGCATCCATCTCAAAATGAAAACAAAATAATGATCTAAAGCATTATCTAAACACATAAACTATTATTCTAGGAATCAGCTCTCTAGGATTCCAAATTACAAAAAGATATACTGATAATACTTATAGAAGATAATTTTTGAATCTATCCCCCTAGCCCAATATAGACTTCAACTTAAAATGTTCTTGACAGGTGAATAACCATTCTTATTTATGTTAAAGTCTTACTGGGAAAACATTGCCATGTCTTTCAATAATATAGTCCACTGATATTTAAATCCAGATCATCTTTTCTCTGTGCCTACTTGTGATGGAGAACAACCAGTCATCATTCTCTATATAATAACCTTTCATAAGATGTGCTCAGTATAAATTACTTTTTTATTATTATTACCAAGCTGCTGCTGTTATAGCCATGGTACTTAAGACAACAGTTATCCACAATTCTCTTCTCCCTCCATACAGAATCCATTTACTGCATTGCCTCCCTTCACTGATGATTACTTCAAAGGGATGAAGAGAGCACAGGGAGGCTATGTTCCTTGTTAAGATTAAATAATTAATTGAGTAAATAAAATCAAGGCCAGGAAGAAAGGAACTAACTGCTCCTTATAAATGTTTACTTTGTTTGCCTTGATGCCCATGGGTGATGGTTCCTTATCAAAACCTGGATGCTATTTATGACACAGTAAGTTATTAAATGGTGAGAAGAATAAACAAGTGAACAAAACTCTCATATCATTAGCCTTGGTTAGTGAGAGACCATTTTTCAGCATCCTCTGCTGACCACAAACAAATACAATTTTAGAGATTTTCTGAACTTGTCTACAGATTTTGGTGTCACTTGTACAATTTCATGTGCTGTGTCTTAGTTTGTACTGCATTGCTCATTTCCTTTTCCTGATTATCTATACCCTCATCTGTTTTCAAAGCTAACCAGAATATTCTAGTATTCTAGTTTACATTGATTTCTGCCTTCTAGCAAGTTCCATCATTCCTAACAAGGTAGAATGTATTTATTTAATATGGTGCCTCACACTTTTCAAACACATAATGTAAATTTTGTTTCTATAACCTTGCCTAAAAATCCCCAGTTCAGGAAAGCA
This sequence comes from Lynx canadensis, assembly GCF_007474595.2. Lineage (NCBI taxonomy): Eukaryota > Metazoa > Chordata > Mammalia > Carnivora > Felidae > Lynx > Lynx canadensis. The sequence goes on from NC_044306.2 coordinate 159,311,429, forward strand.
TATCTAATACTTGTTTTTGTATCTCCAAAGCGTAGGGGACCTAGCTCAGGATTGGCCCTATACCCAATCCTCTACAAATACGTTTATTGGTTGTTTTCAACAAGGATACTCTATTGTCCAAATTCAATGGATGTTATTCATTTAGTATACAGTCTGAAAACATTAGCACTGTGAAAATGGGAGTGGTCAACAAGACCAAATGCAATAAAATAAAATATTGATAGGGACCCTGGAGGTATTCAATGCTGGCAACTGTGCATATATTGCATTAAGGATTCTTTGAAACTATAGATGAATGATAAAGAAATAATCACAATTTTAAGAAAAGCGACCATATAGCAACTACTTTTTTAAGAAAACATAGAACCTCTGGGGCACCTGGGTGGCTCACTCGGTTAAGTGTCTGACTTCAGCTCAGGTCATGATCTTGCGGCTCTTGAGTTCAAGCCCCACATTGGGCTTTGTGCTGACAGCTCAGAGCCTGGAGCCTGCTTCAGATTCTGTGTCTCCCTCTCTCTCTGCCCCTCCCCCACTCATGTTCTGTCTCTCTGTGTCTCTCAAAAACAAATAAACATTAAAAAATTTTTAAAAAAATATATAGTACCTCTGACATGATTCAAATTTTACAGAAACTTAAACTACCTACATTTATGAAATTATACCCAATTTAAAATTCAATTAATCTAGGAATACATCCTTGCCACCTTCTCAGTAGCAAAGGCAAAGGGTTATTTCTCTGTGTTCCCTTAACACTCTTATATATTTCTGCTAAGGCATTTTATCATCTCCCATTCTAAATTTTATTTGTCCTCTTCAGAATTTTAGCTAGTCATAATTTCAGTATTAGTCAAGTCCATTGGAAACTCAGCTGCATGGTCTAATAGGAAAGAGGAGTAAGGCAGAGTGCTGCCTGATCAAGTCTGGGGAAGTGACTACAATCAACACCTAACTCCTAAGAGAAAAATCAACAAACTACCAAGGCTACTCAGGCTTAGTTCCAGCATTCAGCAAGTGATAGGAAATACCACTAACTGAAGTAAGTTCAATACAGTAGCAGACAGAGGTACAACAGTTAGTATACATAGAGTATTATGTGGAGAAGGCAAATCTAATCAAAGCATGTAGCTAACAGACAAGAGGGTTAATAGAGAACTCCAGGGATAGGAGGTACTTGAACTATTCTAAAAGGAATAAAGTTTAAAAAGGATTCTAGACAGGCAATAGCATAAAGATAAGAGATAGGACACGGCATGTATGTATAGGAACTACAAGTACTCCAGAGAGATGAAGAATAAATTCTGAGTTATACATTACTGAGAAAAAAAGCAGATTATCATGGGTTTTTCATGCAGTGTTAAGAGCCTCAAACATTTTCTTGCAGGTAAAGGAAGGCATCTAGGCAGTTAGAGAAAGAGTGACCATATGTCCTGATTTCCCTTCAGAGGGAAAACGGTGAGTTTCCTACAGGACATGAAGATTAAGTTGTCCAGCAGATGGAAAGATATTGGAGACCAGCTACTGAGGAAAGAGGAAAAAGGGGGAAAGACGTTTGCCAGGGAATAATACACATTTGGGCATATCACTTTGTAGGTGGTGGGCATAACTATGAGGCTAGATGAGATCACTAGGAGACTGTGTAATTGTGGCTTTAAAAAACTACATTGGTTTTAAATCACTGTGGGAGTTTAAAATGCACATTTCTAGGTATATATAATATCTCTACCCTAGGTATGCTGATTCTATCTTTGGGGTGGGTCCATAGCAACTGTAGTCTTAAAAATACCTTCAGTTAATTCTGTAGTGCAAAAAGAATCAAGAACCAATGTTTTAAGGGTTGAATGAAAGAGGGAAATCTGCCAAGAAAACAGAAATGTTATAGTAGGAGGGGTCAATGGAAAAAAAGAAGGTGTATATATTCCCAAAAGATAAGGGAATGGAGAGCTTTAAGAGGATCTAGGTTCAGCTCTGGCTTTGCCATTTAGTAACTGTGTAACCAAGAAATTTACATAATCTCTCTGACTCCCAACTTCTTTGTCAGTAAAATGAGAATAATAATAGTAACTCTCTCATAGAGTCACTGCGAGGATGGAATGAGATAAGTATGAAATGAACAGTATCATCAAGACATATCAGACAATGCTCGTAAATGTTAGTTTCATTAATATATTATTATGGATATTGTGATTAAGAGTCTCAAATATTACAGCTCTCCTTTGGAGTTAAGTGTTAATAAATTATTGATGGTTTTGTCAAGAGTAATTTTGGTACTGTGCTAAGAACAAGAGCCAAATTATAATGGACTAGAGAGTGAAGGAAATAATAAAAAAAGTAGAAATGAGTCGCAACCATTTTTTTCAAGTTTGGGTAATACAAGGTCACCTGGGTGGCTAAGAACTACATTAAGGGGTGCCTGGGTGGCTTAGTTGATTAAGCATCTGACTTCAGCTCAGGTCATGATCTCATGGTCTGTGACTTCGAGCCCCACGTCAGGCTCTGTGCTGACAGCTCAGAGCCTGGAGCCTGCTTGAGATTCTGTGCCTCCCTCTCTCTCTGCCCCTCCCCCACTCATTCTCTCTCTCTCTCTCTCTCTCTCTCTCTCTCTCTCTCTCTGTCAAAAATAAATAAACATTAAAAAAAATTTTTAAAAACAAGTTTGGGTAATACAGATAAAAAAAAAAAGTTAAATGGGTAACCTAAAAGACATAGATGATATAAGCAAGGCTTTTTTAAGGAATAGAAAATATTTGAATATGTTTCTAGACAAAGAGGAACCAAGAGTGATTAGACAGGAGAGATACATGAGACAGAGAAAATATTTTGTTTCTAGTCCCAAATGTGCTAGATTTAAAAAGGTAAAGATCTCAAGTTTGCAGGACCTGAAAATAAGGAAGGAGATAAAGATGAATATGGTTATATTTGTGGAGAAGGGGGAGAATGTGGAAAAGTAAATGTGGAAATATTATATATGGAAAAGACCACATTGGAAGACTTTTTGAAAAGCATGTTATTTTACTATTTTTCATATCTTTTTATTTATCTCTTTTAAAAATGTTTTTTGTATGCTTTATAAAAAATGCCTGTAGAGCTTAAATTGTTTTTTGCCCCTCAGCAGTTGGTTAAGTCCTCTTTGCTATATGTGCTAAACTCAACTAACATTTCTAAGGAAGTCCAGTTGCATTGAATGCAAGATTATCACATGGAGTAAAACCAAAAAGTGTGGTGAAGGTTAAAATCATTGTTAAGAAAAATAGTTACTGACCATTCCATGTAAAATGATAGATGATCAGTGCTTCAGTTCAGCTAAAGGACATGAATATTTGCAACAGCTGACAAAAATTCAGGTGCAAAATCAAAAAAGAATTACAGCACTGATCAATGAATGCAATTTTTCTGACTAGGTCAGAAGGAAAGCTAAGGGGACAAAGGAATTAAAGATGTTGGTGGGAGTATGGCTCAAAAGATTAATCATCAAGTTTAGAATAGACAGGGAAAGAAGAGAAAGCAGAAAGTGGTTGATGGATTTGGTAGGAAAGGTAGTATCCAGACAACTGTGAGACTAAGGAGTACATGTAGGGACAGCAATAAGTAAGGCAGCTTTGATCAATATTTACCATCCCATTCCCAGATGCACTAGGCACCATGTCTAAAGTAATGAGATGAATTATAGACCCACTGACTGCTGACAGAAAGGTAAAACCAAAAGAACTGAGGCATCTGCCTCACTCTTTTAGTGAAGATTTTGGTTTCCTCGAGGTGATCTCTCAAGGCACAGGTCAAGTGAGACTTCTCTAGCCCTCCTTCTATTCCCTCATGTAGGAACAATTCTTTCTTTTCAGAAGATCAGAGTTCCAGAGTTTCTATGCCTTTACTTCCACTAAGGCGACATCTTTATTAGCTTTAAACATCAACAGTGAATCTTAGAACTCAGGGCATTATACCTTAATTACAAAGGAACATGATAGAAAAGACCCCCTCAATCAAAACTCTTGGGGAAATTGAAACTTCTGGCTCAAAGCTATCCTAAGCCCAGTGTAACATTAAAGACTTAAAATTCTTCTGGTGTAATCAAATAACCATGTAGCATATATATTTATTTCTCTAATAGTTGAATGGACTTTTACCTCAATCATTAATCCTCTTGTAAGAGAATAAAATGGAATAATAAATCACTGGTACAGATACGCTGATCTGATCAATGTTTCTCCTCAGAAGGAGTAAATAATAGAGCAACATCCACTCTGCAATATTTATGTACCACAGCATTCTGTCACGCAGGTATGGGGATTGATATAGACTGCTGAGAAAAAGCAAGACCTCCTCTCCCCTACAGAACTGCTAAAGCAACAAGTTATCATTTACAGGGCAAATGACACCTCATTCCAGAGCAGTGTAATACGTTCTCAGGAAATAACTGCCCTAATCCTCAACCTCTTCCTCCCATAAGGAAACTAACAGTTGCTCATTTCATTAATCATTCTAACTGGCCAAAGAAAGGAAATAGTACTTAGAAAGGACCTACTCCACTACATATGTTTTTTGAAGTAATCCTTAAAAGGCAACTGTAAAATTACACCACCAGTTTCCAAAGAGGAAGACTTGAATGTAGAAACTTGATATAAATTCTAATGTCACACACAAATCAAGTTATGTTGGAATGCTGATACTTCTACTGAATATCTCACCCCAAAGTCCATCTATCTGCAGTCTTCTACAATGTTTTTTATTAGGAGAAAACGTTTTATTCAGAACCCCTCATTCCTAAATCAAGTGGAATTGGTTATTTCTATCTAGTAAATGCTTTAGAGAATATAGTCATATCTAGTAAAAATAACCAATGAATAAAAATGTTTATGGCCATGTACCTCACAGGAAACTATCAGAACCTTTAGGGGTCAGAATGTCCATGAGAAGATTCAGGGATCCAGTATGTGTATTTTGCAAAGTTTCCTAGACTCCCCAGGTGATTTTCATTGTGTTAGTGCCCCGCCTTCAGGCCACACTAGCTGAAAAATCACTTTTCAAATGAGCTAGGTAAAATGTTGTTAAAATGGTTGTCCCTTCAGGGTGCCTGGGTGGCTCAGTCAGTTAAGCATCCAACTCTTAATTTCAGCTCAGCTCATGATCTCACAGTCATGAGACCGAGCCCTTCGTCAGGTTCTGTGCTGAGGTTGGAGCCTGGTTGGGATTCTCTATCACTCTCCCTCTGCCCATCTCCCCTGCTTGTGCACACTGTGTCTCTCTCTAAAATAAAATAAAATTTAAAAAATGGTTGTCCTTCTCCAAGCAAGATAGCAAGTGCTGTAAGGTTTCACTTCATAAAGAGGCTGCTAAGTTGAAAAACAAAGTGGGAGGTGAAGAACAGTGAGTGTGCAGTAACTGAAGAGCATGAGGCTGGATCATCAAAAATAAATATTACCACAAACATGAGCATGGCAACACATCCATTATCCTTTCCAGAATTCAGACACCTCATCTGTAAAACAAGGAATTGGATGAGACGACCTCAAAGCCTGTTCCAACTGGTAAGAATCCATGAGGAATGATGCCAGAGGTTTCGTTTTGTTTTGTTTTATGTATTAGCACGTTAAGTAACTATGTAGACTGCTTCTTCTCCTCCTACAATATCTACAATGTAGAGTAGCATTTAAAGCCACATTCAAAGAGCCATTAAATTTTGCTTAACCTCATTTTTTCCCAAGTATATTTATACTTCTCTACTTTAGAGAAAAGTCTGTTCATACTTAAATTATCTGCAGAACACAGTTTAGGAAAAGCTAGCTTAGAAAATAAGGATATAGAAAATATCGATAAATATCTAAAACTATTTTCAATGTGATAGCAGATAGAGTGGACTGATGAGGCTATGACTTGGGTAGTATACATGACAATTTCTTAGAATAAGTGTTTGGGACAAGTTTGAAACTCAAATGCCTACGGGGCCTGGAAGTCAATGTACATCAATGAAGAAGAGCAAAATATAAGATGATAAATCGAAACTGACTTCCATCTGAGACACAAAGGACCAGGAAATAGCGCATACTTCAGTAAAGTGGATAATGTAAAGCTTCCTTTAGGAGAATAGTTATTACTCATCTCAAGTACCTGTTGTCACATAGGAATATGGGTGCTGTTTTACCAGTGTTTCAATTTCAAAGAGATGATGGAAATGCTTGTTTTCAATGGAAAATTCCCACTTTTTGATATTGGAAAGTAATTTAAATTAAAACACTGTGTTTTCCATTACTTTGGAAGCAAACGGATTGAAGATCAGAAAATATGCCATCAGGTCATTTTAGCTCATGAGCCATCTGCCTGTGGTGACTGCCTGAATAATCATATAAAAATATTGAGCACTTAATCTGTGAATCACCATGAACAAGCACAAGTGAGAGAAGAAGCAATCTTTAAGGGAGACTTTATGGTGAGATTATGTTACTTGCCAAAGGGAGAGAGAGAGAGAGACAGAGAGAGACAGAGATTCATTTCAACTAAAGTTAGAGAAGTGTGATGGGAAAGTTTGAGGGTGCAGAGTTTGCTCACAGAGTTTCCACAAAGCTCAGCGGAATAAGCTTGTGTGTAGTGAGATTGAGAGGTAGCCACAGTTGTAGTGAGGTTAACTGGAAGAGAATAAAATCGAAGGAAATGAAATTTGAAATAAATCAGCCACACAACCTAAAACATCAAACTGTCCTTAAGGAATAAACACACAGGGTGTGCCTGGGTGGCTCAGTTGGTTAAGCATCCAACTCTTGATTTTGGCTCAGGTCATGATCTAGCTGTTTGTGAGTTTGAGCCCCACATTGGGCTTTGTGCTGACAGTGCAGAGCCTGCTTAGGATTCTCTCTCTGTCTCTCTCTCTCTCTCTCTCTCTGTCAAAAATAAATAAACATGTAAAAAAATAATAATAAACATGCAGGGTACTATGCAGGTGAGTGGTTTACCAAAAGTTGTGCTCCTTGTAATAGCTAAAGTTCAGGGTGTCACTCATGGCTTCCAAACCCAGTCTAGGCCTTTTTTGTCAAACTATGATGCTTTTATTATCTTAAAACTATACTTTTACCATAAATTTGTTACAGGTATATTTGAATAAGTGCGCTTTTTGATAATACTTTTGTCACCTTCTTCCAGACCATAAAGATGATATAATAGAGTGTCCTTTAAAGCTAACCGCAGGCAGCCAATACTATACATGATAGGATATTAAAATGAGATACTTGAGTAATTAAATTTTTCTCTCAACACAGTTAATGCAATTCTGAATTCTGAATCAAGATATAATAAAGCATAAAATGAGAAATTCTGTTAACCCTAGTCTCAGTATTTTTTTTTGAAGTTATTCCAGATGCATTGCTACATTGAAGAATGGATACAGAGCAGAAGAGAGGTTGAGGAATTTTCAAAAGTAGTCCATAGTAGACATTTCCAAATCTGGTTGCATAAGAATCACCTGTGGACCTTGTATTAAATATTGACTATAGAAATTCACTGGATATTCTGATTCAGTAGGGGTTCGATAGGCTATAGAAATTGTATATAGAACTACATTTTAAAAACTGTGATAAAAATATATAATGAAATTTACCACGTTAATCATTTTTAACCATGTTAAAATTGACCAAGTACAGTTCAGTGGCATTAAGTACATTCAATTGCTATAAAACCACCACCATCCATCTCTAGAACTTTTTCATCTTCCCCAGATGACATTTTATGCCCATTAAACAATAATTCCCCATTCTCCTCGAACCCTCTATGGACAACTGGCATTCTACATTTTGTCTATATGAATCTGACTACTCTAAGTACTTTGTATAAGTGGAACCACACAGTAAGTGTCCTTCTGTAACTAGCTTATTTCACTTAGTATAATGTCTTCATAAATTCAACCACGTTGTAGCATGTCAAAATTTGCTTATTTTTTTAAAGACTGAATAATATGCCATTGTATGTATATACCACATTTTGTCTATCCATTTCCCCACTAATGGGCATTGGGTTGCTTCTACTTTTTGGCTATTATGAGTAATGTTACAATAAACATTGGTGTACAACTATCTGTTTGAGTCCCTGCTTTCAATTCTTTGGACTATATATTCAGGAGTGGAATTTCTGGATCATATGGTAATTCTGTGTGTAACTTTTTCAGTAACCACCATATCATTTTCCACAAGAACTGCACTATTTATATTCCTCTCAGCAATGCACAAGGGTTTCAATCTCACCACACTTTCACTAATACTCGTTATTTTGTTTTTTGTTTTGCTTTGGTTTTGTTTGTTTTTTTATAATACTGCTCCTAACAGGTGTGAAGTAGTATTTTACAGTGGTTTTAATTTATATTTTCCCAATAACTAGTGATACTGAGCAATTTTTCATGTGCTTACTGGCCATTTACATATTTTCTTTGGAGAAATGTCTATTCAAGTTCTTTGCCCATTTTTTTTTAATTTTTTTAAACGTTTATTTATTTTTGAGACAGAGAGAGACAGAGCATGAACGGGGGATGGTCAGAGAGAGGGAGACACAGAATCTGAAACAGGCTCCAGGCTCTGAGCTGAGCTGTCAGCACAGAGCCCGATGTGGGGCTCGAACTCACGGACGGCGAGATCATGACCTGAGCCGAAGTCGGCCGCTTAACCGACTGAGCCACCCAGGCGCCCCTTCTTTGCCCATTTCTAATTGGGTGGTTTGGTTGCTGTTGTTGTTATAGAGTTTTAGGAGATCTTTATATATATTTGGCTACTAATCCTTTATCAGATACATGATTTGAAAATGTTTTTACCTATTTATAGGTTGCCTTTTCATTCTGTTAGTAGAATCATTTGATGCACAAAAGTTTTTAATTTTGATAAAGTCCAACTTATCCATTTTTTTCTTTGTTGCTTGTGCTTTTGGTGACATATCCATTCCCCTACACTTTTTTCTAAGAGTTTAATAGTTTTAAGTTCTTACATTTAGGTCTTTTGTTCATTTTGAGTTATTTTTTAATGTTTATTTATTTTTGAGAGACAAAGAAAGACTGAGCACAAGCAGGGGAGGGCCAGAGAGAGAAGGAGACACAGAATCTGAAGCAGGCTCCAGGCTATGAGCTGTCAGCACAGAGCCCAACACAGGGCTCAAACCCAGTAACCATGGAATCATGGCCTGAGCTGAAGTCAGAGGCTTAACCAACTGAGCCACCCAGGAGCCCTGAGTTAGCTTTTATAAATGGTGTAAGATAATGATCCAACTTCACTTTTTTCCATGTAGATATCCAGTGTCCCTAAGATCATTTGTTCAAAAAACTGTTCTTTCCCCATTAAATGATCTTGGCATTCTTATCAAAAGTAATTTAATTGTAGGGGTGCCTGGGTAGCTCAGTCAGTTGAGCATCTGACTCATGATTTTGGCTCAGATCATGATTCTAGGGTCATGGAATCAAGCCCTGTATTGGGTTCTATGCTGAATGTGAAACTAGCTTAGGATTCTCGCTCTCTCTCTCCCTCTGCTCTTCTCTCTCTAAAATAAAACAAAAAAAGTAATTTGACTACATATTCAAGAGTTTATTTCCGTGCTTTCTATTCTATTTCATTGGTCTATGTGGCTGTCTTTATGCCAATAACATACCATTTTGTTTATAATAGACTTGAAGTAAGTTTTGAAATTCAAAAGAATTTTGTTCTTAATTTTCAGGATTGCTTTGGCCATTTTTAATTCCTTGAAATTTCATATGAAATTTTGGATGAGTTTTTCTATTTCTACAAAAAGTTAGTGGGATTTTGATACAGATTGCCTCATATCTGTAGATCACTTTGGGAAGTATTGATATCTTAATAATAAATCTCTAATCAATGAATACAGAATTTCTTTTCATTTATTTTATGTCTTCTTTAATTTCTTTCAGCAACATTTTGTAATTTTCAATGTATAAGTCTTTCATATCCCTGGTCAAGTTTATTCGTAAGTATCTTATTCTTTTTGATAGCATTTTAATTTGAACTGTTTTCTTAATTTCCATTTTGGATTGTTCATTATTAATGTGTAGAAACACAATGGATTTTTGCGTGTTCATTTTGTATCCTATAACTTTACTAAATTTGTTTCTTAGTTCTACAGTTTTGTGTGTGTGTGTGTGGAATTTTCAGAGTTTTTACATTTTAAGATCATGTCATCTGCAAAGAGAGATTATCTTCTTCCTTTCCAGTTTCCATAACCTTTCATTTCTTCTTCTTGCCCAACTGCTCTGGCTAGGACTTCCAGTACTATGTTGAATAGAATGGCAAAAGTGAGCATCCTTGTCTTCTTCCTGATCTTAGAGCAAAAGTTTTCAGTCTTTTGCCATTGATTATAATTTTATCTATGGATTTTATATATATAACCTTTATTATGTTGAGGTAGTTTTCTTCCACTCCTAATTCTTTAAGTGTTTTTAATCATGAAAGGATATTCAATTTTGTCAAATGATTTTCCTACATTAATTGAAATGATCATTTTTTTTCCTCCTTCATTCTGTTAATATAGAATATTACATAGATTAGTGTTTATATGTTGAACCATCCTTATATCCCAAGGATAAATCCCAATTGGTCATGCTGCATAATCCTTTTAATATGCTGTTGAATTCAGTTTGGTAGTATTTTGTTGAAGATTTTTGCATCAATGTTCATAAAGGATATTGGTTGTAGTTTTATTTTCTTGTAGTGTCTTAGTCTGGCTTTGGTATTAGGAGGATATTGGCCTCATAGAATGAATTTAGGAATCAAATTGTATTTCAATTAAAAGTCATCTATGGATCCTGATGCTCAGTTTCTGTAAGAAACCATTGTTCTGCTGGCAGATATAATATTTTAATGTTATTTACAAATCCTTTAAATAAGCTTTAACAATAGATATTTTCTACATTGTTAAGAAAATCCTCCTTATATAGGTTTTTTTTAGTTATTATTTTTTTAATATATGAAATTTATTGTCAAATTGGTTTCCATACAACACCCAGTGCTCATCCCAAAAGGTGCCCTCCTCAATACCCATCACCCACCCTCCCCTCCCTCCCACCCCCCATCAACCCTCAGTTTGTTCTCAGTTTTTAAGAGTCTCTTATGCTTTGGCTTTCTCCCACTCTAACCTCTTTTTTTTTTCCTTCACCTCCCCCATGGGTTTCTGTTAAGTTTCTCAGGATCCACATAAGAGTGAAAACATATGGTATCTGTCTTTCTCTGTATGGCTTATTTCACTTAGCATCACACTCTCCAGTTCCATACACATTGCTACAAAGGGCCATATTTCATTCTTTCTCATTGCCACGTAATACTCCATTGTGTATATAAACCACAATTTCTTTATCCATTCATCATGATGGACATTTAGGCTCTTTCCACAATTTGGGTATTGTATAGGTTTTAAAATTTATAAAGCAGCTTCACAAAAGTTTAACTTCCCAGCAATTGCACAAAAAAGAAGTTCATTAGACTCTCATTTTACAGATCACAAAATGTTGATACAAAGAAAATAGCTTAAATTTCGCTAACAAATGATAGAGCTGAGAGATGACTCAAGGATTGACTTGTCACTTAATATCCATTAAATATGCTGCCTTGTAAAAATAATTAGAGTAGATAAAAAAGGTAGAATGAATTTGTAAACTATGACTGTATAATATGGACATTTTAATTGTGATGATATATATTAAGTTTATGAACTTGTCATGAGCTCATAGTCACAAAGATCATGGATACTATATAACACCTTAAAATAGTAAATAATGTTTTAAGTTGATTATTTCTACAGTATTATCTCAAGTTGGCTTTTTTGATTTATAGTGTTTTCTACAAAAACAGTGATGAATACTATTGCTGGTTGGATTTCCATGTGCACAATGTTAAAATATGAGTAAGAGAAGGAAAGAAACATAATCAGATAAGGAGAGATATTATGACTTGAATTTTTACATGACCCCAAAATTCATATGTTGAAGCTCTAACTCCTAATGTGATGGTATTTGGAGGTGGGAACTTTGGAAAATAATTAGATTTAGATTAGATCACAAGGGTGGAGGCAAGGATTGGATTTGTATTCTTACAAGAAGAGGAAGAGAGACCATAGCTCTCTCTCTCTACCAGGTGAGGGTACATTGAAAAGGCGGCCATTTGAAAACCAGTAAGAGAGTTCTCACCAGGAATTCAATCTGTGAGCACCTTGACCTTAAAATCCCCAGCCTCCAGAACTGTGAGAAATAAATGTCATATGTTAAGCTAACCAGTCTGTGGTTATTTTGCTATAGCAGCCCAAGCTAAGATAATTGTAAACAGGTGTTAACAATCTTAGACAACTCAGAGGGAGTTTTGGAGCCAGAATGGCCTTTCAGAATTGTCCCTAGTTGTGCTAAAATGAGGGGTTTATAGTCCCTAAAAGTTTCGGCATTGATGTGAGCTGCAGTGGTAAGGGCCATGACATCAGGCAAGGCAGCTCTCTGCAGCTGAGGAAATCAGTCCCTCATTGAAAGGATCTGCCTAGTGTGTCAGACTGTTCTATTCAGTGAGGTTTTCCAGGATTTATTCAGCTGTATTTTCCTATCACCTGTAAGTTTTACACTATCATGCTTTAAAATCGAATCCTCTATTTTTGAAGTTGTACACTGAAGTTTCTATATAGGTAGAGTGTTACAACTTCAGAGAATATACTTGGCAAAATGCCCCCATGTTCATTATCTTAAGAGATGTTATTTCCTGTTCCTGATGTCAATGAGAAAAAAATATGGTTCATTATCTTAACAAGCCTTTTCTTAAAATAAACTGAACTACCTGCGGTTTTTCAGATGGTATGCTTTTTTCTAGAGACTGAGTTTTTATATATTTGATGACATGGGATATATACATCAAAAACATAAACTTTTCTCTATGAAAAGAGAAAATTGTGAAGTTTTTATTGTCTAAAAAATTAGTTGGTGGCATTTCAGAGCAACCATAAAGATTGCCTTGTCCCAACAAAGTATCCACACATTTAGATATTTTTTCTTAATTTTTTTCCTTATACGTTTTCTTACATTCTTTTACCACATATTCATCTATTATTTACTATATATTAGGTACTACACTACATATTAAAACACACATGACTCAATCATATAGTACCTTCTTTCACGGAGCTTACAGTCAAGTTGAAGAAATATACAAAAAACAAAACAAGAGCAAAAATGCAGTGCAGAATACTATACATTGAGACACTGACATAGAAATAGTGAAATGAGACAGGAAATTAACCAATAACACCTCATAATATAATTAGAGACATACGCAAACCATGGAATTGTTGTCAGCATAAATCCTAGGGGTCATTTACACAAACCTACCATCTGATATTTGAGTACCTTCAACAATTTCTTTGCTCAGAGATAGTCAAGCTAATGTTCATGACTTTCATTGACATATAATTCTAATTCAATCTTCAGCTAGCTCTGATGTTAAAATAAAAATTGAAATGAAGAGAATATTAAGATGGACTCTGTCCCTTCAAAGTTGATACTCATTAGTCCTTTTTCATCCTCTGGACAATGAACATAATCTCTTCTTCCCACGTCAGCCCTTCAGGTACATAAACACAGCAATAGTTATTTGGTTTGTTTATTTCCTTCAAACTGCAAAACATCACAGGATAGGAATTAAGACTTTATTTTTTATATTAAATAGAAATTTGTAGGAGGATAGAGAAGGAGCAAATATCAAAGAGAACATATACATAATTCAAACATATAAAGAAAAATATGCAGTGAGAAAAATAATAAAATTAAACTAATAGAATCATAAATTATGATAAAATATTTTCAAAATTTTAAGGAAATATCAATCCCTCAATAAATAAAAATAAATGAATATCAATTCTTAGAAGAAGAAACAGTAAATATGCATACAGAAAAAAAAATCTCACTTGCTAGAAAAAGTGACATTAAAACAACATATAGCACCACTTTATAAGGGCTAAATGAACAATTTTTTAAGTTTATTTATTTATTTTGAAAGAGAGAGAGAGCAGGGGAGGGGCAGAGAGAGAGAGGGAGAGAGAAAGAATCCCAAACAGGTTCTGCACCAGCAGTGCTGAACCTGATGCGGGGCTTCAATCCACGAACTGTGAAATCATGACTTGAGCCAAAACCAAGAGCCAAATGCTCAGCTGAGTAACCCAGGCACCCCAACAATTTTTTTAGACAATTTTCTTGTGTACATGGTTATGTTTTAAAATGATAATTCCTAGTGCTGGTGTGGTTAAAGTTAATGATAAGTACTAGATGGAATTTTAAATTAGTAAATTGTAGTTTAAAATATTTGTACTTTGGAATAAAAATAATAACTATATATAATAGTTATTCAGTATTTACTATTGCAATATGTGAGATTTGTATAGATCTCATATAAATTCCATATGAACCCAATAAAGTAGGTGTTTTAATATTACTCTTATTTTATAGATAAGATTTCTCAAAGTCATATATATCATAAGCAATGGAACCAGGACTGATACCTAGGGCTAACATCAATTACTTTCCATGTTAACTAGTCCCCAGGTAAATAATGCCACAGAAGGAAAAGAAAAAAAGAAAAAGCAGTTAAACAAACAAAAGTGTATTGCTAAAAAAGTAACCAAATGTAAAAAAATAAGAATATGCACATAGAAAGGAGTGTCTAATTTTTAGTCATCACTCTGAGGATAATGTAGAAATAAGGAATGTTAGGGGTTAAAAGTTGAATGCAAATGGTATGTACATTGATGACAAACACATAAATATATATTGGCATGTGGAAAAGGAGAGGAAGCTACTATGTAAAATAAAAAAGATATGTCAGAGATGATTTGCTCAAATCTGATTTTATTTTTAATAAAACAATTTTTCAAGAGTGTTACATTTCTCTTGCTTTAGATTTTTGCCTCATTAAATTACACATGTCTTGAAGTAGGTGTGCAATAAGCCATGTTAGTCCTTTGTACCTTAATATTGTATAATTTTGAAAAAAATGGAGAGAAAAGACACTTAAAAGCAAAGCACAGAAAAAGGGAAATGAGAAGGAAAGACTCAAAACTAATTTTATTTTTTGGTTTTACTATGAATAGTATTGAGTAAAAATCACACATAGAATTATGTGTGACCTTGTTTGATTTTTTTTAACTGAAAAGTTATTTTGGTCTTAAGTTGAACTCAATCTTTGAGTTGACTACTAAGAAAAACATTAAGAATTTTTAATTTTATTTCAAATACCCTGGCAATACTGTCTTATTTCCTAAAGAGATAATAGAGGTAGAAAATAATATCTAGCAATATTTTGTAAGTTAACTGTAAAATATGTAACATTTCAATATAGTGGTATCCTGAATCAACTGAGTACTGTGTAAGTAGCAGCAGCTGCTAAGCTTTTCTTACCATACTACATCTACTAGGCCAATAAGGAGATAACAAACTTTAGTTGATTGTGACAATTTATTACTTACACTGACAGTGTAAGCAATATCAACATGGAGTGAGTCTCCCAAATTCCACAGGATGGCACCAAACTGGAGGGGCCAGATGAGAGATGTCACAAGTGATTGGTTTCCCTATTGTGGGAGAGTCGATTCTGTACCAACTCATGGAAGCATCCAGCAGGATAGGGCATCTCCCCCCAAACAGAGAAGCAGTTGGGAAAAGGCCAGTGAAAGTGTATTAAAGGATACCTATTTTGCCATACATTGGTGGGATCACAGGGCTTTCCACCAAGGCTTGGGCTTGCTGAGTGTTGAAACTTCCTTTGTGGCCAATGTAGAGATATGCAAAGTTGCCAAGTGGCCAGCACACTGGGGTGGAGCCATTCTTCCATACGCATAATAATCTGAAGATTTTTAAACTGGGATGAGGGTCTCATAAGTATATTTTCTGTGAATTTAAGATTGATGGAAGTAATGAACATGTAATGAGGGAGAGAAACATGAAGAGAAATTTTATTAAATGAAGATGCTTAGAGAATTTACTACATTTGTTAAAACTCAGTACTATTTTCTTTTTACTTATTTTACCACAGTTAAGGGGAAAAAAACTGAAAAATACTTCAAATCTGAAAAAAATACTTCAAATACTGAACTCATTAGAATAGATCATTAAAAATCTATACATGAAAGTCATGTACCTATGAATATATCTGTAAACCAATGTGTAGCTCTAACCCAAATGATAGGTATGAGAACTAAATCAGTGCTTCTTAAACTTTAAAATGCATGTGAATCACCTGAATATTTCATGAAATGCACATTCAGATGTAGTAGGTCAGGGGTGGGGTCTAAAAATTTGCCTTTTGAAGAAGTTCCCAGGTGAAGAAACTAAATTGTAAGTGATAGTGACATGGGTGTCTTCTTTTGTTTACCCCTAAAAGTCTTAAAAATATATATTAATGCAAGTTTCAATAGTAAAGTTTTGTTACACCTATTTTTCTTTTTTTTTTGTACAGAGAGGGAGAGAAAGTGCGCTCAAGGGGGAAGGGGGCAGAGGGAGAGAGAAAGAGAATCTTAAACAGGCTATATACTCAGCATGAGCCCTCTGTGGGGCTTAATCTCACAACTGTGAGATCATGACTTGAGCCAAAATCCAAAGTTGGATGCCTAACCAACCATGCCACCCAGGTTTCCTGCTTGTACTTCTTTTTCATCAATGATCTACAGTCGTGGTGAAAAGAGAACCCATATATAACTGGGTGTGAGTGGTAAGAGTGTATTCATATTAGGGGGTGCTGCGTGAACCACATAAAATGGTAAGGAAACGCATCTGTGATATCAAGAAGGTCACAATCTACTTGGAGAAAAAAAAGACACTGATAAATAATTACACAACAGTATACATCATTAAAAACATCATAGAAAGATGAAACTGGATTTGCTAGGAGCTAACATCTGAGATAAGTAGCTGACACCACTGCTATTTCATCCACATTCTGGTTGGACCAGGCATCCAGTGCCTTAGTCAAAGGTCAATCATCGATAGGCCAGATCCTTGGAATAAACTTTGAGGAGGCTCAATATGATGCACTAGTTTACAAGGGGCATTCCATGTTGCATTGTGACAGCATCTTCATTTTTAGATCTTTGAATGCAAAACCATGAAAGAGGTTACAGAAGCAGAAGCAGCAGGAAAAGAGAACAGCAGAGAAGAGCTGAGTCAAAGTCATAGAAGAGATATTCATGCAGGGGGCAATGAACACTCGCGTCTGGGGTAATTTTGAGATGGTGTAATTGAGAAAGTAGTGATTCTCAAAATTGGTTGCACATTAGAATCACTCAGGGAGCTTTTCAAATTTCAGTGCCCTGGCTGAACCCCAGCCCAGAATCTCTGGGGATAGAAGGTTTCAGTGTTTGTTTTAAAAGCTCATTAGGTGATTGCCAAAGTACAGCCCAGAGTCACTGTGGATCTCTCAGTCACTAGGTCAGCTGCTGACTCCTAGAAAACAAGGACCCCTGACTCTGGTTCTCCTTGATGGCAAGGTGATTGAGTTGTGACTTGATTGTCTAGGTCACCTTACACCATTGGTTCTCAAGCTTTAGCTCTCATAAGAACCCCTTGGAAGACCTGGTCCAATACAGTTTGCTATGTCCCTTCCCAGAGATTTTTATTTATTAGTAAGTCAGGGGTAGGGTCTGAAAATCTGCATTTCTTTCTTTCTTTTAATGTTTATTTATTTATTTATTTTTGAGAGAGAGAGAGAGAGAGAGAGAGAGAGAGAGAGAGAGAGAGAATGAGTGGGATAGAGGAAGTGAGAGACAGAGACAGAGAATCTGAAGCAGGCTCCATGCTGTCAGCACAGACCTGACACGGGGCTCAAACTCACAAACCATGAGATATCGACCTGAGGCAAAGTCAAACACTTAACCGGCTGAGCCACCCAGATGTCCCTGAAAATCTGCATTTCTGAGACAAGTTCCCAAGTAATGCTAATGCTAGTGATCTATGGACCACACTTTAAGAACCACTGACTTATATTACAGAAGAATTAGGAGACTGGGAGAGACTAAAAGAGAGAAGGAAAGAAGGAAAGGAGAGAGACTGCTTCTAGGCAATAATCTGAATAAATATTCATTTGTGAAAGATGGTGGTATGCCCATAGAATTCAAGAAGTTCACTGTGACTATATAAAGGGAACAAAGTGGGGAGGCAGGAAAAGAAACTGGCAGAATAGGCTGTGAGAGCCAAACCAAGAATGTGAATTTCAACCTATAATTGAATGTAATTACTCTGACCAAAAGTGAGAATTAGAAAATAATACTGAACTTAGTATGTTAGTGATTAATGCAAGGATGAAATTGATCCTTATTTTTTAAATCTAAAATACACACTTATTGAGATATTTTTCACCAGAAACATTTTGGCAACAAGGTGAAAGACATACATATACTATTCTGAAATGCAATATTTTAAAAATGAGAGATTGTGAAATAATAAATCAACACAAAGTTTTAGATATGTAGAACACAGTACTGAAATTACTTTTCAGGATAATTGAAATTTCCACTTCCAAGTATTACAAAACTATTTCTTAGTGGTGTTTCAAAATGAGACTATGTATGTAGGTCTCCATATATCTATTTACATTTGTTTGCTATTAATTTCTGCTTTACTCTGAAAAAGATTTCAAATGTATTTTGTTAGTCGTTAATGGGAGGCATAGATTTTCAATTAAAAAATACATTCGTGGAGAATTTTTATTGTTAGGTTGCTCTATTTTCACTTCTGTTAGGAGACTGATACATCGGTGAATTCATCTTTCTTCATCTTCAGGAGATTCATTTCACTTATTTTATTGTTTTAGCTTGTGTAAAAAACCTTAAAAGTACTAATCACTCAGTTTCAACCTCAGTTTTACTTGGTGTCATTCTATTGCTTAAAACATCAGTTATATCAACTGGGACTGCCTCAGCAATAGTTTATTTAAAAGCCTAATTCTGGAAGTGGAAAGACAAAATGTTTTCTTCTCGTTTATATTCAGTCTTGAAAGTTTCCACATTTGTTTGTGTTTGAGTTTATTCACCAAGTTATCTAACCCCTAAATACAATAAAAATATAAACTATAGATCACATTTGATTTATTTTTGTCATTAGTTTAATAATGATCTTTGACAAATCAAGAAAGTACCAATTACAAATATCACAATTTTCTTCCTGTTAGTACTACTTTTTTCATTTGTGTGACCATGTATTTGATCTTGAACAATGATCTTAAAACTTAAGTGTCTTGGGGCGCCTGGGTGGCGCAGTCGGTTAAGCGTCCGACTTCAGCCAGGTCACGATCTCGCGGTCCGGGAGTTCGAGCCCCGCGTCAGGCTCTGGGCTGATGGCTCGGAGCCTGGGGCCTGTTTCCAATTCTGTGTCTCCCTCTCTCTCTGCCCCTCCCCCGTTCATGCTCTGTCTCTCTCTGTCCCAAAAATAAATAAACGTTGAAAAAAAAAATTAAAAAAAAAAAAAAACTTAAGTGTCTTTCCTTGAGAATCTTTTCCTAACCCATAATGCTGTATACTAACATTTCAAGGGTACAAAAGTCCCCATATATTTGCATCTGATCAGTTCCCTTGGTATCAGCAAAAAGATCCAAGAGTCCTTTTCCTTTGCACCATCACTTTGGTTGGCCCTTTATCTTCTTCTTTACTTGTTCTTTGAAGTGATTCCTCCAATCACAGTATCCTTAGATTACATGATATGCTTTTTTCAAAAATGATTTTTTTTAAAATAGGACTTATGATCAAAGACAATTTAAAATTACGATGTTAAAAATATATACACAGCTTGGGGGGTAACATTTACCACTGACAGTGCAGTTTGGATAAGAAGGCAGAAGTTGAGAGTGTCAGTTTATACAGGAAATTCAGGCCAAAGAAGGGGAGGCTAGGATTAGTTGTATTGACTGAAGACATCCTGGGAGAAGGTGACATTTTGAGTGATATCAAAACCATTTTAGATTCCATTAAGAACTTGGAATTCTACACTACACTAGGATTTCCCATTAATTAAAATATGGACTTTAGCGAAATATAAAAACATTCATGGAAAAGAAGTGTTGCTTCTGATCGATGGCTAAAAAAAGAATATCAGAATAAAAGTTTAGGAATTTGTAGTTACATATGTTGTTCTTTCCTAATCACAAGAGATTTGGGGAGAAGAGTTTAATGGTGCAAGTCAGTGAAAGGGGTAGAGGGAGGAGAGAATCTTAAGCTGGCTCCATGCTCAGCACAGAGCCTGATGTGGAGCTCAGTCACACAACATTGGGATCATGACCTGAACTGAAATCAACAGTCAGAAGCTCGAACAACTAAGCCACCCAGGTGCCCCCAACTAGCTCTTCATCAAAATAATACTAACTAGATTTATTTTAATTTAGACATTCCAAGCTTTGGCATAATAATACACAGCATCAGAGAAGTAGGAAAGGAATGCAGTATATATTTGAAAAAGATAAAAGATGTAGTTTTTAAAAAGGCTTAAGCTAAATTTTAAATTTCATATAATGAGCAAATAAGAATGTAAAAATTTTAATATATTGAATATATACATTATATTATTAAAAAATAAATAGTAAAAGGCAGAACCTAACTGGAATTAATACATGTTATATATCATATTTCCATAATATTGTCATATAAATATAATGTAAAATATATAATATATACAATATAAGAAATATTAATATATTTGTTATATATTAATAACAAATATATAGTTGTTATATATATTATATTATAACAATATATATTATATATTAATATATTATATATTAATATATATTACTATATATTATATATATTTTTTATATATATATCGAATCTATATACTAATATAATATTCTATATATATTCACTCACTATATATAATACTGATAAAATACTGATATATAATATATTATATATCAGTATTTTATCAGTATTAATATTTATCAGTATTAATTATTAATAATTAATTAATAAATAATAATAAATAAATAAATATCGGTATTAATACTTATCAGTAAGTATTTTTTGAAGTATAGTTAACAATGTTATATTAATTTCAGGTATACAGCATAGTGATTCAACAATTTTCAGTGTAAGAGTTCAATGAAAGAATCAAAGACATTAAGAAGGAACACTGTAAAGTAGTGATATTTAGACATACATTTATCTTTTCAAACTCTGTTTCTATCTAAAGAGCCTAGGAGCAAATGCCCACTCAACAGTAAAACTGATAGAGCAAACTCTAGTGCCCAAATTTTGGCCCTAGCACTATTTTTTTTTTTTTTAAGAACCGGGGCTTCTCTGGAGAAATAGCTGATTTCATGTCTATCGCAGATGATGCAAGCTGAACCTAAAACATCTTGCTGAGTGAGAAAGCAAGAATATTTTCAAAGATTAAATGGGTCATGCAGTAAGGACACAGGGGCTAAGGAGCCACATTGAAGAGGCTAAAATGGAACAAAATTATGACAATTTGGGCATCAAAAAAGAAAAGAAATTTATGGTTATAAGAATTGAATCTATAAAAAGCCATGACTTCATGAGACTAAAAGAAAAAGTCTTGGGGCGCCTGGGTGGCGCAGTCGGTTAAGCGTCCGACTTCAGCCAGGTCACGATATCGCGGTCCGTGAGTTCGAGCCCCGCGTCGGGCTCTGGGCTGATGGCTCAGAGCCTGGAGCCTGTTTCCAATTCCGTGTCTCCCTCTCTCT
This sequence comes from Lynx canadensis, assembly GCF_007474595.2. Lineage (NCBI taxonomy): Eukaryota > Metazoa > Chordata > Mammalia > Carnivora > Felidae > Lynx > Lynx canadensis. Next base: position 159,333,103 of record NC_044306.2, read on the forward strand.
CTGCCCCTCCCCCCGTTCATGCTCTGTCTCTCTCTGTCCCAAAAATAAATAAACGTTGAAAAAAAATTTTTTTAAAAATAAAAAAAATAAAAAATAAAAAATAATAAATAAAAGAAAAAGTCTTAATAAGATATACAATTATCACATAAAGTATATGAGATCACATATAATATCTTTTTGCTAAAAATATTAATTAAATATTAATTAAACCTTTAAATTTAACTTCTGAGTCAAAGAAATTTGAGGAACTATTGGGAAAAAGTAGTCATGGATGACTGGCCAGATCTGGAAGGTGGAGGTGGAACATTCTCTAGGACAACTGACAGTCTTCAGGTCATGAGTGTTTCTTCATAAAAAGGGAAGAGAAAACTAAAGAAAGGGACATAAAAGATGTGATTAAGATGTTGGTTAAGATAGATAATCAGCAAAGATTCAAATTAGGGAAATTTGAATATGGATGGGTATCAGTTAATATTAAGAATTTTTAATCCATTGTATTGTCATTCTGTTATTTTGACTATGAAAAATATATTCTTATTTTCAAAGAAGCAGTCTAAGATATTTAGACATGAAATGTTAACTGATCTATAATTGATGTTAAAATGTTATAGCATAAAAAAGTAAGTAAAATAAAATATTATATAACATGGAGTGAGATATAAATGTGTGTATGTTATTTTTATTCTATTCCCTCAAGGTAATCAATTTCCCTTAATTTGGAATACATATTTCAAGTACAATTAGCTACATTTTTATTCCAAAGGCCAAACTCCAAGGCAGATGATGAGAGCATTCCAACTATATTTATCGTCAGTGAATCCCAGAAGTTTTGTTAATTAGCATAATTAATACTAGAAATGAATTTTTCCAATAAAATTATTGGTTAGTTAATGAACACAATGGATATTAAAGATGAGTTTTCATTAGTGAATTAGTAATTTTCAAGATATACAGATTTGGGTAGAAGTACTTTAGAGACATTCCTGCTATTGAATAAACAGAGATATTCTTGCCCTCGCTTGAGTAAGCAAGCAGGAGCAATCCATGCTCTTAGAAATGTTACTCTAAGCTTGATTCCTAAATAGTCCTATGTTCATCTACTTACTCTAGAGGGTTTTTGCTTGCCTGACTTCCATGAGTATGGCGAGCTGAATCTTGCCACTAGATTTTTGTCACATTTAAAACACTAAATATAAAGCTAGGGCTTTAATGAGGCCATAGCAGTTTGATGGAGGACTTCGTGTTGTCATGAATTTTTGTGTCAGGATTATGTTCCAGATTTGTTTTCACTAATACTTGGATTGAAGTTGTTGGAGAACCCACAACCATCACTTGCCTTTAATGACTGGAAGCTACTGACATTTACCAAACGGAATCTAGTAGTTGTGCATAGCCAAAGTGGCTTAGATCAGTTTGCAACCCCTTTCTTCTTGTCACATGATTGATTAAAAAATGTAACCTGAATCAGGGAAGTAAGATTAAACTGTGGGAGTTTCGCAGAAATTATTTAGAAAGTGCTAATTTTCAAAGAAATTGTGAACACACTAGAATTGCCACGTTGGTTAAATAGAATCCTGAAGTTTCTTAGGGCCATATTCACAACTGCATGTGAGAGTCTGTATGAGAATGAAGCCAAGGCTAAAGAAAAAAAGACTTAGAAGTGGACAGGTTTTTGAAGCTTGAGCATTTGAATCCAGGAACACCAGAATTTACTTTCATCCATGGGCTTTTCAATTATAAGAATGTCAAAATTATCCTCAACCATTTGGATTACATTTCTGTCATGGCAACCAGATCTTTATAAAACATAAAATTACATATCTCCTGAGAGTAATAAAGGAGTAAAACGGATATCTAGTTCTTTTTATTTTTCATACTTAGCTGTTTTCTGTTTTCAGTTATTTCTTGGTTTGATGAGGCTCAAAAGATACTTAGTTCTGTTCGAAGTTTATGTTATGTGTAGGCCCCTGGTAGCACATCCTTAGTAACACTAATCCGGGCTGACTGAACAATGCAAATGCTAAGTAATACATGCATAAGAAGAACTTTGTTCAGAGAATCTATTTGAAATAACTTAATCAATAAATGTTCCTGGTTTTACTTGTTTGATATCCAGACTATCTTTCTTGACTCACTAATTTGTTTCAACTCAAGTTGTCCACATACTAGAAGGGCAATGAAGCAGGGTAGCTGAGGATAACAGCAGAAGAGTGAAGTGTTAGAACATTATATCTTAAGCTGGGATGTGAAGAAAATTAATGCAGAGGTAACTGAATGAATGAGGATAGATATAGAAGTCAATGAACTGGTTTTGTAAGATCAAAGAATTATCATCTTGAGAACTGCTGATTGAGAAGGTAGGAAACACAGAAGTCTAGGAGAGTGAATGTAAGACAACATTTATGAGTCACCTCTATCATCACTTTGAAGCTTGACTGATGAATGGAATACATTCATGACTTCTTTAACACAATAAAAAATAATTTACTCATTCATATTTTTTAGACATTTGACAAGGTTTGTATATTTATCTGCTATAATCCCAATATACAAACCTATACTATTTATATAAATTGGGATTAATGTAGCCACATGACATTTCACATATACTTTATTCCCTTCTATGACATTTTTTTTTGTTATGGAAAAGAAGAAAAAACACTACAAAAACATACAATGAAGAAGTAAGTTGCAAGTCATAATTAGGAAGATATTTTGACATTTCAATACCACCTTATAAATATCAAGAAGCATATTTACATATCTCTTCTTGGTTGTGTGCCTTTTATTGTAAAAGAAACTTTAAAAATCTTGAGGACCAGTGCCTTGAATTAAGTGTTTTCTTCAAACACCATTCATTGTGGCCCCGTTTTGTACAACTGCTAATATCCATTAACTACAGGAAAATTAGTAGTCTGTATCTGAATTTTTGCTCTCTATATAAAAGGTGTATAACTTAACAAGAAATGATTCTTGTTTTGGGTAGCTAATAAAAGTGTTCTTTTCTCATTCTTTCCTTCCCAAAGGCTAATCATCAAATCATTTACTTCTCTTTTCAGTATGAACCATTAGGAAGACAGTAAATAAATATTAGGATGTGAATAAGTTTAATTCAAAAATCTATTAATTTTTATTACAAATAAAAAGTAGGGTCAGTATAGATTATAAATACCCTTTATCTATTGTCAACTATCTCTGATGACATAAATTTACTAAACCAATATTTGTGGGTGAATTGTCTTCAGTGGGTACATTTCATTCATTCTTCAAATAGTCTAAAATATACCCCTAGATTTAAGTTAAGTATGTGGAAAACTGATATATAGACATTGGACTATCAGTTATTGAATCATGATTTAATGTAATCCCATTAGAATATATTGGAACTTAATTTTAAAATATTCTAGAAATTTGTTGATAAATATATTGTTCAGTTTGTTATACATAGTACATACATATATATGAAAACCCTTAAATTCATATCTGATTTTAGGGTTAGTTATAGTTGTGCCTTTCCTAAGATATTGAATTGATCCTAAATTTATGGACAGTGAATTATGCAACTTCCCTGATTTGTCACCAATAGCTATCAAGAGCACTTTTTTTTTTTTTTTTTTTTAGGGAGAGAAAGAGCATGTGAGTGTGGGAGTGGGGCAGAAAAAAAGAGAGAATCTTAAGCAGGCTCCATGCTCAGCTTGGAGCCCAGCATGGGGCTTGATCCCACAACCCTGGAATCATGACCTGAGTCAAAATCAAGGTCGGACGCTCAACCCACTGAGCCACTCAGGCACCCCTGAAGTACTTTTTAATAAGCACATTTGTTGTGGCTTATTTGCTGTTAACTTTTTTGGTCACAATTACTCCTCATTTACATTAATTTGTTGTTTTTTTTTAATATCTGTTCAGAAGCCATTGGTGTCTCCTTTTAGTTTGGAAAGGAGATATTTAATTAAAAAATTAATAAAGCAATCAATTATAGAAGTGCCTGTATGAATATGTCTATATGAGTACATTTCATATATGTGTACACACTTAAATATATTCCTGTCATTCTTGTTTCTTTTATTAATGTCTTATATTCCTTGATCAAATTTAAATCAGATAAGCTAGTTATTCCATGTGAGTGACATCTACAAATTTGTTTACATTGTCCAATAGTTATTTTTAAGAAACGTTGAATTTCCCTTTAGCAGTAACTGTTTCATTTTTGCAGTAATTGTCCCTGTTCAAGACAATTAGGAGTGATGGGGGCTTTATTAGTTAATTAGCAAGGCCTGAGGAACATTGCTCAACCAGCCTAATTAAATCCATTTTTAAAATACACAAAATAAACTATAGCTGGCTGATAATGATCAACACATCTTGTCTATTTGGTTCTATTTTTTCCTCTAAATCTTTTCTTTTAAACCTGTGAACTTCCAGCTGCTTCCTGAAAACAAAGTGAAACAGATGCTGAGAGACATTAACTCAAACATCTAAAAGACATTCAACACCTTCAGATTTCCTATTTCCTGTATTGCTATTATGACATTCACTTTTAAAGATACCTTTTTTTATTACTTGTCACCATTTTTCCAAGTAAAAATTTTTCCCTAAAATAATGAGTTATTCAGGAAACAGGAAAATATTCAGGAAAGTATTTGGTTCATTCTTTGAAAAAAATAGATAAATTAGTTAATTATATTGATTACAAAGTACTTCTCTACTTCTTAATGACTTGAACAGCTGAATATAAAAATTTCCTATCCTTTGGTTTTTACTTAAATTTAACTTAGGCTTTTTTATTTGTCTGTTACCATTTTTTATTGCTTTCATTTTATTTTAGCTCCCTTTCTCCTATTATTAATCTCTTATGTAGCTACCCTAACATCTTGGTTTGTCCTTGATTATACAGATATGTGTATCTTATGTGAGCTGAAAGAGAAGAGTAAATGAAATAGGATGGCCATTCTCTTGTATATAAAACTATGATGAGCTTGAAAAATACTGAAAAAGGAGACAGAAGACCAGCAAACAAAGAAGAAAGGACAGGCATCCCAGCTATGGGCTCGGAATCCTTTTGTAGGTGCTGGGCTATTGTACTGGACGTAGTGGTAACAGCCAGACAGTACTGTCAGGTCACTCTGGTTATTCTGTGTACAATAGTTTTGGAGAGGAGTGTCAGAGACAGCTAGTTGCCCATCACTAGCCATTGTATATTTTTCCTCCATAAATAAAATCCTAAATACATATTTTTGCAATATTAATATAACTGAAAACTATTCCTCGGTCTGCCTTGCAGATAGGAGTGGTCACGTGATAAAGTACTGGACAGAAAACCATAGGAAAAAGGTTTAAAAATGACTTTCAGTAATACTCCTTTAAAAGGGAGAGACTAGAATATGTCTTTCCTTTTTCCTTTCTTTTGCCTCGAATGCAGATGTGATGGCTAGAAATTCAGCTGCACTTTTGTGACCAAATATACTTGTTCACTGCTGCATCCTCGCCTCTAAAACAGTAGCTAATATGGGGCTCAAAAATATTTGCCAAATGAACGAATTAATGAATCAATCAATCGATAAATGAAGGAGAATGGTATCTCTTCTTCAATAGCTGCCTCATCTTTACCTCTTACTGAGATTCCTCTTGTTAGTTTTGAAGATTAGCATTTTTAAGGCCAGATTTTGGAATAGGTGTCTATATTTATTAGTTACATGCCCTTTAGCAAGTCTTTTACTTTTCATAAACTTTGGCTTTATCATATGTAAACTGTGATAATAATATCTATTATGTGTGGTTGTTGTAAAAGCCAAGATAGCTTATTATATACTTACCTTGTTACCCTGCATATTATAATTTGAGTAACTCATCCATAAATGACTTTTAATTTACATTTTTCCAATAAATTCACTAATGAATATAATGCAAATAACTAAAATTGTATTGAATTCTTACTGATTGACATTTTATGCTAGGCACACAGAATTTCTTAACTATATACTCCTTCCATTTAAGCTACTTCTTACTTTATCATTACCCTATACTCATTTTCAGAATGTCATGTAACTTAAAAAATATATAATTTAAACAAAAATAACATCTTGGAAAAACCTTCATTGTTTTCTTACATTGTTTTCTATTGACAAGATAGAAATTATAGCTAGATTCTTAGAGTATATTTTCATATTAAGGATGGCACACTACAGGAGATTTTTTCTAAAGCAGAGGAGATAATCATGACATAAGGTAAAATATGAGTTCCATCAGAGAGAGAAAAAGAACAAGAGAAATTCAAAGGAGAGAGAGAGATATCTTTTGGCTGGGAACATCAGAAAAGGCTTTGGAAAAGAGGCACCACAGTTGCCAGGATCTAACAGATGGAAGAAGATGGAAGAAAGGGCATACTACCTGGCAGAACAGCATGAGAAAACACAGAAACAGAAAACATATCCAGGTAGCAATCAATAATTTGGTGTGACTGGAAGAAAGAATGAAAGAATAAAGAAATGTAAAAGAAGTAGTAGATGATAGAGCTTGAAAGCCATCAAGACATAAGCTTAGTTGGATAAAAATACTTAACTGTTTCTCAAAAGGAAGATATACATAAAACTGTGCTCATATATTGCACTTAATAGGTAGGTGAGTTTCTGGAAATGGGAGAGGTGACTGAATCAGAGGCATTGAAAGGCATTTAATGTTGACCCTGTGGCCATGCATCCTAGAATCTCTCACTGGCATTTGTTCATCCTTTCCTTCAATCACCTGGACTCATGACAGGCTCCAACTACCTTTTCTATAACTGGTCAAACACTCCAGGATGCATAGATATTTCAGATGTCTTTTATAGTGTTTCCAGAAATCCCTACTATCCTTATCTTCTTATCCATGCAATGGACAAGAAATGTGCCTCCAACCTATCCCACTTGATACACTTCTTTTGGTTCTTTACAACAGTTCAACCCTATCACTTAAGCACTTTGGGGCAGGTATGATGGATCAAAACAATCGACCAGACCACAACAGATTCGACAGCGGATATTGCAGAACACACACAACATGGAGGGGACCTTGTCTGAGAGAGTGTTAGCACAGCCCCCCAAAAATAGGGGCTCCTGGGTGGCTCAGTCAGTTGAGCACCTAATTCTTGGTTTCAGCTCAGGTCATGATCTCACGGTTCATGAGTTCAAGCCCCATGTAGAACTCTGCACTGACAGTGCTGAGCCTGGTTGGGATTCTCTCTCTCTCCTGTGTCTGCCCCTCCCCTACCTGCTCACTCACTCACTCTCTCTCTCAAAATAAAATGAACTTTAAAAACAGAGAGAGAGAGGGAGAGAAACAACCCCCCTCCCCAATTTCAGGATATTACATTTTTTCCCTTAGAAATGAATTTTTCTTCTTTACAAAGCTTTTTTTTTTCTATTTCAGAAACTGAAATTCTTGTCTTATCCAAGAAACTTTGGACCTTTTTGTTACATTTAATTACTCTATTCTTAAGGGAGGGAAAAGAGAAAAAAGGGGAGAAAGAAAAGAAAGAAAGGCATTACATGAGCCAGTGGCTCCACATCTCCTCCAAGTCTCTTGATAGTTTGTCTGACAACTAGAATAATGCTTGTGGAAACACTCTTCCCTACACTCAGTCTGCTTCTTTGTCAACTTCAATAGCAAGGTTCAATGAATGGTTTCATCATCTATAAGCAACTCCAGAGCCCCTTAAAACTCACCAGTCAGGCTGGGAGAATAAGTAGACATTTGGCCTTTTATCACAGGATGGATCCATAGCCTGACATGCCAATTAAGCTGGGTAGAATAGGAAAATGCGGTAACTTGAACAAGTCTCATCTGTTAATGACACTCCAGCCCTCAGCTATTCTATAGCTGCTAAAATGTCAAAGCCTGAGAAATCTTTTTTGAGTATCTTGTTCACTGGTGGAGTCAGGTGGCCTCAAATATGATGCAAATTGCTTCTGGGGCACAGCATGAACCAGTTTACCTCCTGCTTTTTTCATATACTTTGTGGGACTAGTTAGTTAATCAAACTGCCAGATTCTGTACATTAGGAGGTATAGTTCTTCAGAAAATATTTGAAAAGTCAAAACTCAAAAAACTTATACAGTGGCATTTTTAATCTCCCTTAGGTACTACAGAAACATCTGAGGGTAATCTTCATCATGCTTGAGTCAATTGAAAGGATTCAAAGTCTAAGAGGACTCAGTTCATTTATAACTAAATGCAACTTGGAATGGTTTACAGATGATTGAATATTGAAAATTAACAGACCCCTAATTAAAAATGCTTTGCTGGTATAATCAGTACAGCTTTGTTTCATGAAACACACACAAGAGTACTTTGAAATATCTTCTCTCCTGCTTTTTTTCCCCACATTTACTACCCTCTATTTCATGTGAGTACTATAAAATGCCAAATCTCTTTTATACCAATATGCTACTCTCCTACCAGGATTCTTTTTTGAAAAGACTGATTTTCAATGATGAAGGTTAGATTTCTGAGGGATTTTTTTTTAATGTTTATTTATTTATTTTGAGATAGAGTGAGACAGCATGAGTCGGGGGGCGGGGCACAGAGAGAGAAGGAGAAAGAGAATCCTAAGCAGGCTTCTCACTGTCAGTGCAGAGCCTGACGAGGGGCTCAATCCCACAAACTGTGAGATTATGACCTGAGCTGAAATCAAGAGTTGGACACTTACCCAACTGAGCCACCCTAGTGCCCCAGATTTCTGAGTTTTTAATAGCATTCATAAGAAATACTGTTGAATTTTTAGCTAAGGCAACCTTACTCTGTTTTCTAATCTTAATCAGTAACTGAATTTGCCTACATGCCGGTGGTTTTGTTTTGTTTTGTTTTTTGTTTGGTTGGTTGGTTGCATACTTTCACCAGAAATATAGAGAGGGATATTTATCTCCAAGGAACGAAGTAACACCTTCCTGGGACTATTTGACTTTTTTGTTGTTGCTTATTATATTTTTGGTGGTTGATGGAGAAGATATTCTAAATGACAGAATAATGTAGTCATTAGCTACAGAAATATTGGAGTCACCAAAACATGGTTTTAAACCTGTTTCCAACATGTGCTATTTGTGTAATTTTGGCTGAGTTATTTATCTTCTTTGAGTCTCAGCTTCCTTATCTGCAACAGGGCAGTATCTACATTATAGAATCATAATGAAAATATAAAGACAGTAACATTAATGGTTTTCACACCATGTCATGTACATAAATCGTAGGCACCCAACAACAGATAGGATGCAACAAATAAATTACTGCCATTCTTCATTTTTGTCTCTAAAGCTGTGAAAAACATTAGGAAGCTCACAAATTATGACACTGTAGTCTCATCAAATCATTAGAAATCATCCCCTGCCCATTTTTGTTTTCCATAATATATGACAAAGGATCTCGCAGGTTGAGTCACACACATGAGGCCCCTGTGTCATCCTAGTGTCCTAAAAGATCAGACTTTGATGTAGCTGACCCAAAGTAGAAGAAGGAGGAACCAATGATCCTGAGCTCCTAAAGTTGTGGTGGATGGAGGAGCAGGACAAAACAGAAGGATACCATGACAAAACCCTGCCTGCCTCTAACTGACCACACTCCTTTTTTGAATATGACTTTTACTTTATGAGTTAGGAATATTGACCTGGAAGGAGGATGTATGTAAAGCCATCAAAAGAAGACTTCATAAAATGGAAAAGATAGCCTATTCTCTGTTACTTTCAACTCAATGCAGCCAAATGAAGGCTACATATAACATACCTTTAACCAGTTTTGGAAACTCATGCCTGTAATATAGTGAAGGGAGATGTTGGTCTGTTGTATTGCCAGTTTCTTTGGCTGATATTAAAGCCACTGATATAAAGTCCTTTAAGGCTGTATACCATTCTCCCTTTTTCAATCTGTCACTTCATTTTTTTTCTAGTGCATATCTTTGATATTTGCTTGAGCCAGGTATGTTTGGTCTTGTTCTCCTGGTTTTGTTCTCTTCTCCCACAGTAAACACTTTTTCTATGAGGCTCCTAGGAAACTAGTAGGTTTACCTTTTTTTTTTTTTTTACTTCTTAAACATTAATTTAATCACATCCTTTTTGTGATAACAAGAAGCAGTGATTCTATATGTCACTAATGAATAACTTGAAACCCAGAAATGTTAAATGATTTTAGCAGAGGCAGGAGAGGGAAACATCTAGGGTTTAAAACAAAGCTTGAAGCCCTGATAGAGCTGTCCTTTAAAGAAAGGTGAGAATCTGTTTTTAAATTTACTTCCTTTTATCTTTTATTAATAAAATATAGCATGTAAAGGGCACGTAGCCCATTATAATTTATGACAGTGTTGTCAAACACATAGTTGGTATTAACCTTCAGAGCAGCCCTTTAAGGAAGACTTACTCCCTCCCCTTTTACCTGTGAAGCAATGATTGTAGACACTTGGCCAAAATCACATTACTGTAGTTATGTCTGACCCCAGAAACCAAAACCATATGCTCTTTCCATATGATAAGTCCCATGACCAAGGTTAACCCCATGCTTAAAGTTCTTTCAGGGACTTTAGGAAACAACCTGTCTCCTAAAATATCTCTTCACTAATGCCTTGCACTGGAATCTAAATTCTGCATATTACTAATTTCCTTGCATAAAAAGCACAGAAGGACCTGTGAGGTCAAAATGCCATCAAAAGTGGTAACATATCAGGGCCCCTTGGTGGCTCAGTTGGTTAAGTGTCTGCCTTCAGCTCAGGTCTGATCTCACAGTTCATGAGTTCAAGCCTCACGTCAGGCTCTGTGCTGACAGCTCAGAGCCTGGAGCCCCACTTCAGATTCTGTGTCTCCCTCTCTCTCTGACCCTCCCTCACTCGCACTCTGTGTGTTTCTCTCTCAAAAATAAATAAACATTAAAAAAGTTTTTTAAAGAAAAAAAGTGGTAACATATCAAGATAGCTTCAAATCATTTTCAGTCATTATCAACCAAGTTTGACTGAATTCACTAAATTAAATCAGCAGGTATATAAGTTTTGCAGATAATCAATATGGAAAATAACGTTTGCAGGAAAATAAGCTGTAAATCAGGTATGCTTGGGTCTAGCCCCTTGGGGAAAGCAGGTATAAGAGTGGACAATTTTCAAGTCCCTGCATCGTGAGATGGTGGTATCATGTAGTGAGAATGATGTCTATACCAGAATGACTCTGAGGTTTTCTTGGGTGTCACTCCTGGTCCAAGGCTTGAGTCTGATTTTGATTAAAGCAGAGATATTAAGATACTTTAAAAAATTCCCTTCCTACTTAAATTGTAGCAAATACTGATAGATGCTTAATAAACACTTATTTCTTCCCTTTCCATATTAAGAAATTATTCTGGGTTTTTTGGAGTGGTAAGGTGCCAGTTTAAAAATCAAATAGCCTACAGGTCCTATGCTGTCCTTATAGCCATTGGTGGCCATAGATTCAAGTAGAAGTTTCCTGGAGACTTCTGGGAATGTTTGCCTTCCAAATATAGGTATTGCCCTTCCTATTTCTTCCTGCCCAAAAATGAGATGGAAATATGTAAATTGGGTAGTTGTTTTGAGATTATGAAGAAATCGGGAGAATTAAACTACAAGCTAGAGACAATGGAACAGAAGGACAGTAGGAGCCTGAAATACAGATGTTTTAAAGCTCTCATATCATCACTATAGCACTTATTTGCAGACTTACTTATCTAAGAAACTTTTATTTATGCTTTTATTTGGTTAAACCACTATAGTCAAACCTTTGATTACTGCAGGTGATGCACTATCCAGAAAGATTCTTCTTTTTTTGTGTGTTTTAATTTGTACATCTTTAAAATCCACATAAACAGGCTGGAAATATAAATGTACATGATTTATTGACATAAGTCTCTTTTCTACTACTATTTGACATAGGACAAGTAATTTTAATTTTCAGGATCCTATCATCCAAAAGTGAGGTAGTTGACCTAAGTAATATTTAAGATGATTTTATTCTTCTAAAGTCTACATTCCAGTAAATTTCCAAATGGAATTTAAAAATAAGTATTTCTTCACTTGTAATTTCTCTGTAAATTGAATCCATTATAGCTGAGAGAAGAAAATGAAAATGTTGCAGAGACATTACCAAGGATTTGACTTTGTGTAACTGGGTGAATTTGGGACAGGACCTCATACACTCTACAACTGGAAGCTAAGTGGAACATATATCTAATTACAGATAACAAAAACAGAAATATTATTTTTAAATGAGCTTAAGATAAAAAATTAGGACAGAGTTCTGGAAGGTAATAAGGATTCTAAAATGTCAGAAGCTACTCTTTGATGCAAAACTACATTCATCATTTATTGGGAAAATACCTTTTTCAAGATGTACTACACACAAATCACCGTGGGAAACAAATGGAGTGTAGAGAAAAATAACACCAGTTCAGGTATCTTTCAGCTACCAAAAATACATCAAACAGTTTCATAAATAACCATCAAAAATAGCATGGAATGGGGTAAAGGACATAAAAGCAGGTGTAAAACCATGCATTTGGTTTATGTAGGAAAATCCTGGATTAATCCTGTTACCCTGGTCTAATTATTGGCATTGTCCCCTTCCATACTCAAAAGTCCCCCACAATGGTTATATGGGTTTGAAATTGAAATGTTACTTCATATATTTATCAATGCAAAACACTGATTTTTATTCCCATTCCTTTGACAATAATGTAAGAAGAAAATTGTAAATCTCTAAACTTATCCTTCTGCTCTTTAATTCACCAACTTGGTTCTTTTCCATCTATCTTGGTCATTAGCAACACAAAAGGAATCTAAACAAAATCTGAAGCAGCAGTATTATCAAGAATGGTGAGGGGCGCCTGGGTGGCTCAGTCGGTTAAGCGTCCGACTTCAGCTCAGATCACCATCTCGCGCTCCGTGAGTTCGAGCCCCACGTCGGGCTCTGGGCTGATGGCTCAGAGCCTGGAGCCTGGTTCCGATTCTGTGTCTCCCTCTCTCTCTGCCGCTCCCCCATTCATGCTCTGTCTCTCTCTGTCTCAAAAATAAATAAACTTAAAAAAAAAAAAAAGAATGGTGATAAAAATGGTCCACTATAGCACCTTTAGAAAATATACTGAATAAGGCTAAATTAAAAAAAAAAAAAAAAGATCAAATCCAAAGAACAAAATGAACCTGTAGGGCATACATGAGAATATTAATAGATTAGAGATTAAAAGCATCCTCTTCGCCTAAGGAAAGATGCTGTTAATGTGTTCTCTGATTGTAAAAGATAAAACTTTGCTCCCGTTAAAAGTGCCATTTTACCAAATTTATTTGTGATATCCTACTTTACATTATTAGTGGTAGTATTAGTTCTTCTGGTGGGAGCTAACTTCCAGAAGGCACAACACGTGATGAGATGTGATTATGAAAACAGAACTGTGTTGGTTACGTGTGGTGACCCTGAAAGAGCACACAGTGAAAGACAACTGATTCCTCATTGGCTGCAACTGCCATGTGCTTAGGGCTCATTCTTGTGCACAGGAAACTCTTTTTAGGGCTATAGAGGACTTGTATGATTGGTTTTAGTATTCCCCTTTTCTGATTCGATTAAATAAAAAGTAAAAATGCTTTTCATATCCTTGACACCCACTAGAGAAATTATCTTTTTTGCTAATAATAATGGGAAGTGTTGAATTAAAAGCACAGAGATTTTATTCCTTCCCAGTGATTTGAGTTACCATAAATCCCTGATAATAAAATCATTTATCTATGGTTTGTTGAGACATAATTAGACTTAAAAAAGCAGTTTTGATTAGTAATACAATACTATAAATTGACCAGGATTAGTCTAATCCATCATTCTACAAAATGAGGGGCAAGAAAACCGATTTTCCAAATTTTCACTGAAGTAAGCCATCCTACTTGAATGATTGTTACCTGAAGTGACCTTAAAGAGATTTGTAAGTTTTATAAAAATGTTTCCAGGTTTTGACAAAACATATTAGGAGATTACCAAAAAAAGTGTAATTTGTAATTAACTGGGTGTAGGAATTAGATTGAAAGTAAAAGCTGGTTAAAAACAAACCATAAAATAAAATTGTTCCTTTCCATCAATTCTTGAGGCTCTTGTCTCTCAAAATTTAGAGACGAAGATTAAGTTTGGACAAGTCACATCTAATAGTGGCAAAGTGAGGATTTTTACCCTTTATCTCTCTGATATCTCAATTATAAGGTTCATCATCTTTGCCCACCTAAGTTATTCCATCATTAGGACCATTTCAGCTTTCACACGGTTAACTGGTTAACTTAATCAACACACCAATATCATTGTTCCTTGACATAGAGAATCCATCATAATTCAGCTTTGCAATTTAAGGAAGGACTCTCAGGACCTCAAATAAGGATTTTCTAACACTTTGATGTTCTTCATCTTTGAAATCTCAACCTCCTAATTCCCACTTTCTGGCTATAGCTTCTCTTCTTTTACAACCCTTGTGGTTATGCTCCAAATGCACCAATTATTCCATGACATTTAATTACCCTTTTCCTTGACCCTTCTCTATTCTGTTCCTTCAAAAGCCCTTGTATATGTTTCATCTGCTTTTCACTCCATCTAGACCCACTGCTTAATGATTTCAGATAATTCCTAATTCTTACGTAGCAGAATTTGGTTGAAAGAGCACCAAATATAAAATAATACATACACAGGTTAAAATTCTGTTTCTGCCATTTAGAACTTGTGACTATCTCAACTTTAGATTTTTCTTCAGTGCAATAGAAATAATGTCTACCTCTAAACACTGTGTGATGATTAAATGAGATAATGTGGGTAAAGTTGATTGGTAGATTCAGAGGCTAAAGTTTAATTCTCCATTCCGTTCTTCCTTTCCTTTGTCCTTCTGAAGAATTCATACTGAGAATTCCCATCCCAAGACCTAACCAACTAACATGTCAGCTTCTGCAACTATGCTATCAAACCATGATGTGACCAAAAAAAAAAAATGTGTGTGTGTGTGTGTGTGTGTGTGTGTGTATATATATATATATATATATATACATACAACTAAACAACTCCAATAAAGCTTGAAATTCCTTTTACTTCTCTCTAAGCTCTTCCCTTTAACATCCTTTTTTCTGGTTATTCTAAGTCCTTATTATATTTTTACAAACCCATTTCAGTCTTCTTCTCTCAATCCTAGCAAATTGTCTTGCCCATACACATATGAGAATCTAAAAAGCTATGAAACATAAACTCCATCAACTACTCTCCTACCACATCCACACCCATCTATCTCCTATCTACCAACCTACTAGTTTCCCCTATACCTATTCTTTCATTTCTCATTTATGTCTCAAAACAAGAGATGTTCCACCTCACTTCCAAGACACCTCCTTCTACGTTGAGATCTCATTCCCTTATTGGTCCTTCCGGGATCCTGTTTGACTGATGACACTTCCTTTATCTTGGACTCTGCACTTTTCTTCTCAGCATTTGAACATATTTATTCTTTTTCATCAAAATATATTTTTTGGTCATATGTTACTCTAAGAGCATAATCCTTACTCTGTAACTCACTATATAGCACAAACTCTTGAAAGAACACACTATACTTATTTTCTTCATTTTCTCACTTACTATTCCATAGAGATGACTTTGGCCTTTATTACTTAAGAAAATAATTTTTGATAATATAGTTAGGTGCTTTTTATTTCAAACTCTGGTGGGAATTTTTAATTATTATTTTGCTTGATCTCTTAGAGGTACTTTCCACTGTTGTCTTAAAAATTACTTTCCCTCTTGACCTGAGGATATAGTTCTCTTCCTAAGTCTATTACCAATTCCCTCTTCTTCCAGCATTTTATCCTACCTCTTAACTGAGCCTTAAAATATTTGTTTCCTAACTTCTATCTTTGATCTTCTCTTATTCTATACATTTGTCTCTCAAGATCATTTTCATGCTAATGACTTCAGTGGCCATATATAGAATGTGAGAATATTCATATTTGCATTTTTCCCTGTACTGGTTCTTAAGCTACCAGATAAATTTGTAACTGGCATTAGACATGTGCAACTGGATATTCCCTCATCAAGAAAGAATCTACATTAATCCAATCATCCAATATAAAAACTTGCCATACTCTTTTTGGGTAGATAAGGCATATTTATGTTAGAGTTCAAGCCAAGAATCTAGGGAAACAGTGGTCCTGTTTCCAGACAGTCAAGAGGAAATGAGTGCTGAGCCTGGAGCGAAACCAAAAGAAATACCCTAAGTTAAAGCTAAGGAAAAGAAAATTACAATTGGCAAAATACTAAAAAAAATCCGGGTGATTGTTTATAATGGTACAGGAGTATCCATAGTTTGTGGTTAATACTACCTGCCCGATTCTTTTTTTTTTTTTTTAATTTTTCAAATATTTATTTTTGACAGAAAGAGAGGCAGAGCATGAGTGGGGGAGGGGCAGAGAGAGAGGGAGACACAGAATCTGAAACAGGCTCCAGGCACTGAGCGGTCAGCACAGAGCCCGACGCGGGGCTCGAACTCATGGACTGCGAGATCATGACCTGAGCCGAAGTCGGATGCTCAACCGACTGAGCCACCCAGGCGCCCCCCGATTCTTTATGAATAGACCATGTTGACCTAAAGGCAGACTCAGTCAACACTGATCCTTCATTCCTCAGTTTCTAACATCTTTATGTAAAATCAACCCAATTACCAAATCCATTTACTCTTAACATATCTCAGAACAATTCTCCTCTCTCTCTTCTTTCTAGGGCTATATCTCTATCCCATTGTCACTGATTCGGTTCAGGTCATCATCATTTGTCACATTCACAACTGCACCAGCTGGCTAAATAGGTCTCTCTTGGTCTCTCTGCTACTAATGTGTCTGAAGTCTAATAAATCTTCCACGCTGCCTTCAGAATGATCTTTTCACAACACAAACCGGATCAAGTCATTCCATTGCTGTAAAAGTCTTCTACTGAAAAGTCGAAGCCTACATCACTTAGCATGCCAAACAAGAATATTCACAAACTCGCCCCTGACTACTTTTCTGGGCTTTTCTCTAAATGCTCATGTCAATTGTGTTCCCATTATCCAATCGTAAGAATCATTCACACCTTGTATTCTCTGTGGGTCCCAACTTCTATGCCCTAAAATCTACGTTAATAATTCTTTTAAGTTTTAATGAAAATATTATGTATTTGCCATGGCTCCCTGTACTGTGTTGCAAGTGCAATCAATTAATATTGTCAATATTGAATATTGTATCCCTAAGATTCTGTGATCTACTTGAGGCCAGGGACCACATTTATTTACATTTGCATGCCTCATATTTAAATGTGTGCCTAACACCAATAAATGCTCAAAAAATATTTGTAGTTCATTTGGACGGATGGATGAATTGAAGGATGACAGATTATTATAAAACTTATCATGTCCCATATAAATTCTAAGCTGATTATGAGTATATTTTGCTATGGGAAAAAAAACTGTTAGTGCTTTTAAAAAAAATCACAATCATACAGAATGAAATGAATGGCCAGCCCCATGTACTAGATGACAAAATCAATAATAGTAATGTTTCTTTTGGTTACTATTTTTTTTAATGTGTAAATTATATTGAAATATAAAAAAAATGCTACTTCTCCTATTGTAGATTCAGAATTTAATGCAGACCCAGGGGATAAATTACTATCTGGCAACTAATCGGTAATTATGAAGGGAGTGAAGCTGATTAATCATCACCTCTGCTCCCCTTTGCCCCTCTAAATAGGTATTGATATCTTCCCTTGACAGTCTCAGCACCACCCCTCCCCCAGATAGTATTACATAGGGCATGTTTAGCCACAGAAGTTACCATCACGCACAGTCCAGAAGTACATTGGAAAGCTTTCATCTTGCTTTGTTAGCTCATTCTATGCCACAAGTCAGGTCTCAGCTTCTTGGCTGACTCACCCAGAGCTCTAGCCCAGTCTGTTCAGTAAGGCCCTGAGACTTCACTTATCTTTTGTAAGCTTTCTTCCACTTTGGCTGAATGAGCTTTCTTCCACGTTGGATCATTCAAATTAAATCACACTTGCCCAGTCCAACGGCTTTAAAGTTTATTTTGAGAGAGATAGAGTGTGCACATGGGAGAGGAGCAGAGGTAGAGGGAGAGAGAGAATCCCACAGGCTCTATCTCACAATCTCATGAATTGTGAAATCATGACCTGGGCTGAAATCAAGAGTCTGATACTTACCCTAACCGACTGAGACATTCAGGCGCACCTGCTCCAATGGCTTTAGTAATACGTGGCATCTGAAAACTTCTTGAGCCTTGAATCCTGTTTTATTACAATGGTTCTGTAAATCAAGCTAGTGTTTGCATCTTACCTTTGGACATTCTATTCGTGAAGCCGGATCCTCCTCTGAAGTATCACTTCTAGAATCTAGATGTATTTAGTCTCCTTTTTTCAGTTTACATCAAGAGCAGTGATTCTTTTTTTTATATATATATGAAATTTAATGTCTTTCCATACAACACCCAGTGTTCATCCCAAAAGGTGCCCTCCTCAATACACATCACCCACCCTCCCCTCCCTCCCACCACCCATCAACCCTCAGTTTGTTCTCAGTTTTTAAGAGTCTCTTATGCTTTGGCTCTCTCCCACTCTAACCTCTTTTTTTTTTCTTCCCCTCCCCCATGGGTTTCTGTTCAGTTTCTCAGGATCCACATAAGAGTGAAAACATATGGTATCTGTCTTTCTCTGTATGGCTTATTTCACTTAGCATTACACTCTCCAGTTCCATCCACGTTGCTACAAAGGGCCATATTTCATTCTTTCTCATTGCCACGTAGTACTCCATTGTGTATATAAACCACAATTTCTTTATCCATTCATCAGTTGATGGACATTTAGGCTCTTTCCATAATTTGGCTATTGTTCAGAGTGCTGCTATAAACATTGGGGTACAAGTGCCCCTGTGCATCAGCACTCCTGTATCCCTTGGGTAAATTCCCAGCAGTGCTACTGCTGGGTCATAGGGTAGATCTATTTTTAATTTTTTGAGGAACCTCCACACTGTTTTCCAGAGTGGCTGTACCAGTTTGCATTCCCACCAACAGTGCAAGAGGGTTCCTGTTTCTCCACATCCTCTCCAGCATCTATAGTTTCCTGATTTGTTCATTTTGGCCACTCTGACTGGCGTGAGGTGATATCTGAGTGTGGGATTTGATTTGTATTTCCCTGATGAGGAGCGATGTTGAGCATCTTTTCATGTGCCTGTTGGCCTTCTGGATGTCTTCTTTAGAGAAGTGTCTATTCATGTTTTCTGCCCATTTTTTCACTGGGTTATTTGTTTTTCGGGTGTGGAGTTTGGTGAGTTCTTTGTAGATTTTGGATACTAGCCCTTTGTCTGATATGTCATTTGCAAATATCTTTTCCCATTCTGTTGGTTGCCTTTTAGTTTTGTTGGTTGTTTCCTTTGCCGTGCAGAAGCTTTTTATCTTCATAAGGTCCGAGCAGTTCATTTTTGTTTTTAATTCCCTTGTCTTTGGGGATGTGTCAAGTAAGAGATTGCTACGACTGAGGTCAGAGAGGTCTTTTCCTGCTCTCTCCTCTAGGGTTTTGATGGTTTCCTGTCTCACATTCAGGTCCTTTATCCATTTTGAGTTTATTTTTGTGAATGGTGCGAGAAAGTGGTCTAGTTTCAACCTGCTGCATGTTGCTATCCAGTTCTCCCAGCACCATTTGTTAAAGAGACTGTCTTTTTTCCATTGGATGTTCTTTCCTGCTTTGTCAAAGATGAGTTGGCCATACATTTGCGGGTCTAGTTCTGGGGTTTCTATTCTATTCCATTGGTCTATGTGTCTGTTTTTGTGCCAATACCATGTTGTCTTGATGATGACAGCTTTATAGTAGAGGCTAAAGTCTGGGATTGTGATGCCTCCTGCTTTGGTCTTCTTCTTCAAAATTACTTTGGCTATTCGGGCCCTTTTGTGGTTCCATATGAATTTTAGGATTGCTTGTTCTAGTTTCAAGAAGAATGCTGGTGCAATTTTGATTGGGATTGCATTGAATGTGTAGATAGCTTTGGGTAGTATTGACATTTTGACAATATTTATTCTTCCAATCCATGAGCAGGGAATGTTTTTCCATTTCTTTATATCTTATTCAATTTCCTTCATAAGCTTTCTATAGTTTTCAGCATACAGATCTTTTACATCTTTCGTTAGATTTATCCCTGGGTATTTTATGCTTCTTGGTGCAATTGTGAATGGAATCAGTTTCTTTATTTGTCTTTCTGTTGCTTCATTATTAGTGTATAAGAATGCAACTGATTTCTGTACATTGATTTTGTATCCTGCGACTTTGCTGAATTCATGTATCAGTTCTAGCAGACTTCGGGTGGCGTCTATCGGATTTTCCACGTATAATATCATGTCATCTGCAAAAAGTGAAAGCGTAACTTCATCTTTGCCAATTTTAATGCCTTTGATTTCCTTTTGTTGTCTGATTGCTGATGCTAGAACTTCCAACACTATGTTAAACAACAGCAGTGAGAGTGGGCATCCCTGTCGTGTTCCTGACCTCAGGGAAAAAGCTCTCAGTTTTTCCCCGTTGAGGATGATGTTAGCTGTGGGCTTTTCATAAATGGCTTTTATGATCTTTAAGTATGTTCCTTCTATCCCGACTTTCTCGAGGGTTTTTATTAAGAAACGTTGCTGAATTTTGTCAAAGGCCTTTTCTGCATCGATTGACAGGATCATATGGTTTTTATCTTTTCTTTTATTAATGTGATGTATCACGTTGATTGATTTGAGAATGTTGAACCAGCCCTGCATCCCAGGAATGAATCCCACTTGATCACGGTGAATGATTCTTTTTATATGCTGTCGAATTCGATTTGCTAGTATCTTATTGAGAATTTTTGCATCCATATTCATCAGGGATATTGGCCTGTAGTTCTCTTTTTTTACTGGGTCTCTGTCTGGTTTAGGAATCAAAGTAATACTGGCTTCATAGAATGAGTCTGGAAGTTTTCCTTCCCTTTCTATTTCTTGGAATAGCTTGAGAAGGATAGGTATTATCTCTGCTTTAAACATCTGGTAGAACTCCTCTGGGAAGCCATGTGGTCCTGGATTCTTATTTGTTGGGAGATTTTTGATGACTGATTCAATTTCTTCACTGGTTATGGGTCTGTTCAAGCTTTCTATTTCCTCCTGATTGAGTTTTGGAAGAGTGTGGGTGTTCAGGAATTTGTCCATTTCTTCCAGGTTTCCAGTTTGTTGGCATATAATTTTTCATAGTATTCCCTGATAATTGCTTGTATCTCTGAGGGATTAGTTGTAATAATTCCATTTTCATTCATGATTTTATCTATTTGGGTCATGTCCCTTTTCTTTTTGAGAAGCCTGGCTAGAGGTTTATCAATTTTGTTTATTTTTTCAAAAACAAACTCTTGGTTTCGTTGATCTGCTCTACAGTTTTTTTTAGATTCTATATTGTTTATTTCTGCTCTGATCTTTATTATTTCTCTTCTTCTGCTGGGTTTAGGCTGTCTTTGCTGTTCTGCTTCTATTTCCTTTAGGTGTGCTGTTAGATTTTGTATTTGGGATTTTTCTTGTTTCTTGAGATAGGCCTGGATTGCAATGTATTTTCCTCTCAGGACTGCCTTTGCTGAATCCGAAAGCTTTGGATTGATGCATTTTCATTTTCGTTTGTGTCCGTATATTTTTTTAATTTCTTCTGTAATTGCCTTGTTGACCCACTCATTCTTTAGTAGGGTGTTCTTTAACCTCCATGCTTTTGGAGGTTTTCCAGACTTTTTCCTGTGGTTCATCTCAAGCTTCATAGCATTGTGGTCTGAAAGCATGCATGGTATGATCTCAATTATTGTATACTTATGAAGGGCTGTTTTGTGACCCAGTATGTGATCTATCGTGGAGAATGTTCCATGTGCACTCGAGAAGAAAGTATATTCTGTTGCTTTGGGATGCAGAGTTCTAAATATATCTGTCAAGTCCATCTGATCCAATGTATCATTCAGGGCACTTGTTTCTTTATTGACCGTGTGTCTAGATGATCTATCCATTTCTGTAAGTGGAGTGTTAAAGTCCCCTGCAATTACCACATTCTTATCAATAAGGTTGCTTATGTTTGTAATTGTTTTATATATTTGGGGGCTCCTGTATTCGGCGCATAGACATTTATAATTGTTAGCTCTTCCTGATGGATAGATCCTGTGATTATTATATAATGCCCTTCTTCATCTCTTGTTACAGCCTTTAATTTAAAGCCTAGTTTGTCTGATATAAGTATGACTACTCCAGCATTCTTCTGACTTCCAGTGGCATGATAAATAGTTCTCCATCCCCTCACTCTCAATCTGAAGGTGTCCTCAGGTCTAAAATGAGTCTCTAGTAGACAGCAAATAGATGGGTCTTGTTTTTTTATCCATTCTGATGCCCTATGTCTTTTGGTTGGCACATTTAGTCCATTTACATTCAGTGTTACTATAGAAAGATATGGGTTTAGAGTCATTGTGATGTCCGTAGGTTTCATACTTGTAGCGATGTCTCTGGTACTTTGTCTCATAGGATCCCCCTTAGGATCTCTTGTAGAGCTGGTTTAGTGGTGACGAATTCCTTCAGTTTGTGTTTGTTTGGGAAGACTTTTATCTCTCCCTCTATTCTAAATGACAGACTTGCTGGATAAAGGATTCTCGGCTGCATATTTTTTCTGTTCATCACATTGAAGACCTCCTGCCATTCCTTTCTGGCCTGCCAAGTTTCAGTAGAGAGATCAGCCACGAGTCTTATAGGTCTCCCTTTATATGTTAGAGCAGGTTTATCCCTAGCTGCTTTCAGAATTTTCTCTTTATCCTTGTATTTTGCCAGTTTCACTATGATATGTCATGCAGAAGATCGATTCAAGTTCCGTCTGAAGGGAGTTCTCTGTGCCTCTTGGATTTCAATGCCTTTTTCCTTCCCCAGATCAGGGAAGTTCTCAGCTATTATTTCTTCAAGTACCCCTTCAGCACCTTTCCCTCTCTCTTCCTCCTCTGGAATACCAATTATGCGTGTATTATTTCTCTTTAGTGCATCACTTAGTTCTCTAATTTTCCCCCTCATACTCCTGGATGTTTTTTTATCTCTCTTTTTCTCAGCTTCTTCTTTTTCCATAATTTTATCTTCTAGTTCACCTATTCTCTCCTCTGCCTCTTCAATCCGAGCCATGGTTGTCTCCATTTTATTTTGCAACTCATTAATAGCATTTTTTAGCTCCTCCTGGCTGTTCCTTAGTCCCTTGATCTCTGTAGCAATAGATTCCCTGCTGTCCTTTATACTGTTTTCAAGCCCAGTGATTAATTTTATGACTATTACTCTAAATTCACTTTCTATTATATTGTTTAAATCGTTTTTGATCAGTTCGTTAGCTGTCGTTATTTCCTGGACTTTTTTTGAGGGGAATTCTTCCGTTTCGTCATTTTGGATAGTCCCTGGAGTGGTGTGGGACTGCGGGGCACTTTTCCTGTGCTGTCTTGAATAACTTGCATTGGTGGGCAGGACCGCAGTCAGACCTGATGTCTGCTCCCAACCCACCGCTGGGGCCACAGACTGGTGTGTGCCTTTTCTTTCCCTCTCCTAGGGGCAAATTCACTGTGGGGTGGCATGGCCCATCTGGGCTACTTGCACACTGCCAGGCCTGTGGTGCTGGGGATCTGGCGTATTAGCTGGGGTGGATCGGCAAGGTGCACAGGGGCGGGAGGGGCAGGCTCAGCTTGCTTTTCCTTCAGTGACCCGTTTCAGGAGGGGCCCTGTGGCACTGGGAGGGAGTCAGACCCACCAGAGGGTTGGATCCACAGAAGCACAGCGTTGGGTGTTTGCACGGTGCAAGTTCCCTGGTAGGAACCAGTTCCCTTTGGGATTTTGGCTGGGGGATGGGTGAGGGTGATGGCAGTGGTGAGTGCCTTTGTTCCCAGCCAAGCTGCGCTCTGTCTTCCAGGGCTCAACAACTCTCCCTCCCGTTGTCCTCCAGCCCTCCTACTCTCAGAGCAGAGCTGTTAATTTATAACCTTCCAGATGTTAAGTCCCACTTGCTGTCTGAACACACTCCATCCAGCCCCTCTGCTTTTGCCAGCCAGACTCAGGGGCTCTGCTTTGCCAGTGGGCTGCCCCTTCTGCCCCAGCTCCCTCCCGCCAGTCCGTGTAGCGTGCACCGCCTCTCCACCCTTCCTACCCTCTTCTGTGGACCTCTGGTCTATGCTTGGCTCTGAAGAATCCGTTCTGCCAGTCCTCTGGTGATTTTCTGGGTTATTTAGGCAGGTGTGGGTGGAATCCAAGTGATCCGCAGGACACGGTGAGCTCAGCGTCCTCCTACACTGCCATCTTCCTAATCCCTCAGAGCAGTGGTTCTTAATGAAGGGAGCGTGGGTACATTGTCCTCCATGGGACAATGGATGTGTACCGAGACACTTTTTGGTGGTCACAATTGGGGATGCTACTGGCATCCACTGGTGTCAGGGATGCTGTTAAACATCCTTAATGCATCAGACAACCCCAGCTCCAACCCACAATAAAGAATCATCTGGCCCACAAGGTCAATCAATAGTGTAGAGGCTGAGGGATACTGCATCTAGCATTTCCCCCTTCCTTGCACACCTACTAGTGGTTAAAATACCAACATACAACATGGCTGCGCTGACATCAGTTATAAAACCAGGGCAGAAAGCATACAATGTTTGCCAAATTTTGATACTATAAGCTAGCCACTTGGATTCCTTTTTGCCCAGGTTTCCCATCTTGATAAATAACAGCTGACCATCCCTCTTCCACAGAGGGCCCTGGAGGTTTAATAAATCTATCTTAATGAGGTGCTTTGCCATCCTCAGGTGAAAAATGTTCCTCTAGTGTTACTTCTATCACAAGAAAGAGCAAAGATTGCTTTGCAGATTGGCACATGAAGTTCATTCCTGCAACGCACCTGCATCCCATAGCTCCAAAAAGTACAAAATCTGCTCATAAAAAATAGAAGTGGACTGACAACTTCAGCATTTTCTTTTACCTCTGTCAGTAGAAGTGAAGTCACTGAAGAATCAGTTGTCAGGTGGCTGCATCTCTAAATTATCCAGTGCATCCGCCACCACTGCTTTTGAATTCCTCTCTTGGTCTAGAGAATTCCCTAATGTATGAAGCAGGCAGTGGATGACTACCAAAAGGGGGATTAAAAAGTTCCTTAATATGCTCACCCAAACTGTCAATCTGGCAAATGTGGCATATGGATTGGGAAAGCAGTAGGGACTGGGAGAGAAGAGATTAAAGACTTCGTCTCCGTGCTTAGAAAAAGGCATAGTTTTACCCATCAGAAAGAATTTAAATGTTGATCTGTCTCTGGGAAGCTGCCTATATACAGTAGTCTAGATGGATGAAGTTTGCTTTTCCTTCCAAAAGAAACTTTGGGCCAGTGAAACTTTAAAGAGCTAAATTTAATTTTTAGTCACTTTTTAAATTTTACCTAGAAAGGCATTAATAGGGGCGCCTGGGTGGCGCAGTCGGTTAAGCGTCCGACTTCAGCCAGGTCACGATCTTGCCGTCCGTGAGTTCGAGCCCCGCGTCGGGCTCTGGGCTGATGGCTCAGAGCCTGGAGCCTGTTTCCGATTCTGTGTCTCCCTCTCTCTCTCTGCCCCTCGCCCGTTCATGCTCTGTCTCTCTCTGTCCCACAAATAAATAAACGTTGAAAAAAAAAAAAAAGAAAGAAAGGCATTAATATACAAAATTGACATAACTATGTTCCTTTTCATATACTATTTAATTATTATATATATTCTAACATGATTGCAATCATGGTGAATTTTAGTTTTGTGGTTTTTTAACCACCTTAATTATCACTTTAGTAAATTATTTATTCATTCATTCATTCATTCATTCAGTGTTTCTTTCAAGCAAATATTTACACAGTTCATTCTCCAAGCCAGCATTACACTGAATTACCATCTCCATAAATACCAGTGTCCAAAACACTACCTTTCATTTGGACCACTTTGATAACCCTCTGACTTATCTCTATTTCCTTGTTTTTTTAAGTTTATTAATTTTTTATTTTTATTTTTTATTTTGAGAGAGAGATAAAGAGCAAGCGGGGGGCAGGGCAGAGAGAGAGAGAGAGAGAGAGAGAGAGACCCAAACAGCTTTGTGCTGTCAGCCCAGAGCCGGATGCGGCGCTCAAACTCAGGAACCAGGAGATCGTGACCTGAGCCGAAGTCAGGAGTCCGATGCTTAACTGACCAAGCCGCCCAGGCGCCCCTCTAGTTTCAATCTGAGCAATGACATTGACTACATATTGAAAAATAATTCAAATAAAAGTGGCTTGGATAAAAGCGGAGCTGGTTTTTCTCTCATAAAACTAGAGATGGAATGTAATAGTCCAGGTCCTCTTCGGTAGCCCCTGGTCCCTCACACATTGTGTCTCTTAGATATCCTTGAATTGTAAATTCCAGATCTCCTTACAGTGGCTATGTGGTCTTTGAATCTCTATCCTTTACCTACATGTTCTGGGGAGGAAGAAGCAGCCGCAGGAGAAGGGAAGACTGCTGCCAACTGAGTCAGCTCCACAGAGATGGCTTTTTCCCCAAAGTCCCACCCACACACTTCAACTTCTCTCTTATTGGCCATCACAGCTACATGACCATTTCAAGCTACAAGGGGAACTGAGAGATATAATTTTTACTGTGTGCATTGCTACCTGAAAAAATTGGGGGTTATGTTTAGTAGGAAAAAGAAGAGAGAACAGATCAGGTAAGCCACTGGCAGTTTCTTCTGTATCTTGCCTCTACTCTTGTCCTCCTATAGTCTTTTTACAATATAAATCATATTAAGTCATTTTCTGGTAAAACTGAAGTTCTTTTTCATGGCCTATATGCCAATCCATAGTTTGACACAATTTCCTACTATTTCCCCCCCTTATTTCCTGCTATAGCCCCACTACTTTTTAGTCTTCAAACAACCCTAGTTTATTTCAGCCCCCATCCCATAACCTTGCTATTCCTTTTGCCTAGAACTCTCTTCCACAAGCAGTTTTTAATGGCTTGATCCATGTTATCATAGTAAGTAGACTCAGAGAAATCGCTGATCAGCCAGGAGAGGGTTGAATTCTGAGTTTGTACTTCCTAGATTCAAATCCTGGGTTCAACCATAAGTTAGCTGGATGACTTTAGGCAGGTACAGATCTCTTCTTTGTTTCAGTTTTCTCATGTATAAAATGGGTTTAATTGTATCTATTGCATAGGATGGTTGATAATATTCAGTGAGTTAATAGGTATAAATTGCATAGAACAGTATCTGGCACATTGTAGTCATTTGATAAATATTGGTAAAAAAATTTTTTTAATGTTTTATTTATTTTATTTTGAGAAAGAGAGAGAGAGAGAGAGAGAGAAAATCTCAAGCAGGCTCTGTGCTGACAGTGCAGAGCTGAACGCTGGGCATTGGTAACAATTAATGGTACTTCCCAATCTTTCACAAGCCAGGAGATAGGCTTTCAGTTTGCTTTGTTTATTTTAAAACATAGATTACTATCAAAACTAGCTTGTTCATGTGACTACTTATTGATTAACCACTCTAGGAGACTGTAAGTTACATGAAAGTTATCACTGAATAACCATAGTTCCCAAAATAAATCAGGTGCTCAAAAAGAAATAATTTACTGACTAGCTTATGAAACAATTGGTATATTCATTTTCCTGATATTATAAATTAGGTCACACCTGATAGATTATTAATGGATTATTCAAATACTTGTCACTTGATTATTGAGATCCTTTTTCTAGTTCTGATCTGGTTTCAAAGGACCCTGTTTGTCAAGAAAGAAAGAGAGAGAGAGAGGGAGAGAGGGAGGGAGGGAGGGAGGGAGGGAGGAAGGCAGCAAAGGAGAGAGGAAGGAAGGAAGGAAGGAAGGAAGGAAGGAAGGAAGGAAGGAAGGAAGGAATCATAAGATCTCACAGCTGTATTTCTGAAAGTTTAGAGCAGGGTCAGCAAACTTTCTGCAGAGGGCCAGAATGTAAATGTTAAAAGCTTCAAAAGGTCTATTTTATAATATTAGACTTATCTCATTCATATTATCTGTGAATATAGAGGTATATTTATTATAAAACATTATCTTAGTGAAAATACCAAAGAAAAATTTAGACTATTACTCAGTTGATGTGAAGTGATTGCTGTGCTGATATTCTAAATTACCGATGGAAATCAGAAGAGAACTGTGTCATCCAGAAATGAACGTAAGATGTAAAAAAAAAAAAAAAAAGAAAAATTATCTTAAGTTCTTTAAATGCTTAAGTTTTTTAGTATAATGATGCATATATTCTTAAAAATTATATATTGAAATAAAAAACTATATTTGGATTCTTTAAATGATTAGCCAATAACGTTATACAGGTTATTTCCCTTCTTAGTCCTCAGTTTCTTGTTTTTTTAAATGAAGGAGGTGAAATGGATGGCCTTTGACATCTTTTCAACACTAAACATCAATGGTTTATGATTTTTTTCCTACTAAAGGCATGCTCTAAATTTATTACACAACATAAGTAATGAATTGATTGAAAAAATATTTATTGAGTATGTGTCAGATACCATGATAATTTCTGACCTGAATGCAACCGAAGTTCAATCAGACAAAGGCCTGACATGTAATCCCAGGGGTATCTCAGAAAGCCTAGCTTTGCAGGCAACATTTGTAATAAACCTTGTCAATCAGCAAACCACAAGGAATATTATCAAGCAGCAATTGGGTAAAAGTAATTATTTTTGTATAAGAAATCAAAATTAATAGCAGAGTTAACCAAATAATCCCTAATCACTTTAGAATGTTGTAATGGAGGGAAAAGGTTAGATTTTCAAAGTTTATTGCAAATATCTATGTCCATAGATGTATTCAGAATTTTTAAAATATCTTCAACTTAAAAAATCAAATTATTATTTCTTCTCAAGACAAAGACTTAAAACACATAATGCACTCCAGCACTGTCTTGTTTTCAAAGGGCAAAAAGTGACATTATAACTATGCAAAAGCTTTAAAAACCCATTTTGATTGCGTGGACATTTAACATGTGCACCTGCTGTTGTGCTGAATTGGCAGGTGGCTAACAATTTTTTACCACTGTGAACCTTTTTCCTTAATGCCTTGCTTGCAGTTTCATGTCATTTTCTGCCCTGAGGAGAAGAGTGTACCTGCTGTTTAATCTGCTTAACTATCCTGCCTGATGAGCTTGCCATTTTGTGCATGCCTGTATTATAGCTGTAGTTTCATGACACGTTCTGGAGTTGCCTTGTTTCCAAATGGTCTGTTCTTAAGGTCATAATGTGGTTTCACAGAGCAATTCAAAAGAGAGGTAGTAGCAATGTGACACATGAAGATTGTAAGAAGTCATGCCTTCATGTGGTCACCACGGTCTAAGGGCTAGCCTCCAGGTTTGCTAATCCAAAATCTAGTTTTATCATGTCACCAAGAATTGATCAGGCTTTGGCAAATAGAGTCAGAGTGTGAGTAACCAAACACATGAAGCATGATGTTTCATTAACACAGAATGGAACTCTGGATTTCATAAACCTAGCTACACCAGTATCTCCATTCAAAGCACCCATTGTCAGAATCAAAGCAACTGGAAGAATTTATAATGTATGAATGTGTTTTTAAAGTTTTTATTCATTTACCTTGAGAGAGACAGAGACAGCATGGGTGGGAAGGGGCAGAGAGAAGGAGAGAGAATGCCAAGCAGGCTCCACACTGCCAGAGCAGAGCTGGACATGGAGCTCGAGCCCACGAACCGTGAGATCATGACCTGAGCTGAAATCAAGAGTCTGACACTTAACCAGCTGGGCTACCCAGGTGCCCCAGAATTTATAATGTAAAAGTAGCTTAATGAATGTGGTTAAAGGAGTTGGACATTTTTGAAAGAAGCTTTATCTATTAGAAAATGTGAGGAAGTAATACTATCTCTAGCAGTAAAATAGGCCAAGAAATTCACACCTATTAGGGTTTACACTGTGTCTGATATCATATTATGCATGTATATAATTTCACTTATTTGCACAACAATCCAAAGTGGGTGATGGTGTTATTTTCACTTACCCAGAGCAAAAGTGAAGTCAAGAGAAAGTCTTACTACTTTAGGGAGTGGAGCCAGAATGTACCTTCAATCCTGTCTGACATCAAAGCCCAACCTAGAATTTCCTATTTCATGCAAAACTCTTGACCTCTATTCAATGAGATGCCTTTCCTGAATGTGTAACACCAAGTGGAAATTGACAAAAAGTTTTGTTTTTATTTCTCTTTCCTAACTCAACATAAACACCACTCCACTCTGGTTGACAATTTAATTCTCTTAGACACTTGTACAAACTATAAGTTTTGTTATCTCCATTCCTATCCTGAGGCTTCCTTCTTCATCTTGTTTGGCTTGGGTATTTCCAAATCTCTAGAAACACTTTTAGAAATTGAAATTATATTATTGAGACATAACTAGCCCTCTGTGAACTCCTATCGCCTTCTAGTGCTCATTATTTTCATTCAAGTAAACTGGATTTAAAAAAAAAAAGAATGCTCGACTTGATAGCATAAAATATAAAATGGTTTATTTTCCTTTAATCACTGCCTTCCAAAATGTTCTGTTGAATTACTACTCCCCAATGGGAAGCAGATTCTTTATTGATCATCTTAGGAAGCCTCTGTAGCCCTCTGGACATTGTTGACTATATAGTCAGTCCAACTCAGTTTAAAATTCCGCATGATAATCTATGTAAAACTTTCATCTTTCCGATTGTTGGCTATAATTGTGATTTTAGGAACATTAATTGGACACAAGATATGTCTTTTTCAGTCCTTCCCTTTCTTCCCAATTAAGGACATAGTTCCTCTAATGATGAAAATAAAAAGAAAGGAAGAGAAAAGGGTGAACTTAACTGCAAAGAGCTGAAATTCTCTCCATAGTGGCTACACTGCTTTTCTGGCCAACACTGACTGATATCCCCTGCTTGTGGGATGTGTCTCTTCCATGAGACACATCTGTCTAGAGTATCACCCACTCCACAGTTCCTGCATATGGGAGTTCAAGTTTATCTTCTTCCACAGTGGTCTTCCCAGCTTCCACTCCCAGCTATACACCTCATGCAAAGGCATCCTCCTTGGCCATCAGTTCTCCTGAGCCAGTTCCTACAAGGCTGGCTAAAAACCTTCCCCACCATACACTTGACACAAACAATTCACACATCCTTAACATGCCAGGAAGCACACAGACTGCTTCACGCCTACCCCACCCTGCCCTGACCTTTCTCTCCAATTCTTTTCCTCTGCTCAGAAAGGCAGAAGGCAAGTCAGAAATCTACCACCTAAGTATATATTCAAATAAGGACAAACATCAGTCCCTTTTATTGTAGTAAAGGTATGTGAGTGATTCTTTTAGAGTGTCCCCATGATTTGCATTGGTGACAGAGTGCCTACCTTTCATCCCCATGGTAGAAAAGCCTCTCACCATCCATAACTCGCTTCCTGTGAGGCCAATAAAGCTGATAACATGCTTTTCAATCTCTCACCTCCCTACACTGGTTATATATATTGGGCAGGAAGTAAGGTTAAAGTGATAAGTGGTAAGAGGATAACTGATTCCTATAGCACTTACTAAGGTCTAATAGGAGAAATATCCCTGATTCAGTTTTGGCTGAAAAAAACAAAAACGAAAACAAAACAGAGAAAGTCTTCTCATATTCCCCACTACACATTTATTTTTAAGATATTCAAAAAATTACTAAATGCCTTCTCTAAGACAGCCATTGTAGTGAATGATAATATCAAAAACATGTAAAAAATAGTTACCACCCTCACAGTTAAGAGTCAGGTGCATTAGTTCATGCCCTGTCTTTGGCCACAATGCTCACAGCTGCCTGCTAACTTGAACTTGAACTCTTTCTCGCTGTAATGATAGTATTTATTAAGTGTGATAGGAGCACCTAGAAGGGTGAGAATGGTTCTCTGTGGGAGGTGGTAGGTCAAGGAAAGCTTCATAGATAGAGAATTGTTCCAACTGCCTCTTATAGAACAAGTAAGAATTAGCCAGATAAAAAGGAAAGAATGGGCATTCAAGAAAGAAGGAATGGCTTGTGGAAAAAAGCAAGAAGGTACAAAAGAAATAGGAAAATACAAGTAATCAAGCATGGCTTGAACAGAGAGTCCATAATCATAGTAAAAGTATGAGCAAGGCAATCATATATAATGACTTATTTTTTTTTTACTGTCTTGAAAATAGTGGTTCTTAAACTTTTTTGAGCATAAGAATTTCCCTGGGTTCTGGCTCAAATGCAAATGCAAATTTCCAAACGCCACCAGAGATTGCCTAGTCCCATCAGAAATCCTCAGCCAGTACTTGTATAGCAAAGCCCTGTATTCAGTCTTTAGATATTCCAGGGAAATCTAAGCAGGTAGCTTTTGTAGTTCACTGTCATAGACTCTGTGATGTTATTGAAGGGTTTTAAGCAAGTGGGTAACATTCTTAGATTTGCATTTTAGGCACATACCTCTGGCTACCCTGTGGATGAATGACTGGAATAAGTAAGACCAGAGGCAGGAGACTAATGGCTATTCAGTGGTCCAAGCAAGATATGACAGTGGACCAAACTCAGATTACAGGATGGACCAGTCAGGCAAATGCCTGAGATACCAACATAAAAGGGTACTAAAATAATCAGTGAACAGAATTGAGAATATGATACAAGTTAAACAGAAAAGATGTATAATATAATTAACAAAATGGCAAAATGCACACTGATCATGCTCCTTTCTGAATTAGAGAGTAGCAATTTTCAATAACTCTTACCTTTGTCCAATATGTTTGTTTGTTTGTTTGTTTGTTTTAGGGCAGATGTTCAAATTGGGGGTTGCAGCAATAAGTCAAAATCCAGCCCTGAAACCCTGAGTCCAAAATTGTGATCAGTTACATTATAAAACCAGAGGGTATATAGCACAAGCTGAAAGATATATTTTATTGTCTAAATTAACACCTTTGATATTCCTTCTGAAGACATTGTGATATATAAGGAAACTAACAAAGCATAAAAAACAGAAACCAAAATCTATGAAGAAATGAGAAAAAAACTTGCTAATAAGGGAAACAAAAACAAAAAAAAAGTACAAAAGAAAAAAGGAAGTCGATGTTCATTTCATTTCCTGTATATCTAATAAATGAAAATAACAAAGATTGAAATGAGATAAAATCATGTTTAGTTGGGTGCACATGTATCTTGAAAATATTTTCAGACTTTACTCATGTTATTTTCTTTCATCCTATGTTTTTTTTTTCTTCCAGGAGATAGGATCTCTTGGTAGAGAGAAGTGTTAATGCTAGAAATTGGAGAGACAGAGAAAGACACTGAGATTTGTGGATTCTGAATTTCTTAATTCTGACTGTAGGGGTTATTTCTTCAGAGAAGTGGCAAGACTCAGTTTTATAAAAGGTTTTTTACACCCCTAGAATGGCATGCTAATATCTGAAGGAGTCATTTAAACAGTCATTGATACTTCTCAGTTACCTATGGGGTTCCCTCTTAATTTCCTCTCAATTCCTGAAAGGCTCTGATACTCCTGATAATTTAGACAATTAAATCCTCAAGAAAGACCAATGTTAAGTTTTCTGCCAGCGTTGAACCAAAAATATACTTGAGTTAGAAAGAATGGAGAAGCTATATTTATTGAGGAATTCAGCTTGCAGAATGAGATTCACACAATGGAGAAGAGGAAACTTCTCCAGGAGTTCTAGAGTTACCAGTTGTGTTCTAATGAAAATGGTTTGTAAATCAAGAGACATGCCTATGGCACCACCAGCAAGGAGGCTGCACTGAAAAAGAAGACCTATGTAGGAAAGTTTCAAAGACAGCTGCCTGGTCTTAGTGGGTAAACATTCTAGGGCAGTAAATAGCAATTAGAAAACTGCATAGATTCCTCTTTGATTTGCCTGTGGAATAGAAGAACATTGCATAATGGATTATGCATGGTGGTTGGGAGGGCACAGCTAATGATGTGGAAGTTAAGGCCTGTAGGGATGGTCTCAGGAATCCAGAGATGAATTAGCAGTGGAGCTTCTCTATTCCATAAGAGTCTAGTCTCATTTTGGTCTAAAACCTCAATTAGGTCAGATAATGGTGACAGAGGCAGAAATACCCAGATGGAAACGTGGAGGTGGAAGGACCTGATCACTTGCTTGGTTGTTCTCCTTTTTTTCCAGGTCCCCTTGTGGGCAAATTAAATGGAGACAAGAGGTTATGAGGTTATGTCTCAGTCTGAGAAGTCCAGAGACTAGGTAGAAAATTACAAGTCTGAGAAGAAAGAGATAGGTAGGATTTTAGGTGAGTGATAATGCCATTGCCAGCTTAACACCCAAAATTCCCACGTGGCTGGCATAAACTAGACATAGATGTTTACCCTCGAGTCCTGCAGGGAGAGTTCTCCTTGTCTGTCACTGAGCTTTAGAAAGAGCGGTGACTGTAGAGGGCCAGTGCTGGGAAAATAAAGGGTCTTATGGGGTAATGGGGCTGCATCTTCTGATGAGGAACCTGCTCAACCCTATTAAACTTCCAAAGCCTGGCAGTTACTCTCTGGGACAAAAAGTCATGGCTCATCTTCTTGGACAGTTCTAAGAAAAATAACCTAGGTGAGAAACTTTCATGACTATACAACAATTTACTGAAAGCGAATGCGGCTGACATAATATTCTGAGGTATTAATTTGTGCACTTTGCTCCTATTTTTTTCCATTTCTTTGATTAATATTCAGTGTGTAACAGTACCTGAAAATCTAATATATTCTATCCCTTTCTTCTCACCATGTGAAACCTTGGGAAAGCAGGAACTCCTGGAAGGCCCAAAGTTTTTCATCAGTCCAGAAGTAACCACATATTCAAAAGCAGAAATTAAATGGAAGATGTGAAAATTTAAAACATTAAATCTTACATGTGAGACTGTGAACCAAGATGCATTCATCCTGACATGTTATAGCTTATTTTTTAAGTATTATGTGATTTTTATTCTTTTTTTTAAAATATGAAATTTATTGTCAAATTGGTTTCCATACAATTGGTTTCCAGTGCTCATCCCAACAGGTGCCCTCCTCAATACCCATCACCCACCCCCCATCAACCCTCAGTTTGTTCTCAGTTTTTAAGAGTTTCTTATGTTTTGGCTCCCTCCCTCTCTAACCTCTTTTTTTTTTTCTTCCCCTCCCCCATGGTCTTCTGTTAAGTTTCTCAGGATCCACATAAGAGTGAAAACATATGGTATCTGTCCTTCTCTGTATGACTTATTTCACTTAGCATAACACTCTCCAGTTCCATCCACGTTGCTACAAAAGGCCATATTTCATTCTTTCTCATTGCCACATAGTATTCCATTGTGTATATAAACACAATTTCTTTATCCATTCATCAGTTGATGGACATTTAGGCTCTTTCCATAATTTGGCTATTGTTGAGAGTGCTGCTATAAAAATTGGGGTACAAGTGCCCCTATGCATCAGCACTCTTGTATCCCTTGGGTAAATTCCTAGCAGTGCTTGTTATAGCTTATTTTGAAACTAAAAAAAAATTATGATTTTAGAAAATAGGAAATTAATTTTCTTATCCAATCAACTGTTAAACAAATATTTAAAGATTATCAATTTAAAAGTATGCCAAGTCATTTGGCTGTCCAGGTGGCTACATACCCCAGCCACAGGCCTACATCTGAACTTGGGAAGGCAAGAATAGTTTTAAGAGATACTTAGAAGGAAAGTCAACACGTGCCCTTTGATCTTTAATCCAATGTTTCCTTTCAACAGCTATTATGTCTTTCTCTCCTCTTTGTCTTACATTAAGATGAATTGTGTATATGAAGCTCCTTGGGGACAGAAAATGTGACATTGCCATGTACACACTCCTCCGAGGTGCAGTTCACATAGTAGGCACTAAAGAAATATTTGCTGAATGACTGGATGAGATGAAATTTAAAGTGCTATATAAATACAAGATATTGTTTTGACCCAGGCTGAAAAACTGCAAACATACCACATACAAGAAGTAATCTGCCTCCTTTGATTAAACAATGAAACAACAGATAGGTATTGAAACATGTAATTTCAGATTTCCGTTGTTCCTGTGACCTTGGTTATAACTTTGGGTAGCTGGCTCAACCACAGTTTCCATCTATTTCCATATCCTTCAATTCTTCTAATCATAGAATCATAGTAATAAAGATAATTCTTACTGACCTCATAATGGTGGTAAGAAATAAATAATCAAAGCTACTACAGTGAAGGACTTTATGACTGCAACATAATGTGCCTTCCTAAATGTTTGTGGAAGTGGTCAAGCTGACCTTTTGGCAGCCACCTAATTATTCAGATTCCACTGTCATTCTAAAGCAGTCTGGATACTGCACAGCAGATATGATTTGCATATATAAAATAATTTCATACAATATTTATCATATTTCAATTATGGAAAAGCTCTACCAAAAACAACCCAAAAGATAGTATTAATATGAAAATCTAATATAATGTCAATAGCTTAATTAAAATGTGAATGGTGGTAAAAATGTTAGGCAGGAGAGCAGCCCAAATGCTAAAAACCATAAGCTTCCAGTTTTAGGCTACATTTCTGACAGTTACTGTACTTGGCTACTGCAGTTTAAAAATGATGATGAGGTTTAAAAATCTAGTTGAAATATGACAATTTAGGTAAACATTTAACCTGGGTCCTAAATTCAAAGCTTCATTTTCAGGCAGAGGCTCATCCATCCAAAACGACAACAACAACAACAACAACAACAACACAATGGGACAATACTAGTAGGAGAAAAACTAACTTAGATGTACAGTTAAGATTGCTCTTTTCAGGATACTTATTTTACAACCCCTTTTTGCCTCCACCCAAACACTCAAAATAAGAAATAAAAAAAAAGAAGTAGAAACTCCCTTCGTATGTTTGATAAAATGAAAAATATTGGGATTATCTAAAAAACCAACAGGAAATCCGTCCAGAGCTTAATGATGATGATGACATTATCCTTGCTCTGCCGAAAGGATGATCAAAGGTGGTAATGAGAGACAACATAACCTTACATTAGTCAGATTATAAAAGGATTCCATCTAAAGATGAAATTTCCAAAGTGTAAAATTGTAACGTTACAACTTGTAGAATACTGTGTCATCTTTTTCCTGCAAAGGCATTAAAATGTCACAACATCAAAGAAAAGGAGAATGTATTATTACTGACATGTGATAATGTTATAGACAGAATGTACTTACGTGAATAATGTGCTGTACAATAATGCTATATGATAATGTATATATTTATAATGTAGGATATATTACATATATAATATACATATTTATGTAACTACATTAAACCACTCTTTTTTTGTCTATCAAACTAAACAGACTGACTATGCCAGAAAGACACAGCTATAATTGGTGAGTTTGAATTCACCATATTTGTGAGCCACATGGCACTGATTCTTTGGAAGACTGAGGTGAACTTTATTCTCCTTGAATTTCAAGTAAATTTATTCATATCAGCCCAGTACTTTTATTTACTAGAGCAAGAAGTTAAGATTTCTCCCCATTCTAGTAATTCACAAAAGCTGTAGTAAGGGTTTACTGCAGAATGCTTCAATTGATCATGAAGTATTAAAAGAGAGAATATACAAAATTCCCACCCTAATGAAGACAGCAGAATAAAGAATCCTAACTGCTCGAGCCTATTTGCTCTATGAGACCCATGCTGTTTAGGTAAGGCCTAAATAAATTCAGTTTAAAGAGCATGCATCAAATACTATGAGTTAAGCATTGTGATAACATGCTAAAAGGGAAACAAATGACATATATGGTTCCTTAGGAAGTTCAAAACCCTAAAGCTAAAAGTTTAAAACCTAAAAGTTTGCAGATTTGCTGCTTTTTCAAATTTTGAAAATCTCCTTAGGGAAATGTCATGCTGGAAATGACCATACATCTCTTAATTAGTTCAGCACACTCACAGAAGGAATGACCTATTGAAATGCTTCTTTATCATTGGCCTAGCATTTGGGGACATTGCTGAAATACACAAAAAAATGCTCTATCCTCCCATACTAGGTCCACATCAGGCTATAACTCAGCACAATGCTCCTATCAAAAGCCTGAGGGAACTGAGACCTATATGTGGAACTTAAAATCCATGACTTTCAACTCATCTTTTCTTTGAAAAGAAAGTTAGTAGAGATGAATTCAACAGTATTATTAAAATTCTGAGCACATATATAGATGATTGAGTAAGTTAAATGAATCTGTGATAAAACTGCACTATCTTCATAATAAGCCCAAACCAAAGTAGAGATCCAAACCAATTTCCCTAGGATTTCACAAGAATGAGCCTCTTGTGTACAGGAAATAAGGAGGCATTTCGGGTAAGCCTGGAAAGTTTAGGAGGACAATGATATGTGAAGAAAAGGATTGGAAAGAAAAGCATTCCAAATGATAGAGACATGTGAAATGGCAAATCTTGGTTATGGGGCATATACTAAATTCATTGAGGTTTTGATTTATATTAAACTACATATCTTGAGAGGCATTAAATTTCATGCTAAAGAGTTTGAATTTATTCTGCAAGTAGCAGAAAACTGGAAGATTTTTGAGATGGGGAAAGGTCATTGTGAACCAACTTGTGATTTAGGAAGAAACTCCTAGTGGTAGCATGGCTAGTGAAATGGAGTGGCAAGAAATTAAAAGTAAGAGGTAAAATGCAGGCCTAAAGGAAGAGAAGTGTAAAGAGAAAAGATGAAAAATATACAGAAGACATTTTTTGTGGTAAAATCAAGATTTGGTGACTAATCAGACAAAAGAAAGGGAGAAGGCAAAGTTATTGTGTCCTAGGCAAGTGGAAGACTGACGTCACAACTAGTAAAAATAATGTAGATTATTAGTAAAAAAAAAAACCAAAGTAGATTACTTCATCAGAGATGAGAATGAGGGTGGGTGTTGAGATCCATTTCATTTCAAGTGTACTGTGTTTGAAGAGCTCAGGTATACACAAGCAGAAGGATACATCAGGCCTTTGAAAATTCAGATTGTCAACAAGGAGAATGCTTGGGGCTGAAGAAGGTGATTTGAGAGCTAACCAAAGAGCGATGACAATCGAAAAAGTGGATATGAATTGGTTTGCCCAAAAAACAGAAAGATGTTACCAGCATGTGAGTAGAGATGTTTATACAGCCTACTTATCTCATAAAATGATCAATTTATCACAGGCAATCAGTATGACTCAACATTTGAAATCTAAGAATAATGTGAGCAAAGGAAGAGAGATGTTGCTGATGCTATAAGGAAAGTGGCTAACCCTGTTATTTTCAGATGCTTTCTAAATAATGCAAAGTATTTCCTGTATAACAAAAGCCTTAAGGAAGCAAAGTATGTAGGTCCCAAGGAAATACCTTTAGAAAACAAAGGAGGTTGCAAAAAGCCAACCTGAAGCCATTTGCAAAATGGGATGCAAATGGCCTTACAAATATATCTCTCTCAAGAAAGTCATGTCAGAAACATTTTATTTTTAGAAACACTGCCTTGGAAGAAATTAACAGCTCAATATAGCATTAAAGGAACTTTAAAGTAGACTATATTGCATGTTTGGATTAAAAGTATAGCAATAGCTACAGTGTTTGTGGAATTTTTACTCTAAAATCAGACACAAGCAAATCAACTAAGATAATAATAGATACATGAAAAATAATCTAACTTAAATAGAAGTTTCCTTCAGGTTAATCACTTTGATTAACCTGAAGGCTGCAAAAGAGAACTGTCTTTGGCTTCTGGCTTCTCTTGCTTTGTTCCCAAGCTGTTGTATAGGATTAGAGAAATCAGAAAATGGAGACCTATAGGAGAGTCAGACAAATATTCAGGTAAATGCTTGTTCAGAAGGCAAAAAAATAATAATAATAATACTTTTTGTGGTGGGCCTCTATTCTGATTGGATGATGTATGTCCTGCAAAGGTAGTTAAATAATACATTGATCACCAACCCAGAAGAACCTAGCATAGTGTTTCTCAAACTAGCTGTGATAAAAGACCAACCACTCCTCACTCTGCACAATCTATCACAGACCAACATGTTGTATTTTTAAATACAATAAAAACAACACAAAATGAAATTTAAAAAAAAAAGGCAAAACTCAAGCCCATGTTTTGTTACTAGATTCACCAAACAAACAAAACTTTATTAATATGCTATTAAAGGTTCTAAATGTTTCCTCTCAATGTCTGTACTTTTCTCCTTGCCATTGGCAGCATACATTCTTGGGATGGCATGAATCTGTGTACCTCTCTTAGAGTGGCCCTGCACTGGAAGAGGTTCTATTAAAGAAGGAAGAAAAGAAAAACCACAGGTCCAGGAAGGTGACAGGAGAGGTGAAAAATCCAAGAGTACTTCAGCTGGATTTGGGGAGGTATTTTGGGTGAGGAAGGAAAAATGGAGATTGAAGAGAAGCTTTGAGGGCATCTGCTATGAAAAACAATTTTAAGAACTATTGCTTAGGTTAAAAATTAGAGATGGCTGCCTGGGTGGCTCAGTTGGTTAGGTGTCAGACTCTTGGTTTTGGCTCAGGTCATGATCTTGTGGTTCGTGAGTTTGAGCCCTGTGTCTGCACTGTCAGTGCAGAGTCTGCTTGGGATTCTCTCTCTCTCTCTCTCTCTCTCTCTCTCTCTCTCTTTTCCTCCCCAACTCATGCTCTCTCCATCTCTCAAAATAAATAAATAAACTTAAAGAAAATGGAGTTGACCTTTAAGAAATACTGAGTAAAGAATGGGTCTCCTTTTAATACTTTTGGTTGTTGATTACTTTATTGAATTTTAATACTAGAAGAGACAAATATGCAAATACAGGGTGGTTAGTCCTATGTTCAGAAGAGAAACTACGCAGCTCTACCAAAGCATGCTGTGCACCAGAAACTTATACAGAGATGTATGCCAATTATTCCTCAGTAAAACTGGACAAAAGTTAAACAAAAGAGAAGTAAAATCACTCCATCCTCAAAGGGAAATAACCCGAGATTTTATCCAATTATCTTCTCTAGCTCCAAGACTATCTCCTACTAGTGATATTTGTTCTACGCGGTCACATTTACCTGAAGCTATTCACATTCTGGCAATTTTAGGGATCTAAAATACTGACCTTGAAAGACACACGTTTTGACATTTTATCTAAAATAGCAGTTTGGTGGGGCGCCTGGGTGGCGCAGTCGGTTAAGCGTCCGACTTCAGCCAGGTCACGATCTCGCGGTCCGTGAGTTCGAGCCCCGCGTCGGGCTCTGGGCTGATGGCTCAGAGCCTGGAGCCTGTTTCCGATTCTGTGTCTCCCTCTCTCTCTGCCCCTCCCCCGTTCACGCTCTGTCTCTCTCTGTCCCCAAAATAAATAAAAAACGTTGAAAAAAAAAATTTTTAAAAAAAAAATAAATAAAATAGCAGTTTGGCAATTACTCCGCTTATGTAACAAAAATGCGCCAACACTGAAGCCCTGGAAGAGAACTCCCCATTGTCGTTCAATCTCTATTCAGTACATTCCACATTCAATACATTCACATTTATTACATTGGCCAGTTTTCCTATATTTATAAATGTCAGAGGTCTAAAGTTCCGGGGTCACAACTGGCCAGAGGGCTTGCTGAATTCGATGGATGATCTAAACAATTCATCAGTGTATCTCTTTCTATCGCTCTTCTCTGTTTTTCTCCCATGTTGGTTTATTTGGGGGCTAAATCTTTCCCATGACATGGCAAAGACAACCCCTGGTAGCTCTAGGCTCAAATTTTTGGAGAAGTGACAATTCCAGGAAAGAAAGGCATGCTATTTTCCAACAGTGCTAACACAGTCCTATGAGTGGGATTCCTATCAACTTTGCTGGAGTCATGTGCTCCTGAAGTCATCAGGAAGGTGCTGTGATTTCACAGGCCTGCACAGGACATTTTTATACCTAGAACCAGGAGGTAAGATTAGCACCACATTAACCACATAGAGCAAGAATGAAGGAGGGGCCATTTTCCCGAAAAGATGCTTAGCAGAAAAGCATATGTCCAGTGCATCTGGTTTCTGTACAGTCGAAGTTGCCAGAAAGGAGACTTACTAATAAGTGAGGTGCTTGTAACTACCTCCAATTCTTTTTAATGGTCTTTTGCACATAAAGTATCAATGGTGAACACCACAAATGGACTTCGGTCCACTTTTTTCAACTTTCACCAATTTCTCTCTCTCCTCTCCTGTATTGTTCAATTTAATTCCAAAGAATATATTCAATACCAGTTCTTTGCTTTTAAATACATATGACACACCTTGCAATTAGTGGTATTGTAGTAGAGAAGACAGACATGTAAAATGAGTGACTTTGTTAGAAGACAGAAATGAATAAGTGCTACAGTGGAACTTAATTGTATTGATATTTCAGATTAGAATTTTAAGAATACTCCTTTCCAAAATACGTATTCTGTCTCTGTGAGTCAGTTTTTATTCATGGAATGTAATAATGTTCTTCAATGGTTACAACAGTCTTTATTTACTCAGATTTTGCTGGTCCCTTAAAACAGATGTTATGTAGCATAACATTATGCTAATCTCCTGCCAACTGCACACTTTAAATATGCTGTGAATGATATTCTTAGATGAGCTACCTGGAGTCATTGCCCACCACCCACACTGGTATATATTATCCAGATATACCAAAATGGTTTCTTGTGATATGCAATGGATTCAAAATATAAAAATCTTCCTAGAAGGTGAGGCCTAGGAAATACGACTTTTTAAAGTATGCAACATTTTCTGAATTTAAAGATACCAATATAGTGCTGACATTTTGATTCATACACAGGACACATGGCAATTAACAGTAATAGGAGTTTAAAGTTCACAAGGAGTGCACAGCTATCACTCAATAGTAAAATATTGGAAAGTTTTCCTTTACACATATATTTTGACATAACCTGGACTTGCCAAGTTTGTCATTTTGGCATAAATTCTCTCAGAATATATCTGGCAAAACTAAGCTCATGAGATTTATGGGGTTTGCATGGAAAATCATCTGCTGATTTCTTCATCTCATTGTTAATGATAAGGGTTATAAGACAAGGAATAAGCAACCCAAAATGATGAAACAAGATGTCAGATTTTATGGCATTCTAAGACAGATACAGTAACTCACAGATGTGTTTCAGAATTGCAAT
The DNA here is from genome assembly GCF_007474595.2 of Lynx canadensis. NCBI lineage: Eukaryota > Metazoa > Chordata > Mammalia > Carnivora > Felidae > Lynx > Lynx canadensis. Next base: position 159,376,301 of record NC_044306.2, read on the forward strand.
TTACTGGCAAAAAAAACTGTGTATCTAAGAAACAAGTTTAATATGAGAATGTTTCAGCTATGCATCCCTGCCTATATAACCATAAAATGATCAATACATGTTTCAAAAGGGACTCTGAGACAGGGACTGTTTCTCAAGAAAGAGTGAGCCAGGCTTATTGCCTATTTATTCATATGAGAGCAAACATACAATTTTCCAAACCTTTAATGTAGCAATGTTGCCATGTAATTAAGAAACAGAGAAATAAGAAAAGGAAGAAGATGGATTTCTTGATTTTTCCTCATAGTCTCTGGACTGAAGGTTCTTTATAAGTGATTGGATGGAGCAATCAGGCATATAAGCTTAAGATACGATGGTGCATTATTTTCATTAGCTTTACATAGTGGTATTGTCAAAGGATACCCATGAGAAACTACATCCACCAACAAGTAAAACAACCCTTCAGCTTTCAACACTTCTCCCTCAAATGTAACACAGAAAAAGAGATGATGAAGAAGGTGGAAGAGAAAAAAACGGAATTCTGAAATAAAAAGAATATTTGAAAATCAAGAGAAAAAAAACTTAGTTGAAATTTTTTACTCCTAGCTTGTATAATTCTAAGAACCCACATTAAAAAACAAACAAAAGCTGATGTCAAATTTAAGAGCTAAGAAGGATCTACAGCTTTTACTTTCCAGGGCTCTAAGCAAAGAGGAAAATACTACTTTTCTCCCCAATACATTAAAATGATCCCATAAGAATTACGCATGCTGTCATTTAAAGAATTTCAGAGCTCATGGAGAAGATGGGTGGATGTTATGCTCCACCATTAATAAGCTATAATTGCTGCAACAGGGTCTAGAGGATGTAGACAACATTTGGTTGGAAACTGTCAGATATTCAATAGTTATATCAATAGTTCAACAGTTATATGATGGCACACGTCAGTAAGACTTGTAGGAGGAAAAAACTTTAAGTCAATTATTCACAATTGCATCTGCAATTATTTTTGCCCATGGTTTCCAGGATAAGATTAGGAATATGAAGACTTGACAGCCAAACATTTTGAAGACTACAGGGGTACCTCGGTGGCTCAGTCAGTGGAGCGTCCAACTTTAGCTCAGGTTGTGATCTCTCAGTCCGTGAGTTTGAGCCCCATGTTGGGCTCTGTGCTGACAGCTGAGACCCTGGATCCTGCTTCGGATTCTGTGTCTCCCTCTCTCTCTGCCCCTACCCTGCTCATGCTCTGTATCTCTCACTCTCAAAAACGAATAAATGTTAAGAAAAATTTTTTTTTGAAGACTGCAAGACTTCCCACCCAAAACTCTCTCACACTGACCATAAAGTCCATTTTGCCATGTAATGTGACATATTCACAGGCTCTGGACTTTTGGCATGATATCTGCAGGGCACCATTTTATTTATCTAAATGGTTACAGATCAGTAAACTGGGATTCTATGAAATGAGTGACTTTCCCAAAGACAGATGGTAAATGAAAAACCCAGTCTCAAAAATTCCAATTCAGCATTATTGCTTCTGTACTATAGTACCTGTGATACATTTTCCAAATATGGTATGGTAAAATGTCTTTATTTCAAAAGCAATTTAAAATTAATGATATATTATATGGGACTTGCAAAATTTTCTTCAAAGAAAATTTCTGCAGAAATAGAAAAGATTTACATGTCAAATAGCTGCATGATGAAAATTATAAGAAAAATACTACAACTTTAATTAAAAAAAACAAGGACTATTTTAAGACCACTAGAAGTTACAGTGACAAAAACTCAAAGTTAATCTACATAGGTTAGGAATATATATATATATGTGTGTGTGTGTGTGTGTGTATATATATGTATATATGTACATATATATGTATATATGTACATATATATGTATATATGTATATATATGTATATATATGTATATATATATATACACACACACATATATATAAATACATATATACACATTTATATATAAATACACACACACACACACATTTCATCAAATTATGCATAAGTGCACTTGCATGTATGCCTGTATATTTTCTGCAATGTGTGAGAGCTTTCTATGAGTTAATCATTATTACAAAAGCCTTACATACTCCATCGTATTTGATTCTCACAGCAGCCATAGGAGGTAGGTATTTTTCCTGTTTCATAGATGACAAATCAGAGGCTTAAAGAGCTCATAAAACTTGTTCAAGATTATGACCTAGGACGCGGAAGCCCTGGGATTTGAACACAGACTACATGAATCCAAATAAAGTCTATAATCTGAACCAGTTTTTAATACTACTTCCTTGATAATGATTCTTCTAGAAATTATCAAGTTTTGGGAAGATATTAATCAGTATATTTTAAATGTTTTTAACTGTAGTTATTGTTAAAAATCCAATATTTAAACATATCACTATTATCTTAAGATAATATTTATCTTAATTATCTTAAGATGATAACTCTTAAATATTATCTTATATGTCTTAGGATATGGCTGAGTCTCCATATCTTATTACATTTTTAGATATTATTGTTAAAGCAAATAAAAATACCTTCACAATGGACTTTGTATGTTCATTATTCATTTTAATAATTCCTTGCATTTCTACAGTTATTTTTATAGTTGTAAAGTGCTTTCACATTCTCATTTGCTCTTCATAAGCAACCCATCAAGGGAGGAAGAGAACGCATTTGTATTCCTATTTTATAGCCACAGCTACCACAGAGAGTTTGTACATAATGTTTCTGCGTCTGATGTAATGCTTTTGATTTGAGAATAGGCAAAAATGTTGAAAATACAACAGCTTCTGAAAAAAATAATTTTTAAAAAAAGTCATTTCATATATCATTTTGTACTCCACTGCAGGAAACGATTTATAAAATATGCTTCCAGCTTAAAAGTTTTTGGAGTCTTTTTAATTTTTTAAAACATTATGCATCTTCAACATGTGGTATGTTGTGGGGTGTGGCATTTTCTGCACAATGAAGTATCAAATAAGCAACAGAGATAAAAGAAAGCTTATTTTAAATGACTAATTTATATTACTTTTTAAATATTACTTATAAGCTGGCACATTTAAATTAAGATCCCAAGAAATACACTATAAGGTTTCTATTTATAAATAAAGTTTACTTATTATTCATTTGTTCATTCATGTAGCAAACTTTTCACTGAACGCAAACCAAGGTGGTCTAATGTTCCTCTCAGCTTGACTACACTTGATTCAAGCTTCTTCCTGACTCTAGGCTCTTGAACTCTCTTTATTTACAGAATTTAGGGCAGAAAGTTTGCAGTTATAAATGCTTTCTTTAACCTTTGAAATCTCTGGAAAAGCATCTTGCTAATTTTACAACCCAGGAATGTCTTTCTCAGGAACCTAGGAGTCATCTCTTCAAAATGTAATCACCAAGGAAGACAGCAACCCTATTTCCCAGTTTTTGTAGGAGGGCTGGAGCCTCACTTAGGCAGGCCCCTTGCTCCAAGTTGTACAATCATTTCTGGTCAGTGAAGACAGGAGAAACTTCATCTATACTCCCTCCACCCAGCTCTTAAAAACTTTCTCACCCATTGTTTCGTGAGAGTCGAGCCCAGTTTGGACCTTTCTTTTATTGCAATAGCTTCAGATAAAGTCTTCCTTTGCCTGTTTAACTTCACTGGGTGCAGTTTTTGCTTTCACAGCATTAATTACTTGCTAAGCACTTTGCTAGGCATGGAAGGTAATAGATGAGCAGCATGGTCGCCACATTCTCAATGAATTCAGAGTCAAGGAACCGGCAGGGAGGGGAGGAGGAACATGCAGATAATTAAACAGAACATTAGAATCTATCACAGTCGTATTATGAAAGGCACACATGGAGTGATAAATAATTTAAAAGACAACAAACAAAGGTAGCTACATAAGTAGGTCATACAATACATTCCAGAACAAAACTTGAGGTAAATCTTAAAGATAAGCTACTAGCAAATTTTGGAATTACCATAACAAGCAAGGGCTTGCTAATAGAAAGAGTTACAAATTAAAACCAGCACCATTCCAGTTGCCCCAGAGACAATGGTATCCACCACATATTTACTCTGTCCTGATCACTTCTTTGTGCAATGCTGAAAGTCTGAGCTGAAAGGCTCAGAGGATATAGATATTAGTAAGGTATTAAATCTGGCCTCAAGAGCGGACACTCTGCATTAATCCTCAAAATGTAACCAACGGTTTAAGCCAGGCAAAACTACAAAATAGTGCAATCTGTCATTGGTTCCACCTTCTATTTTCTTCATACACTTCTTGTAAGCATCCAAAATAATAAAGCCCGAGAGCCACCCTGGCCTCCAGCTACTCACATTCACGCACTGTACTAGTCTGCCTGGCTGCCTTCCTGTCCTTTTTCCTGCTAATTAATTAAAAGTCCCATAACATATTTAACTGTCTCAGAGATCAAATTCCTACCACTCCATTTTACCTCCATTTTAATGTTAACAAGTAGAGTAAACAAATTGGATCTAATGTACTAAGTGTTGGTAAATTCAAGCCCTTCCTACTGGCGTTCTTAAATGATAAGCTAAGAATATTAAAGATTTTAAGTTTATTTGAGCAGAAATCAATCCCAGTCAGGCAGTGTCAACCTGGAAGTGTTTGGAGCACTCCATTGACAAAAGCTATGGGAGAGACTTTGACAGAGGAAAGGAAGAAGCAAGCAAGGCAATTATTTGATTCACTTTAGTTTAAGCATTTGCTTCATTTGGAAAAGTCTAGCTTCCTATGATTGGCCGTCCCTAGGTCTTGACATCTTAATGTTGAGGCATTTATAGGCTTAGATTTTGGTTTGCTTATGCAGGCTGATAAGGTATTAGAACAACCTCAGTCTAATGGTCTCCTTGTTTAATTAATAATAACATATATTAGGATGTGTTTGGTGAAAGAATCGTACAGATTAAAGTTAACCACCTTCTGAAACTTGAAACAGGCTCAGGAGACTGATATACCACAATCAAAACTCTGTCTCTTCTACTCCCCTTTGTCCTTCCCTTTGATGCTTCATTTCTCTGAACTGCAAAAAGAAAACAGTAACCGCCCCTTCCTATAAAGTTTTGAAAAATTAGCTCTGCCTGACCAATAATGAGGACTCCATAAATGTCAGTTATAAATAACCTCTTTCTATTCAATCATTCATTCAATAAAACTTTGTTGGTGGCTAATGTGTACTAAGCACTGTTTGAGGACAAGTGTCAAAGCAACAAACAATATTAAGTATGTTCCCCCAACTGGTCATCCAACTTCTATTTGAAGACCTCCAGCGATGGAAACCTACTGCCTCCCGAAGTGGCTCATTTAGGCAATTGTGATATTGAAAACCACTGCTTTATATTAAGTAAAAAATCAGTTACTCTGCAATTTCTATCCATTAACACTACTCCCACAGAACTCCAGTCCTTACTGAGTGAGTGTGTTGGCTTTTCACCACATATGTTTTTGAATAATAATAGAAGGCAGTGTGAATGAAGCCTGGCTTCCTAAGAGCTTGTAATGGTCTATAACCCTGGACTGGTCACTCTCTCCAAATGTATCCTTTGTTTGTTTTCCTCTGTCTCCTTTGAATGAGTGGTATACAGAACTAGTCATGGTATTTCCTCTTTTGAAAAATGTATCTTTTTTTTACAAATAAAGTCTAAGCTCAAAGTAGATTTACCAATAGCCAGCCACATTACAATAACAATTCATATTGAGCTTTAGGTTATCTTGTCTAAGCTTCATACCTCTCATTTTACACTTGCAAGGTTGCGTGTGTGTGTGTGTGTGTGTGTGTGTGTGTGTGTTTACATTGAGTACAGAATGGTCTTATCTTTCTATTATCTTTCTGTATCTATTTTATCTTTGTATATTTAATTTAGCACAACAACATATTGACATCAACTTACCTCTAGTTTTGACCATGCAATGTTTTACTATTCCTCTCAGTTTTGTGTAGTTTGCAAATTTAAACATGTCCCATCTCTCTCCATATAAGTAATTGCTAGAAAATGTAGACCAATGTCAGTTTCGAGACAAACTCATTGTTTCTGTGTTAAACTTTTCTCTCCAGTTTAAACTCAAGCTATCCATCATCACTGTTTGGACACCATCAGTCTGTGATAAATCCATCTGAAAATGCTATTTTCTCACCCATATCACCATGGTGAAAATTGGAATTACAATTTCCCATCTTCTTTTTTGGCATTTATCTTAGTCTTCATATTTTTTTAAAAGCTACTCTCTAATATTCCTTCTACAAGTTCTCTCATACAATAGAATCTAATCATAAACAAAGGAAATATAAAACTCACTTTTAGAATCCAATCATTCCCTTACAATCTCTTTATCCTTTGGGCATGTTTTCTCCTTTCTCTTCCTTTCCAGGCATCATTTGCTTTGGCTGAGTGGACAGTAATGTGAGAAGTTCTGATTTCTTCCCATCTTTCTCATTAATATTTACACTCCTAAATCCAAACAGTGGGATCATTTCCTTCCTTCCTCCCTTCCTTCCTTCCTTCCTTCCTTCCTTCCTTCCTTCCTTCCTTCCTTCCCTTTTTCCTTCCTTCTTTCCTTCCTTCCTCCCCGCTTCCCCCCTTCCCTCCCTCTCTCTGCCTGGGCCTCTTTTTCTCCTCCCCACCCCCAATTTTCACTCCCATCTGCTTTTCTTCCTCCAAAAATAATTACATTTTTTTTTTTTTGGTCATAAAGAGGTCGTATAAAGTGCAAAGAGCACCAAAGTTTGGTGGGGCAAATATTTCCCTATGATTTGGGCATGTGCTTAATCTCTTTAAATTCACTTCATAAATTTTTATCAATATTAATTGAATAGATATTGAAGAATTAGAGCATCTTTAAAGCATACTAGGTATGAAATAAACATTAATGTAGCATGAGTTTAAAGCTACACACTACAATTTAAATGGCTCAAATATGTCACTTCTGTTTTTATCAGAAACTGATCCAATTGCTAATTCAGATTCCCCAATCCCACTCAGTAGTGATAAGAGAGGAGGCAGAGGGATGGAACCTTCAACTTAGTACTAAAACTAGCTTAATCTATCTCAGTTTTAAAACAGTGTTTTTGGACATTTTTGTTGTTGTTTGGGAAATACACAGTACATTTTAAAAATTAAGTATTATATTTCCTGCTTTTTCAAGGCAATGCCCTCTCCCTGCTCATTTCCATGGTGGTCTCAGGCAAAGCTCTTCTCCTAGTCACCCTTCCCCTGGCCCCATTTACAAACCACAGCACTTTCTCCTTCATCTCTGTCTTATGGAAACTTACCTTATATCATATTTTCTATCCTGACTATGACTTAAAATAAAATTCTACAATCTCAGTCCCCTAGACAAGGCTCTGAAAATGTAAAGGGGAGGATTTGGAACAGATTGGCTCTGGGGAAATTAAACAAAAAAAATCACACTTTCCTCAAGTTGAAGAAAGGAATGAAAGTATTTTTAAAAAACAGTGATGAGAAACAAAGCCATTCTGTACAAATTCTATAAATCAAAATTTGAAAATAATATAACAAATTTGAATTTGTAATTATTAAAAATTTAAGGCTACTAGGATACAATAATTTGTTCTCAAAGAGTTATACTCCTTGTTTTCATGGCAATAAAATTCAAGCATACTTGCTTCAATGTCTGTTTTCTATTAAAGAAATGGATTTGAGTCATGTGACAATGGACCTTAAGTAATTTTTAATATATTTTATGTTATCCAACGAATTTGTGTCCAAGATATTGCAAAACTATAATGAAAGCTGCATTAGGTTTTTAAAAATTTAAGCATTTTAGTTATTAAAAAATAGACATTTCATCAATAGTACATTTTTTACCATGTCAGTTAATTTTATCGGTAAATATATATGCCATGTTAAATGTATAAAATCTCATCCTTTCAACATAGTAAACCTTTTGTAAGGAAGAAATCACATTTGACATGAGAAAAAAATTGATTTTGAGATTGTGTTTGAATCATAGATATGCCAACTGTGAGGTTCACACTCAAAATGAGTCTTCTCTATTCTTTTTCAAGTGTGTTTTGAATTGGAGAGATTGGTGTGAATATAATAGTCTGTAACTTGTTTGGCATCAATAATATTTTCATAATATGAACAATTTGTATTCCTCAAAGAATTTTCTAATCTTTTTGGTGATTTCATGGCTATTATACATTGACTTTTGTTCATGTATTGTTTTGCCTATAACATTAATTTTTCTTAAAATATCATTAGTAAAGAGCAAATAAATTCTAAAAGTTTATACTTTTAAAGCATATCTTTGTTTTTCATTACAGAATCTAGATTTTTTTTAAATACATCAACAATTTCTAAAACAGTAAAATACTCTTAGTAGAATACTATTAGAATAGTATCCTCTAATGAGTATTTCTTGGCACAAAAGCATCAATTCAACTTTACCATTGCCTTTGTGACAATAGTTAACAAATTTATGCAGGTAAATGAATTTTTAGTGTTTTTCAACATTTGCTCACACTGAAAAGTTCTTAAAATGTATCAGAATTAATAAATATTTGTATCTCATTGTTTACCACCCAAATTCAGACAATGCACAGAACAGGAAATGTAAAGTATCTTTAACCATTTTGATTATCTTCTATCCATTCTCTTTTCCAATTATGTTACCAATATTGTTATACCTCTGACACCTCAAATTATATTTTTATATCTAGATTAAGGTTTTTTATTTCTTTAAGTATCTCCCAAGAATATGTATGATCATTCTATGATTACAATAGTCCCCCCCTATCCACAAGGGATACATTCCAAGACCCCTAGGTTGATGCTTGAAACCAGGATAGTAATAAAAGTTCTGGGGCACCTGGGTGGTTCAGTTGGTTGGGCATCCGACTTCAGTTCAGGTCATGATCTCATGGTTCGTGGGTTCGTGCCATGCATCAGGCTCTGTGCTGACGTCTCAGAGCCTGAAGCCTGCTGCAGATTCTGTGTCTCCCTCTCTCTGCCCCTCCCCTACTCATGTGTGCACTCTCTGTCTCTTTAAAAAAAAAAAAAAGTTCTGTGAATGTGGTCTCTCTCTCAAAATGTATTATTGTATTGTACTCATTCTTCTTCTTGTGATGTTGTGAAATGATAAAATGTCCATGTGATGAGATTAAGTGAGGTGGATGATGTAGGCATTGTGCCATAGCTTTAGGCTAATGCTGACCTGACCTTACCTCAGAAGGAGGGCCATCTTCTCCTGGACCACAGTTGTTTGCCAGTAACTGAAACCACTAAAAGTGAAACTGTGGTAAGGGGGGATAGTTTTATATCTTCTACTACATAAAATAATTCAAATGTTCATTTTGATATGATTTCTGCAACAGAAGAAAATCCATGATTGTCCTCTAAACACTAGTCATTGCCTTGGCAAAAACTGCATAAAATTTGATCAATGAGACTTTGCCAATATTCTTCTTACGCTAAGTTACTCTCTATTTAGAAAGCTTCACTAGTTTGTTGGATTTCAATTTTGAATACTTAACAGTTCTCTTTTCACCCTTTTCATGTTGGCCAAGACTATTTGATAAATGCTGCCTACGTTTTACCCCTTCTCATTCTTAAGTTAAATATTTTCCATCCCCACCTGATTTGTAAAATGGAAAAAAAAAATCCTTTGGTTTATAATAAAGTAACAAGGATCCGGTGTACTTTTAGCAATTTAGAACTCATTAATGTTTCTGAAGTCTGTTTTGTCATTTGGTAATTTAAATTTTTTCCATTGTTTAATATTCAAATTACATCATCAAGTATCCAAATCTTCAGGAAATATATTTGGTTTAATGGATTTTCCAAGAATATTTTATCCCACTTTTTCTTGAAATTTATCACTTATGGTTGACATGGAGGTAGAAGGTAAATTTACATCCTTCTTCATCAGTGACATAATAGTGCCACACTATACTAAGGGTTTTAGCTCTGAGATCTTTTTATAACATTCTATTTATTCCAAAAATATATTAAAATAATGCAAAAAGACCTTTTTTTCATTTACTTCTCTGATAACTTTCCATTTTGTTTTCTAAAACTTATCTTTTTGTCCTGACATGAGGGTAAAATAATATATAATAGATTAGAAATTACACTAAAATGTGTAACAATTTATAATAGTATGAACACAATAAACTGATCAAAATTTAACAATAGATAATTTTTGTACTGACAAAAATTTCCATAACAATAGAAAACACTTGCTCAAAAATAATTGGCCTATTAGCTAATAATTTATAACTACTTATAATATGATAATTTATACATATGCAATGTTATTTTGTATTTGTTGATGACAAGTGTATTAGTGTTATCCAAAGAAATGCAAACAAATAATATATATATATACACATATATAAAGGTGCTTACTATAAAGTATTGGCTTACACAATTATGGAGGCTGAGAAGTCCATAATCTGCATTCTACTTACTGGACACCCAGGAAGGCCAGTGGTGAGTTAGAAGGCGGAGAGCTGGAAAGCCAATGGTGTACATTCCAATCTGAGTCTGAAGGCCTAAGAACCAGGAATACCAAGGACAGGAGAAGATCAATGTCCAAAAGTTCATGGGGGGATGGGGTGGGGAAGAGTGAATCCTTCCTTCCTCCACATTTTTGTTGTATTCAGGCCCTCAGTGCATTGGATAGAGCCTATCCACGTTGAGGAAGACAGACCCTTTACTCAATCCACGGATTCAAATGCCAATCTCTTTTGGGCATCCCGTGATCCAGTCAAGTTGACATTTAAAATTAACTGTCACCGTAAGTGATTATTAGTTATTACATAGTGATTCATGTAATGATGAAGATACTTGTACATTTATACTATAAATGCAGCAATCTGATTTTTATCCTAGAAACATAGGGCAGATGATACAAAGAACAGTATTACATATTAACTTAACTAGCCCACTTACAATAGACAATTTAATTTAAAAAAATAAAAAATATAGTTATGTGGAAAAACAGCTAATTTTAAATTTGCTTTATAAACAAGCTCTTTCAGTTACCAAACTCATTCCTTTTTCATAAGTCAAAGCAGATTGATATACTAATATATGAATTCTGCAAGAATAAAACACTTTACTTCCATCTTTGGGAAAATTCTTGTAAAATAACAAATGATTGGCTGTCAGAATTGTTACCATCACCATTGTTACTGGAATTGCTGGTTCAAATGAGTACAATCAGAGTTTGCATCTCTCTTTATTTCTGGAAGATTGAATTCCTGCTGCCATTGCTACTTTTCCATCCAGATTATTGCCCTAATATTTCCAATCCTGGCCACATTATTGCCCAGAAATTCCTGAAATGTCATACACCACAGATGCCACAGTGTAGGCTTCCATTACTAATAAACGTTCCCCCTATTAGGACACACAGAAACCCCTCACCCATAGAAACTACTGCAAGAGTTGTCCATAGTGTTTTCTATCCCGATGTCACCTCTGATGATAACTAGGTTTAAGATTAACAATCTGACTTACCCTCCCCTTAACTAAGGTGCACTTTCTGTAGCTTTATGATAAATGTCTATTTCCTAAGGTAAGGAGAAAACCATTAGATCTATCATCAGTCTTTGCTGTTGTTCATTCCTAGAATCTTTGGAGGCATGAGATACACACAAGTTACATTAATTCCCATTACAGCTATTGGCTATTCAATTTAGATCCTAATACCATGCCAGTATTTTCCCCACAAAGTCCCCAGATATCTGCCTGTAAAACCTTGGTAGGCTTTTGGGTTAAGTTTTTTAAAATGCAAGTCTAATTCAATCTCTGCATTTTACTGTGTAGAAACAAGTCTCAATGGAATTAATTCAGTAATTTATTCAATTTACAAAGGCATTTAGTAGCTTAACTGGTCTGTCCTATGGTAGAGTATTTGGTATGACCTCATGTTCCTTCTTATGGTAAGTTTATGAATTTATAACTCATAATTACCAGCAGTTTTTTTAAAAATTAGATATTTTTAAAGAAGTCCATTTTTTTGAACCAGACTATGAAGCATCTGAATGATGAGTTAATTTCTAACTCACCAATTCTCCCCAGAGTTCTCAAATTCTAAAAAATATATTTTAGACCTTCACATCAATATTATTCCTAAATTCTTACATTTTTTAAGGCAATACCAGAGGTCTTCACACATTATTATTGGGTCATCTAAGCTCCCCTTCCTAGAGCTCCATTTGACTATATAAGATCTTTTGGAGAAAAAAAGAAAAAAAAAGAACACCAAAAAAATTCTTATTAACAAATATCTTAGCAACATAAAAATAGTTATGTCATAAATTAAAGATAATGAATTAAGACAATTCTACCATGTGGCATAAATTCTATTGCCATATTCTTATTTCTTATTTTGCTTTCACATTATGTTCTAAGAAGCATCAGAATTCATTTTTCAAAATCCTCTGCTATAATAAAAATGTATTAAAAAGCCCTAATACTTTCAGGCTTGTTAGCACATTTTCAAAGATAACATTAGATGTGTAGCCCCAAGTGGGAATATTAAAACAACACACATATCAAGCTATTGGACTTGAGAGGAAACTAAGTTTGTGGTATGTTTTGTTTGCCCTGATTTACAGTTCGAACATAACTTTTAGTCATGCATTATTAACTGGGGATAGGACAGGAAAAGGATTTTATTGTCCCAAGATTAATTAATGGCTGTTCTTTAGTAAAAATTGCCTCAAAGGCAGAGTTAGCTGAAACAATTTCCCCTTCTATTCTGGGGAACTTGCCACTCCACCTGATAACTCAACTTTGTAGAATCCTAATACCTTAAAGGAAACAAACAAAACAAAACAAAACAAAACAACCTATCACAAAGCTGAGCTACCCATTGGAACACAGACAAATATTTGACTCAAAGGAAAGCCTCAATTTATGTTCCTTTTATATCTTGAAGTGCAGAGAGAGGCTTCTCGCTTATATCCTGAAATAACTAGTTCCATGGGACAACTTACCTATGACTTCCTGACTTCCTCTTCTTCAAAAGCATTTGGCTGGCACCCTGAGGAACTGAGGTCCATTCCATATCGTAAACAGCAGTGAACTTTTAACCTAATATGGCTGAAGGTTTCAGTATTAAAAAAAAAAAGAAGAAGAAAAGAATTAAGCATCAAGTGGTGACTTCTAAATGGACTTTGTACTTCATCACATTCTTTTTTTTTCCTTTCTATCTTTCTTCTTTTTGTTGAGAAACACAGCACATAGGGTATAAGGATCAAATTTTGGTTTCAAAGGCATATATCAGGTCACCAATGCCCCATTCTCATAAAATATCTGTCTTGCTAATACTTTATAATATTTTTTTCCTACAGACACACTGCTCGCTGTTTCTTCAGCTTTCAGTCATTGAAAATCTTTTGTGATTACCATAGCAATAAAAGCTAAATGGAGTATGCATGTGTCTTGGATGAGCCTTTATTTTTCTTTGTTATTTTTATCTTTGTTTTTCAGTAGTTTGGGTGTGGCTTTCTTTGAATTTTCCAATTGAGGCATGGAGTTTCTTAATTGTAAATTTTTATCTTTCATCAAATGCCCTTCAGGGGTTATTCAGGAATTGGGTAATAGTCTATATTGTTAAATCAGTTATTTAAATTTTTGCCATGTCATAGTATTTTATTTGACCAACAATGATATTTGGTTTTGATGGTAGTATTAGTTTTTAAATACATGAATAAGTGATAGAAGTGAGAATAATGTTTATCTCAGGGAGAGAGAGGATAGGTGTTACCTGGGAATAGGAATGGGGGAAACTCCTGGCAGGTGGGAAATGGGTAGAGGCTAATATATAAATATATATTAAAAATTAGTTGGGTTTTACACTTAAGATTAGTACACTGTATACATTTTACTACATGTAAATTATACCTTGATTTTAAAAATTAAGACATTTTTTCATTAATTATTATAACAAAAATGACGGTTACTATATTCTTGAAATTCCACACAGCACTAGCTTTAGGAACTAAAATAATAAATACAATGGCAATATTTATTTAAGTTGTTGATTATTTCTTCAGTAACATTTTTTGAGGCATCTACTTCATAGAAAGTATAGAAATAAAGCATTTCCTTGAGCTTATAGTTTAATATGGGGATAGGGGCATGTGGGTGGCTCAATGGATTAAGCACCGGACTTCAGCTCAGGTCATGATCTCTCTGTTTGTGGGTTGGAGCCTCACATCAGGCTCTCTGCTGATAGCGCTGAGGCTTCTCTGACCCTCCCCAGCTTGCGCGCTCCCTCTCTCTCTCAAAAATAAATAAACATTGAAAAAAAAGAGGGGCCAAAAAGATTTTCCTTTAATATAGGGTTACACATAGGTTTAGGTATGTTGTATAAGGGGAGTATTCCTATGATTGAGGAAAGTACAATGATTTGTTTTTTTAAAAACACATAAGTGGGATCAACAACCAAGTCTGACGGGTAGAGTATTAGGGAACACTCTGCTGGAGAGGTGGTAGTTGAGCTTGATGGGAACTTACAGAGATTAAAAACTAAGTAGAGAAACTTTTAAAAAGTAACCCAAAAATGTCATTGAAATATGTTGGTAGAGGAATAAAAAATTATTGCACTGCTTTTTCCCCATAAATGCATAAACCAGCTAAATGAAGTGCAATAGGTGCAGACATGAAGAAATTAACAGCGTTGTGGGAATACATTCTCATTGAATATGAAAGGTTCAAGACCAAAGTAAGTGTTAATTAAAAATTTGAAGGATGAGGGGCACCTGGGCGGCTCAGTCGGTTAGGCGTCCGACTTCGGCTCAGTTCACGATCGCCATCCGTGTCTGTGAGTTCGAGCCCTGCGTCGAGCCCTGCGTCGGGCTCTGGGCTGACGGCTCAGAGCCTGGAGCCTGCTTCCTATTCTGTGTCTCCCTCTCTCTCTGCCCCTCCCCCGTTCATGCTCTGTCTCTGTCTCAAAAATAAATAAAACGTTAAAAAAATTTTTTTGAAGGATGAGAGGAAAACTACTTCCGTGTTAGCTGGAAACAGAGTCTGGGAAAAGCTTTTTTCTAGTGAGGGACTTGTTAGCCAATAAGGCCATGTGATCTTGCTTCATTTGGTAGAATGATGAATACTTATGGCCAGTTGGGACTGTGCTTATGTAATACCTATTCACTTCAAAGACTCTGGCCCAAGTTCTTAAGATTTCCCAATATCTACAGTTTTTAGTCAGTGACTCCACTTCTTGTGCCATATTTTCTAGCATCAGACTTCAATCCCAAATTATTTAATTGCTAATTTCTCATCACCCCCAGTTGCCAGTGTTTCAACATTTCACTTCTCTCTGGCTTTGCTCCTACCCATTGCCCTATCTTGTTTCAACACTCCATTTCTGAATGGTCTTCTCTTCTCCCTTCCACAATTAAAAGTCATAATGCCTCAGTAAAATAAAAGTTTATCTCTCCCTCATACAAACTCTCACACAGATGTTCCTACTCACCGGGGGGCCTTCCAAACCATCATTCAGAATCCAGCTTCCCGTAGGGCTTGAAGTGCTGTGTGGATTCTCTTCCAGCTGGCAGATGGGGCAAGAAAAACTATAAAGAATTGTACAGGAGGTTTTAATGAGCTAAGACTGGCAATAGTTCAAATTACTCAGCTGACCTTCAAATGGCTAAAATCCAGTCACATGGTCACATCTAAATTCAAGGGAAGCTGGGAAGTGTAGTCTAGCCATCTGCTCAGGAGGAAGAGACAACGATTTTGGTTAGCCTATAGAACTCTCTACCACATTTGCTCATTACTTCTCTGTAGCCAATTTCCACTTAAATGTGGGCTTCCCAATGTAATAAGCTTCACTGCCAGATCTCTGCCAGGCCTATGGGCCTTGAGTTAACATGCCTGTATTTTGGCAAAGAGATTGCGAATATTCATACATTTAGTATATATGTATCGAATGCCTACTCAGTGGAAGGCATTGTTCTAAGTACTGGGGAAAAGCAGTAAATACAGTGAACAAAAATGCTAACCTTCATGTCATGCTTACATTATCACAGCACCTTCTCACAGCCTTGTGAGAAGAAAGAATACTAGGCACCTGCCTATGTTATAGAATAAGAAGGGCATCTGGAAGATCCTTTTGGTTAGAAATGTCTCCTCAATTCAGGTATCATCAATAGAGATTTAGTCACTTTAGTTAATCCACTAGCCCTCTTTCAAATACATTAAATATTAAATATTATGTTAAAATATCAATTCTTCTGGAAAGAATGACATTAAGTCACAAGACCTGTGTGAATCTACCTCTTGGATGCCTTTCTTTGATGCTGTTTCTTTGAGGAAAAATAGTGATATGTAGAAGAGTCCTCATAACCACAGAAAAGGAACATAGAAGACAAATTAAAGAAATATTTCTCACTTCTAATTTCACTTCAGCCATCTATGCATGTTATTGCAAGTACTTCTGCATTTATATGTACAAAACTTAAAGGGTAAATGTTATCAAGAGCCAAGATCTCACCCTAGAATATTAGAGCATGAGCTCATTTTCGAACCATTTACACTAGTCAAGTAAAATATTCAATCTCTAACTTCATGTGATGCAGGCCAATTTTATATGTCCCAAAAACCAACTACCTGTATGTTCTATCAACCTCATATTACCCTTTCTCAAAACTGGAAATATATACCCTTGAACCTTAGTTCAAGGAGATATTTCTCCCCTCCTCCTTTCCTGCCTTGAAATAGTTGAAGTTATTAAATCCAGTAAGTAAAAAGATTATAAATTTAAATAGTGGGATTTTATATGGAAGATTTGCTGTTTTCAGTGATCTTATAAAAGAGGAAATGGGAAGAAGAAACCCTATTACCTTCCTAGAAGCCAGAGCCCTACGCTAGGAATTTTTGCTTAAATTTAAAGAGTCCACAAAGTTCTTCAAAGCTTTTTCAGAAACTGAAAGTTTCAATAAAAATTCTACAATGATATTTGTGTAAAGTGAGCATGTATCCTTAATTATTGAATCTCTTGTCTTGCTAATAGGAAAATTTATTTGCCATTATTTCAATTTGCAGGAATTTACATTCTTATTTATCATCTCTCATAAATTCTGACAAAAATTAAAGTGAATAATATTGAAAATGAACTATTTCTATCTGGGCCAAACAATATCTAAACTTTTGTTGCATATGTATGTACATAAATACAAAGAAAGTCAACTATAAGAGACTTACATATTATTTGCTCTAATTCTTTCATTTTACAGATGAGAAAACTGTGACAGGTGAGGTGCCTGGGTGGCTCAGTCGGTTAAGCGTCCAACTTTCTCTCAGGTCATGATCTTGCAGTTCATGAGTTAGAGCCCCCGCTGGGCTCTGTGCTGACAGCTCGGAGCCTGGAGCCTGCTTGAGATTCTATGTCTCCCTCTCTGTTCATCCCCTGCTGACACTCTGTCTCTCTCCCCAAAATAAGTAAGGATTAAAACAAAATTTAAAAAAAGAAAAAGAAAAAGAAACTTGTGATAGGAAACCTTATGGAAATCCATGACCAACACTAGAAAGAACCCTCAAGTGTGGTCTCCCTTAAATTTTTTAAACATTTTTATTTATTTTTGAGAGCTAGAGATGGACCACAAGTGGGGGGAGGATCAGAGAGAGAGGGAGGTACAGAATCCAAAGCAGGCTCCAGGCTATCAGCACAGAGCCCAACATGGGGCTTGAACCCATGAACCGTGAGATCATGACCTGAGCTGAAGCTGGAAGCTTAACCCAACTGGGGCACCCGGGTGCCCCAAGTGGGTATCCTTTAAAGGAGGTCAGGAGTGTCAGCCCTATACACTAAGAACAATGTTACTAAATTAAAGAACTGAATTGGATTTTAGTTTCAGATCTAAATCAGATGAATGGGTTTTGAATTAGTTCTTAGGATAGACATCAATTAAAAATAAGCAAAGTTCAAAATCTGTTTTTTAACGAGTACTTTTAGTTTCCACTGAGTATAATTAATTGCACATGTTCTTGTAGGGTCAGTAGCTTAACCAACCCAATTCCTGTAATTACTTAGGGAAACAAATATTTTATTCTGTTTTGAAAATGGGTTTACCTCTGTTAAATAAGTTATCCTGAAGGAGGGTAAAAACTAATTCACAGCTTGTTTATCTATTCAGAAGAATACATTCCCATTCTGCCTGCACTGCAGAAATTGGAGGAAACTCAGGTCCAAGGCATTAATGCTGAAACTTTAAATCTGTTCATTGACTCTTTACAGGATTAACTTTCTAAGTATGCTTAAGTTCTAAGGCATTTGTTTGCAATGGAAGTCAGACTCCTTAAGCCTAATCAGGAGCTGTTGCTGCAGTTTATTTATAGTTCAGAAGGTCAAACTGATTCACTTAATTGGAAAACGTTGCTTCCTAGTCTGTGTGTCTATTGATGTACTGTACATTTGACGCGATTAGTTGCCAGGGTGAAATTCTAATATGACCTTTGTTAATAAGGTGCATTCTCCATAATGCGCTGTTTGCAGTTTCTAAGAGCCGTTTACATGATGTGCTTGGTAATCAGTTATACAGTGCAATTCCCATGGTGCAGAGAAAGATCCACTTTAATTGGAATAGTGCAGAAGGCTCAAATCTCAGAAAATTTTAGTAGTCTGTGGTTGATTGCTTGCAGAGTTCCACATATGCTTTTAAAATAGAAAAGGCATGCTCCTACAACAAGTCTGACATGCACTTTCAATTTGGAAAGTTGTGGTAAAAGATGTAAATATCATGAGGGAAGGAGTACATGAGTGACAGAATGGAAGGTTATGTGCTCTTCAGACAATAATTGCTCATAGTATAATTATCCCTCATTCACTTTGTAATGCAGAACACACACACACACACACACACACACACACACACAAAATGTGCTTTATGAGCTTGTTCTTAGAATTTCTATTTAAAAGAGCACTGCAATCAAAACCATTTGACCAACCCGTTTTTAAAGAATACCATTTGTGGATTTTCATGATGCTTACAGGGTACAGAAGACAAGAACACCCATTTTAAAGAGAAGAAAATAAAGTATGCTCTTTCAAGAGAGCAGCATTATGTCGTAGAAAGTCCCTTGCACCTGGAACCAGGCAGCCTGAGATCAGTGTTTGCTTTACCACTTACTTGCTGTGTGATTTTGGTCAGGTTTATTAACCTCTTTGAGGCTCTGTTCATTTATCTATGAAATGAGAATAATAACAGGCATCTCATAGGTGTGTGAGTGTTAAATAAAGTAGCACACAGCCTACTCTGCTGTAACATGAGAGTTCCTGAGACAATTCAAAAAATCAAAATATTAATATAACAGTTTTATTATATGTATTTTCTAATATAGTTCACAAAAAAAGCAATTAATGGCAAGGGAAATTTAGACAAGAAAAAACTTATTTTTCATGCAATATTTAAATAATAAAATACTTTTATAACAAATAAAATCTATAAAAACTAAATATCAGATCCAGAAGCTACATATCCCTAAGACACCCACTCTTTAACAGTTTTCTTTTGCTTACTCAAGAGCAATGCCTTGTCTTTTCTCACTACTACATGCTTTTTACACATTCCTATCACCTAGTTGTATTTCCAACAAAACACAAAGCCATTAAAATAGAATAACCCTGCTGATAAACACTACCATGTTTTTTGTCATAATCCAGTTACTATCAAAAGTGGCCTCCATAGTACAGATTTTCCCAACACCTGCATGGGGTTTTGCAAGAACCACTTGAGTAAGATTCTTAAGAATCTGGATTTCAGACCCCATTGCAGACTTGTTGATACAGTAAGTCTGTTAAGGAATCTGCATTTTAATGAGTACTCACTGAGCCTCTGACATACAAGGTCTGCAACATATACCTTACAACACAAAGGTAGGATGCAAATTATGTTTCCTAATTAATCTATATCCTTAATTGTGTTTAACTTACGAACACTAAGATTTTAAGATGAAATGGTTATACTTGAAAATACGAAGCACAAGATGTTAAAGTAATTATACTAGTAGTGATCAGGAACATTATTTGATTCTCTTATTTTTCCACTGCATAACTCCTAATCTTACAAGGCTAGGCAACAGGGACAGGAGCATCACAGAAATCAGGACTGGTGGGTGACAAGACTTCCTCAGGAAGCTTCGTGATAGTGGGTCCCTAAAATTATACTGAGGTTGAGAATAGCCCTCACTAAGCACTCTTGAGAAATCTCTCATAGACACCTAAAACAATATAGCGGGGACCTCAAAGACTTGCATTAGGGGTGGAGAGAATTATCTGGAAACTATTTATTACTTTTAAGTGTGGAGCCATAATTTCTAGCCCTAGGTTGGTCTGGCTTGGTGAAACACAGATATAGAGATAATATAGCAAAGATTCTAATAAAATCCCTCATGTAGATTTTCAAAATTAATTTAATATCAATTAATATAAGAGCAATTCTACTCTTACATTAAGGGTAGTGGGAAAATTTTTTTTCAATTTCCTGGATTAAGGTATTATAAATGAGTAAGAAAAATGCCATAGCTAAAGAAATGACATGGGTCTCCTTTAGCAAAGTCAGTGATCATTTCTTACTTTATCTTTATAAAGACCCATATTTCTAGATAGATAAATTTCTTAAAATGGAGATTCATCTATGTTCATTTTCTCAAAGGAGGCATTTTAAAAAGCTTTGCCTTTTATTGGTCTGAGAACAAAGTCAAATCAATATTTTTACATTTTCATCATTTAATGTATTTTAAAACTTTCAAACACTACTTACTACAATAATCAAATTACCTAATTTTTCTCTAACTCAATTCCTATCCAGAACATTCCTTTGTTCAATCCAAAATAAGAGCCTCCAACAAAAATAACATATAAGAACCAAGTCAGAATCATGTTGACATTACCTATGAATTATGCGCAATCATCTCTTATTTAGCTTTATCCTGAGCATCAGTGATGGCGTAAGAGTTGGATGAATTTTTTTTTTTAATTTTTTTTTCAACGTTTATTTATTTTTGGGACAGAGAGAGACAAAGCATGAACGGGGGAAGGGCAGAGAGAGAGGGAGACACAGAATCGGAAACAGGCTCCAGGCTCTGAGCCATCAGCCCAGAGCCTGACGCGGGGCTCGAACTCACGGACCGCGAGATCGTGACCTGGCTGAAGTCGGACGCTTAACCGACTGCGCCACCCAGGCGCCCCAAGAGTTGGATGAATTTTTAGAATAGCTATTTTCAAAACCAAGTTGTAAAATGAAATATCAGTTACTTGTGCACAACTGATAATTCATCTTAAAGGTATGGTAAAAGGTCTCCTGAGCTGTGTGCACTATTAACCTGCAGACACAAAACTTGCTTCAAATTTTAAATTCTATTTGCAAGGTTTTCACACTCATCTCACATAATTTTTTTTTTTACATGTTGTATCCTTCACTTGATCTGATAGACTACCAGATGCTTTATGCCTCATGCTTCCTCACCCTCCTTAAGTGTGTATTGCTTCTATCTCTATTTTTCATCACGTGTAATAGTAAAACACTTCTCTTATGTGGAAAACTAAATTACTAAGCCTCCTCTGGTAAGAAATGTTTGGGTTTTTCACAGGATCTGTTTTCTGAGCAAGATGCCTCTACACTTTTCTTAAATTGAACATTCACATGTTTTCAGAATAGAACAAGTAAATTTCAAGACTGGAAAGCAGAGCCACACTGACATGTAGCTGGCTAAGCACCAGAAGTCCTCTTCATGAGTGACAGCATCACCAACTGCACATACACTGGGGCTGGCTCTAGCTCACTGGTAGTGAAGTCAGAGAATCCATATGTCCTGGGGACCCAATAGAGGTAGGAATTTGTTACAAATTAACAGGTAAGAACAAGCCATTGGAGTTACTACAGTAGACACAATGATGTGGCAGTGTTGTAGACAGATGGCACATGTTAATATTAGGGTACCTGATGGTGCTTGGGTGGCTCAGTCGGTTAAGCGTCTGACTCTTGATTTCACCTCGGGTCATGATCTCACGGTTCATAGGTTCGAGCCCTGTGTCGGGCTCTGTGCTGACAGCATGAGCCTGCTTGGAATTCTCTCTGGCTGCCCCTGATCCTGCTTGTGTTCTCTCTCTCTCTCTCTCTCTCTCTCTCTCTCTCTCTCTCTCTCTCTTTCTCTCTCTCTCTCTCTCTCTCTCTCTCCCTCTCTCTCTCTCAATAAATAAGGAAACATTTAAAAAAATAAAAGTAAATAAAAAATAAAATTAGGGTACCTGATTCTAGTCACCATAAGTGGTCAATTATATTCTTTCTCTGGGTCTCTATACTCTCAGCTTCAAACTGAAAAACCATGTAAGAGCTAACCTTATTGGGTAGGAGGATTGCACAATGTCCAGAGACCAATAAATGGCTCTGTTTTCTTTCACCCTTTATATCAGAACTTTATATGAATATAGTAATAGCCAATTTACCAGAATATAGCAGAAACTGCACTTTTGCCTCATTTATATTTAGGTTAAAAAATCTGAATCATTAAATCAAACTATGAAAAATAAAAATCCAGAGGGAAGCAATAATCTTAACACAAGTGCTACAAGCAACTGACAAAAGTAGAGATACTGGGTCAAGTCTATCTGGTGATTGTTTCCCAACACTGACTTCCTTAAAAATAACTGAAAACTAGTAAATTTTCAGACATGGTTTTCACCACATCTGTCTGATTTTTTCAGAGCTTTCTAATGCTCGTTGTATTGATTTCCATCTCTTAGATTCATTATGTCTCTGAAAATGGTAAATAACTTAGCTGCTTTAGATGGGAAAGGTGACACTAGATAAAATGGGGTGATACACCTGCTGTGCTTGGTCTCCCCTGGGCCCCTTCCATTGACTTTTTTTTTTTTTGCACAAGAAAGGAGAAAAAGTAGTGTTGCCCATAACAAGTCATTTCTACATTGTTGCAGTGAATACAACAGGATCTTATCATTATTATATAATCCAGGGCAAAACACAGCAACATGGGGCTGGAGGCACAGTAACAGATTCCACACAGAACCTCAAATTGGATCGAGGTAGTATGCTTTGCCATAGCTGCTTTTGCAACTACATGGGATTATGCTGGAGCTTTCAGTGATGGGAGTACGAGAGGCTCAGAAAGCCCTCACTCAGAAATTCTCAGCGTGGCAGATCTCACCTTGGAGAAACTGCCAATCACTGCCACCACTTGAGTATCTTTTTCTTAAAGCAAGCTGGCAAAATTCCAACACTAGTTGAACAACTGTAACCAGATGTATCCCTGTATATTCTGCTAAAACGTGTATTCTTTGAGCTTCTTGCAGTGAAGTATGGTTTGTATAAGGTTTTATGTTGGAACTCTTATTTTTCCAATTCACAATCCCAATTCTGGGATATTCCTGGTGTGCCCAAGGGAGTGCTTCACCAAATGTATCACCCAAAATAAAGATTTATATAACCAATTTGATTGTAACTTAATGATAAAACTTAGTCTAATACAATTTCCTGACTCCCTTGCTTTCTATCCCAAGTCTCAACCTCCTTTTTTCTGCCAACAGAAGAAAAATGACCCTCAGCTTATTTAACTCTCTCAGTGCTTCACTGTCAAAAGGACTAACTTCCTGCTGTGTCATCTATAGTTTCTATGTTCACTTCCCGATTCCAAATTACCCCTAGTTATTCTTATTCCCCACCCTCAATAACTTTAATGATCATTCTCATTATCTTCTCACCTTGCTTCTCTGGCCAAACACTAGCCAAATAGGCCCTTATTTTCCCTGAGTTTTCTCAGTTGTGACCCTAAAACTCTCCTTTTTCTTTCATCTCTCCTACGTTTGTAATCTTTTCTCTAAATTGTTCTCAAATATCTCATTCTTCAATCTCAAGTATATTTGATATGTGCAAAAGAAAGTAAAGTGATCTGAAGAATATAAAGATAAAGAAAATGAGATTATCCTGTGAAATGTACACTACCTGGTACAACAAAAAATAAAAGAGGAAGTATATTCTCTATGCTCACAAAATCAAGCTATCTAACTAGTTTTGTCATCAATATTAACATAGCTAAGGAAATATGAAAATACCAGCAGAGGGTCATATTTAGAAATGAAGTATGGAAAAAGTGAGTCCTAAAAGGAATTTTGGTAATTCATGTTCACAAACTTTCAAGCCCTTTAAAAGGCAGTCTCTGGCAGACGCAAATAATCCAATTACTAATAAGACACATTCTACTGTGGTACAAAGATTTTTCAGACTCTTCTCTGGACTATAAGTAATATTTCTCAAGACTACTTGCCTTCCTAATTTTATTTGTACCAAAATAAACATTGTTATAAATACTAAATTCAGATGCCTAGGCACATTTATATCAAGAATGCACATCAGAAGATGTTCATTGTCTTTTCACCAAAAAGGAAAATGTCTAATTGTAAAAGAATTATTTGGTATTCTGGATTATAAATCCATCTCCAGTGAATTTAAAAAGTATATCTAATCATATCCATATTGATTGATGAAACCCAGTTTACATGCTTGCAAAGCTAAGCTCCAAAAAATGTCACCCTATAAAACCTCTTGTCCAGCCAAATAACAACAAATATACCTCAGCATTTTTTTACAAACATCAATATCAACAAAATAAAAAACATATTTTTCTTTTAAAATTAAGAGAAAATTATTTGCAAATCTTTAGCCATCTGTATATATTATATTGCCCTCCCAATTATATCTAGTCATTATATAATTCCTTCTGGGAATGCATATTTTTGTTTATTAATTGATTCAAGATAATACTTTTTCAAGATTCAGCAACTGCTCACAACAGACAGTTATTCAGGTTATATATTTATCACAGACATCGTTAGATTACTCCTGACACCATTTTCTGCTGCTTCTTACTTGCCAATTTTTTTTCAAGATTGCATAGTGATTCGCCTCAAGGAATAATTATAGTCGGTTCAAGCCCGTCATGACCATCCTGTCCTCTTCTTCCAGACACTAATTTTTCTAGCCTCTTATTCACAGCAAGAGAGGACCCAATCCATTCTTCTGGTCAATGAAATAGCAGGTAAGTTTTCTATGGGGTAGGAAAGCTCTTGTTCCTTGATTTAAAAAAAAAAAAAATAGCAGATAGGTAAGGAACATTTACTCAAACCACCTCTTCTCCTGCTTCCTGCCTTTGAATATGTTGTGAGAATATGATACTTGGAGGTGGTACAACCATCTTATACCAGGAGAAGAAAGCAAAGTAGTCACGAAGATACCAGCCCAGTGAATTGAGAAGTAACACCAACAAAGCCTGTTTTTTGCTTTCATACTTTGTAAGAAAACTATATCCTCCATTTAATCCATTATTAATAGAGCCAACATTGTTTCTATATATTTACTCTGGATGTAGGAAAATATAGTGAACCATTTTTTAAAATATTTTTTATTTATTTTTGAGACAGAGAGAGCACAAGCAAAGGAGGGACAGAGAGAGAGGGAAACACAGAATCCCAAGCAGGTTCCAGGCTCTGACCTGTCACCACAGAGCCTAAAGCAGGGCTTGAACTCATGAACTGCAAGATCATGACCTGAGCCAAAGTTGGATGCTTAACTGTCTGAGCAACCCAGGCACCCCTACAGTGAACCATTTTTATATTAGAGGAAATCTAGAGGAGCTGTACCTGTACATCTGGGCTATTTGTCTTTTCTTCTATAGCATGTCTTCCCCAATCCCAATTCATATTAACATGTATCTCTAAGTTTGCACTGTATCCTACATACTAACATCATTTTTGATGAATGGTTTGGTTATTTTCTATGAAAGCATGGTCCTACTGAATATAGCATGATCTTTGGCCAACATCAGCAATGCCCTATGTCCAATGACAATCCCCAGTCTCACATTTTTTAATGTTTATTTATTTATTTTTGAGAGAAAGAGAAAGAGGTAGAGAGAGAGAGAAAGAGAGAGAGAGAGAAAGTGAGAGAATCCCAAGCAGGCTCCACACCGTCAGCACAGGGCCCGATGTGGGGCTCGAACCCATGAATCATGAGATCATAACCTGAGCCAAAATCAAGAGTCTGACATTTAACCGACTGAACCACCAAGGCACCTCTCCCAGCCTCATTTTTAAGGTAAACATTTTGAATAGAAAAATTGGGATTTTATCCAATAATCCTTTCGCTTATTCATAACAACAGTATTCATTATGTATGCAAAACTGACTTTTGTGTATACTCATACACATATTTAAAATGCATTTAACAAATTACAGCAAACATTATTACAACATAGGCACTGTTACTCATCAGGTCTTTAACCGCTGCAGTTTCACAATACCCATTCCATCCTGAAAGGCTGGATCTATTTCTACTTCCACAGTTGGCCCATTTTGAGGCACATGACAGACAACTACAAAACGTCTTTCAAATTACATTGCCATAAGAAATTGTCAATTAAAACATAATTAAAAAAAGAAAAAAAAAGAAATCTCAGCTTGTCCAAAAAAAGGGGGGGGGGGTGCTTGAGAGATTATTTATATGTAACTGTTTCAACTGACACTTCATATCCAAAACCCAGTGTCAAACTTGTCTTAAATTACAAAAAAAGCTTAATTCTCTGACAATAATAATAATAATAACCTTCAAACCAAGAATTCAACAACACAGGAGGCTGCGATGTGATTGTGCATACTTTTATTTAAATGGGATAATTATCTCCTTCATTCTAAAAGTCAATTCTTCTCCATTTGTTTTATCTTCATTAAAATTCCTACCAAATCAGATATTGCAATATAAACAGGAAATATACTTTCCATGCAATCAGAAGATATTTTTAAAAGACTTAAATGGGAGGTGCCTGGGTGGCTCAGTCAGTTAAGTGTCCAATTTCGGCTCAGGTCATGATCTTGTGGTTTGTGAGTTCAAGTCCCCGTCGGGCTCTGTGCTGACAGCTCAGAGCCTGGAGCCTGCTTCGGATTCTGTGTCTCCTCCTCTCTCTTCCCCTCCCATGCTCATGCTCTCTCTGTCTCTCAATAATAAATAAATGTTTAAAAAAATTAAAATAAATAAATACATAAAAGACATAAATGCAAAGTGCCATTATTTTTAAGGTTGGGACTTCTTGGAACCAATTATAAAGGAGGTACATTTTGACATGCAAAGATGTGGGAAACAGTTATTCAGGAGGAAGAGAGCAGTAAAAAAATTGGAAATATAAAATACAGGGCACATTTTTGGGTTGCACAATTAGGTTAAAACATCAGAGACATGAATGGGAATGGTAGAGGACAAGGTGCAAAGGAAAATAGATTCCAAACCAAAGAAAGTCTTGTATAACATTTCAAGTTCAATACTGATAGTCAATATGGATAATGTTGAAGCTTTTTTATTAATTTTATGCAATCTTCACTCTTTAAATTTTTTTTAAGTTTATTTATTTATTTTGATAGAGTGAGCAGGGAAGGGGCAGAGAGAGAGGGAGATGGAGAGAATCCCAAGCAGGCTCTGTGCTGTCAGCATGGAGCCCAATGCAGGGCTCCAATTCACGAACTATGAGATCATTACCTGAGCCAAAACCAACAGCGGGATGCTTAACTGACTGAGCCAACCAGGCACCCCCATTTTTTACTCTTAACATAGGAAACAGAGAGCAGCTTACTTTACAATATGGCTCTTAATTTCATCCTAGCCAGTAAAAGGTGAGGATGCATGTGCCATAAGTGAATAATAATATTCATACAGTTCTCATCAGTCAGACCTCATGTATGAAAAGACTAACAGACCAGAACAAGGCAAAAATTGAAAACTATATTCTGGAGCTGGTAACATAACAGGAATTTTGGAAATCAATATTATGCAACATTTTATAATAATACCAACAATAAGAATTTATATGTGTATCAATAATGCTGAAAAAATATTATTTAAGACACATTTTTTCAAGGAAATTCAAAGAAGTTAATATCTTAGGATATCAGAAAGGGAATACACAATATATATTTGGAAATATAGTTGGAGAACAGTGAGAAAACCAAAAACAATGGAATTCTTAGGGTTTCAAGATGGTGTCAACATGTGAAAATAAATAAAATATGTACATGTAATGTGTGTGTGTGTGTGTGTGTCCAAAAATAGTTTTTTTTCTTTTGTGGTTAAAGTTGTTTCTGAAAACAGTAAGCCAAAGCCAAAAGAGTAATAAGAAACCTTGACATTTTTCGTAATGAAAAAGATTAAAAAGATTGTTTTTGTAAACACTGTTCATAATATAACAACTACTAGTTGTTACTCCTTGCTTAAAAAGATAAGGAAGTTATTTAAAGATGACATACATACCAGTTACCATAAAGACACAATGAACAAAGAGCATTCAGCTTATGGGGTTAAGGTAATATGTACTCTATCTTATCATAAGAAAATAGAGTTTGGGGCTATTTTATTTGTTGAAAGGAAGAAAGTTCTTCTATGATATTCTACTCTAGTTACTTATGCCTTATTTTTATTTCCTACAGGTTTTTTTTTTTTTGCTTTCGTACAATTTTTCTTGCATATTTTAATGGTACCTATTTTTCTTGCATATTTTAATGGGGAATTTTATTTACTTCCTACATTAAAAAAAATTAGTGTTTATTTATTTTGAGGGAGAGAGAGACAGAGTGAAAGCAGGGAAGGGGCAGAGGGAGGGAGACACAGAATCTGAAACAGGCTCCAGGCTCTGAGCTGTCAGCACAGAGCCCAATGCAGGGCTCAAACTCACGAACCATGAGATCATGACCTGAGTCGAAGTCGGACACTGAACTGACTGAGCCCACCAAGGCGCCCCATTCCTACTTTATTAATAGACAATTTTATTTGTTGGAAACATTTTTAATAGGAAATAAAATTTATGTACCTAAATTGCTATTTATACACCAACACTATGCTAATTAACTCACTATCTGTTCTCTACCTAAATTTAGTCTATAAATCCACTGCTTGTTAGTCAAAAGCCTTAAGACCCTTTGACTTTGTTTTCTCCTTTTAGTCCTATTTATGAAAATTGTTATCTAACAGATTATTTTCTGACAAAAACATGAAACTTACTTCTTCTACAAAACATTTAGAAATTCAAGTTTAGATTTGGGATCAGGGATATGAGAGCTATTTAACAAAATAGTGGAAGTTACATAAGTGCATAACATCTAAAGAAAGAATGAACAATAAAGAAGAAAGACAGAGATAAGACTGTGTTATGATTTAATCACCCATTAAAATGCTGTGGAGAGCTAGGCAAGAAGACATTGAAAAAGAAGACATCCAACCCGACAATAGGTATGTTCATTTCTTCACTCCTACCTCAGATGTCAAGAAAGTTTGCCTTTCCCTTTTACAAGATGATTACTTCATACCTTAACTTCTGTCCACAAATTTCCCACATTCCACCACTTTAGTACATATGATTGCCTCACACTTAAGATAAATCATTAGACAAAAATGTCATTATCTTCCAATCACAAATCTACACAACAATTTGTATTTACCTCCATATTTTTATTTCCTCCTGTTATAAGTGACAAAGTGAATCTTTTTTGTCTTTTTTCCAAGAAAGCAATTCCTATACAAGTGTTTTGGAATCTGTCCCTCACCAACTTTTCAAAGAATATTGTTCATTTATTTAGTCAATATATACTTACTGAGCACTTATTCTTTGCAATACATCATGTTAGGCACTGGAGATACAATTGTGACCACAGACAGACATAATCCCTCCACCCATAGAGTTTCAAGGATGCAGAAGACTGAGACATTAATCAAACAATCACACAAATAAACTTGTAAGTGTGTGCTATAAAATAACCTAATAATGCAATGAGAGCTCTTTAGAGAAATTAGGAAGAAGTCCCAGTAGAAGTGGTATTTTGCTGACATATGGAGCATCTATACATATTAATTTGGACTGAGAAAAAAGAGAAGTAAGCTCTAGAAATGAAAGAAAAATGAAAGAGTATTCTAAGTTTCTTAAAATGGCTAGTGTTACTAGCGCAAAGAAAATAAGGGAAAATCAAAAGAAATTGGACTGAGAAGTAGGAAGAGATCAGAGGATACAGAACTTTGTGGAACATGTTTAGGACATTTATTGATATCCTAAGGTTAATGGAAAGTTATTGGAGGGCTTTACATGTGGAGATGGAAAAATCATTCCTTCAGCAATGCGAGACTATATTCCAAGAGGACAGGAGGAGTAGTCAATATGGATAGACCACTGAAACACAGCATTTACAGTATTCTAGGCAAAATATTGTTAGAGTTTAATATAGGCTTTGGGGAAAGATTAAGAATTTTAGTTCTTTCGGGGCGCCTAGGTGGCTCAGTTGGTTGAGCATCTGACTTCGGCTCAGGTTATGATCTCATGGTTCGTGAGTTCATGCCCCACATCAGGCTCTGTGCTGACAGCTTGGAGCCTGCAGCCTACTTCAGATTCTGGGTCCCCCTCTCTCTCTGCCCCTCCCCTGTTTGTGCTTTGTCTGTCTCTCAAAAATAAATGAACATTTAAAAAATTTTTAAAAGAATTTTAGGTCTTTCATATCATCAACCTCAGTTTATAAACTGTTCTAATTTGACCCTATCTATTGCCTCCATTTTTTTTTTTTTTTGCTGTCACTTCACAGCCAAACTGCTCAAATGAATTGATTACATATGCAATATCCACACATTCAGTTCCTATTAAATATGGAAACAGCATAATTTCACATTCAACATTGAACCAGATCTGGTTAGAATCACTAGATACCTCCATACTGCAAAATTTATTAATATTCATGAGTATTTGGTATTACCTGATAACAGAAAGGGTCACATTGTAATCAGACTCACAGGAATCAAGACCTTGCCCAATATTAACTCTTACTATTAGTTTCAAGGATACACATAAGCATGAGATACAGGTAAAGCAGCAGGAGCTCTGGGGCCTCCTCCAGCTCCCAGGCTCTTTCTTCCAGCACACCAAGCACAGCGTGGCTCAGTTTAACAGATGACGTTTCTGAATAACTTATATAGCCACCCCAGTTACATAGAGACAACATTTGGGTTGTAAAACATCTCTGTTTATATAATCAAGTAATTCCACACTTTATGTGACATTTCCAAGGAGCCATGCCCCGTTAATCCATAGATTCCACGTATATTTACCCTAAGCAACCCTAGACAACTCATTAAAAGCATTCCATAGATAGGTGACAGTCTTGCCAGCAAAAACCATTTTTTTGTTCTGCAGTCGGTCATTAGTTTGTTTATAAAGCATCAGACCCAGTCACTTGCGTTCTCCCCCTCCCCACCCTTGAAGTGCCCTGCCCCCCACCCACATGCCCACTTGCCAGAGTGAGTGAACAGATTATGGGCATCTTGTTTAACCGTTCACTTCCAAGTTTTAAGAAACGGTCATAGGCACAATGTCTCATATATTACAATAGAACGAATTTAAAAAATTTTTTATACTTGTTTGTTTTTCTATCACCTAAAGATAACATGTAGGGGCGCCTGGGTGGCTCAGTTGGTTAAGCATCTGACTTCCACTCAGGTCATGATCTCACAGTCCATGAGTTTGAGTCCTGCATTGGGTTCTGTGCTGCCAGCTCAGAGCCTGGAGCCTGCTTCGGATTCTGTGTCTCCCTCTCTCTGCCCCTGCCCCACTCATGCTCTGTCTCTCTCTCTCTCTCTCTCTAAAATAAATAAAAACATTTAAAAAATGTAAAGATAACATGGAACCTCTCAGATGTAACATACATGCCCTTCTACAATCTGTCACTAACCACCCTATATAGCTTCGATTTCTGCTTCTCTCAAGCACATTATAATTTTGCCATTCTAAAGTTCCTACTCCAAACCCAACATGTTCTTTCAGATATTTCTGTTGGCTTTCTCTCTTTTTTTCCTGACACACAGTAGGCTCTCAGTAAAGACTGGCCAACTTGAGTTTGGCCACTGCTTATCTATAATAAGGTGAGAACTATATTCACATTAAGTAACCCAGAGAAATAAAACTGTATCCTAAATAGTTACAAGAAACAAGGGCATACTCTTAATAAGCCTGAAATATTCTCAAATTTACCTTGTTAGTAACTAGAAGAGAAGTGAATTAAGCTGATCGCTTTAATTGAAATGAAATCAGACTAACCTAATTATACTGTGGCATAACACAGACCCTCTACACAATGAAAACATTTGTCCTACTGTTGCAGACCTGTAAACATTGCCAGTACTCTGGTGATGCCTCATTTCCCTCAAGCTCTTTCCAAATGCAGCAAAATGTATTGATGCATACAGTGAGGTCAGTAATGAATTTTCAAGGTCATTTTGCAAATAAGAGCAAACAGTTTCTTTGACTCTTCCTAGATGTCTCTGCATAATGGGTTGCTTCTGCTGAATTCATTAACTTTCTCACCATGCTGTAAACTAATTTTCTGCGACCCTCATTATAATCTACATTTATATAACCCACATTGGATGTTCAAAACACTCTAATAACTTGCCTCACTAATCCATAAATGACGTTTTGAAGAAAATAGAGAGAGTTGTCACATTCCCCTTTTTATTCTCAAGGATGAAGAGTTGTGGGTCAATTTGCTTTGGATCTATAAAATGAATCCAGAAACCAATTTCCTAATAACGAGTTTGCTACTCCTCTATCTGTGTCTAAAATTTTACGTAAACATTTATAAAATATTTTCTCTTCGGCTGTTCTTAATGTAAGAGCTGCTGGCAAAAACAAGCAAATACACAAAGGATGACCACATTGTGTACATAAAGAGTCAGCCCAACAGAATACCGGTGGAAAGGGAAATGTTGCCTTCTGACATCCTCTCTTTCCAGGCAGGTTATACCCAGACATACCCTTTCAGTGGACACTGTGTCTCACTATATCTATTCCACTCTTCCTTCCCCTGGTATCTCTTTTTCCTGTTAGCTAGTAATCTATAACTCAGATTCCTATGAAAAATGTAAAACTATAAGACAGATCTGGGATAATTTTTTGTAGGGAAGCCAATAGCCTGACATTCTGCATTATACACAACATGTACCATTAT
The DNA here is from genome assembly GCF_007474595.2 of Lynx canadensis. NCBI lineage: Eukaryota > Metazoa > Chordata > Mammalia > Carnivora > Felidae > Lynx > Lynx canadensis. The sequence continues at coordinate 159,409,318 of NC_044306.2, forward strand.
AACAACAACAAAAAAAAACACACCAGGAAATTTAAATTAGTATTGTTCTATGCAGTAAGAATCTAGAGTATCTGTTCTTAGGTGCTTTCATCTTTTTGGATATGTGTGAAAAACTTACTTTAATTGAGAAACTCCACTGTTGGCCCATGAAGCTCTGGATCCATGCTACAATCCCTAAATATTCACCTTCAATATCTAGGAATGGATATTTTGAGTCCACTATTACAATGTAACATCTAAGAGCTGTTACATTTCCCTAGAGGACTTGTTATTAGTATAAAGTAATAAGTCTGGTAATACGATCTTAGGGCTACCAGAATGTAGCCTCCCTCTCATTCATCCTGCACTCCCTCTGCTACTAATTTTCTCCCACCACTTGCTGGCATCTACAATTTTACCATTACATCTTCATCCCTTTGGGATTCTAGTTTCTGTTCAAATAAATTTCCTTTTTGGTTAGGTAAATAGTTTATCATCTAAGCTATGTGAAAGCATGAAGCTGTGTAAGCTGCATATGAAAAGGATACCATTATAAATATGGGAGAGCAGAAGACACAAGCCCAGGGTCTCAGGAGACCAGAATATGCAGTCACCCTTATTAGTACCTTAATATCTTCTCAGTAACTTCTGAATGCAAGAGAGTGACCAAAGGAATGTACCAGTGACTGGAAGCAAATGAACTGTATCCAAGGTATGTGAAGGGGTAAAGAGTAATTAATTTGGGTTGTAAAAGGCAAATATTATGAAGTTCACAATTTGTCCAGACGCAGCCTAGATTCTATGGTTAAATGGTTACCCAGTAACTGGAATTAATAGGCATAGTGGTTCTAATAATTGTCCACTTAATTTTAATTTTAGCTGCCGAATTCAAAGATAGCCTTAATCTTTGAAACTAATCTTAAGGGAAGCAAGTCCCCAACTATTGTTTTCTCAATATTTTGGCCAGGTTCGTGTTTGTTAATTTTCCTTATTATTTACCTCTTTACCCCCAAACAGGGTTTGGTTTGGTTTTGTTTAACAAAATGTCCAGGGGCATTTGAGTAACTGGTAAGTATGTCCATATTGTAGACATAAAATGTGAGATTTCACAAATTGCCCCTTGCAGTATATATGATGCTATTCAACATATTTTATAACAAGTAAATAGCTTTGAAATAAATACTACCAATAAAAGTCTTTCTGCTAACTTGCTGAGTTACCCATCCTTCAAAACCCATTCTTTATTTCATTTCCATATTTATTATTTTATTTATTTTCTTTATCCATAGGGTTTAAAGTTATATTCTCCCTCTACCCTGTAATGATGAAAACTGTTTCACCAGAGGGGCGCCTGGGTGGCTAAGTCAGTTGGGCATCTGATTTCGGCTCAAGTCATGATCTCACTGTGCATGGGTTTGAGCCCCAGGTCAGGCTGTATGCTGACAGCTCAGAGCCTGGAGCCTGCTTGGGATTCTGTCTCTCTCTCTCTCTCTCTCTCTCTCTCTCTCTCTGCCCCCACCCCCACTCATGCTCTGTCTCTCTCATTCTCAAAAATAAACATAATTTTTTTTAAATTACAAAAAAACACAAAACCCTGCTACGCCAGAAAGAAGGCAGCGTCAAACTGACCCATGGTACTAGGAGAGAGGAAGCCAGAAAATGATCAAGTTCCCTACAACTGACGCGGGTGCATTATGTTTGTTATGGGGCGGAATCCTGAGGCAAATGGAAAATAAATAGGCTTTGGCACAACCAACTCCATGGTTTTCTGGGGGCCTCTGTTGAACACACATTATTTTTCTTTTCTGTCTCAAATGAAACACAGGATCATAATTTATATCTCACCAATTGTGCATAAAGTGCTACATTAGGGAGGATGGAGGAGAGATGGAGAATGAATAAGACTCAGTCCCTTTCTTTAGATTCTTAACATATACATGAATACCAGGTGGGTTAAAATATGTACTTGGGTTATGTTTATTGAGGCACAGTAATCGGAAGCCATGGTTTGTTTCAACTCAAAGGACTTGGAAAGATTTCTCATACAAAGAGACATGATTTATGACATGAAGCATTAAATTCTGGTAACTGAGGAGTGCAAAAGGGTAGCTTCATAGACATGTGGCCTCTGTAATGACACAGGGCACTACATTTGAAGTTCCACTGTTGCCATCTTGAAATATTTAACAATTTTTGAACAATGGGTATTGCATGTTAATTTTGCACTAGGCCCTACAAATGATCTGGTCCTGAGTGAGGAAGAGCAATCCATCCCGTGCATGTGGCAAGATTAAAGTTACCGGGCCACAAAACTAATCAGTACTACTTACTGCAAGAGAGGGCTTGTGGTAAGGGTCCTGTTAGTGGGAAACTATTTTGCAAAGAAAGGTTGTGCCAGATCCTGGGGGTCTGGGTTTTAGTGTTAGAGTCCAGAATTCATTCTAGAACCACTCACGTCTTTGCAGATTTTAAAGATAAATTCTATCATTAGAATTCTATGGTGATGTGAAGGATGGACCAAAAGAGAAGAAGAAATTGAAAGCCAATGAGTTCAGATAGAATGTTAGCAAAGTGGATTTGGTGAGAAGTAATGAGGGCTTAATAGCATATATGAGCATTGAAGGTAGTGTCTAAGACACAGTTCAAGGGTTAGCCATCTTCTTCCTCATCCTGATGCTAAGTGTATCTCCACTGCCTTTCTCTAACACCATGGAGAATATTACTATGGCCAAGTTACTGTGGAACCTCATTTCTTTCTCCAATGTTACGCTGAACACATTCCATAATAATCAAATTATCCAGAATAAAATTTGGGGTAAGATATTCCCACCTAATACTTCAGGAAATCTTCACAAAGCATAGCATAATTTGAAAACTTTTTAAAATTACTATTACTTTAATCAGACTAGAAAAGAAACTGATACTTAATAACCATCTCACTTTTTTCATAGGTACTTACCTTACCTTGGTTTTAAGACTTACATATGTTCTATAAATACTGCTTTCTCTCAATCTATTCTCTTCTTTGGGAACTCTGACAACACATGTTTTGGATATTCTCATTTTGTCCTCTTTTTCTCTTAATCGCTCTTATATTTTCCATTCAGCTGTCATTCTGGATAATGTCTAGATTAATTTTCAAGTGTGCTACTTCTCTTTTGATTCTATCAAATCTGCTGTTTAACCTAGTCATAAAAATTTTAATTTCAAAGGGTATCTTTTATGAGTTCTAGAATTTCTACTTGGTTCTTTTATCAAATCTGACTGATATTTTATTTATAGTCTTTATGTTTTATGATTCTGAGTCTTTCTGTTGTTAATCTTTTTTTTTTACATTTTTATTCAATTTAATTAAACTAAAAACAATGAAACAGTCCACCCATATTTTAACCACCCCCTCCCTCCGACAGCCACCAATTTGTTCTCTGTACCAATGAGCTTGTTTTTTTCTCTCCTTTTTAAAATTTTTTTAAAATATTTTTTTAGGGGCGCCTGGGTGGCGCAGTCAGTTAAGCGTCCGACTTCAGCCAGGTCACGATCTCGCGGTCCGTGAGTTCGAGCCCCGCGTCGGGCTCTGGGCTGATGGCTCGGAGCCTGGAGCCTGTTTCCGATTCTGTGTCTCCCTCTCTCTCTGCCCCTCCCCCGTTCATGCTCTGTCTCTCTCTGTCCCAAAAATAAATAAACGTTGAAAAAACAAAATTAAAATATTTTTTTAAGTTGATTTATTTATTTTGAGAGAGAGAGCACTAACACGCTAGTGGAGGTGGAACAGAAAGAAGCGGAGAGAGAGAAGCCCAAGAAGGCTCCCTTCTTGCTGTCAGCTCACAGCCTGATGTGGGGCTCAATCCCATGAACCATCAGATCGTGATCTAAGCCAAAATCAAGAGTCGGATGCTCAACTGACTGAGCCTTCAGGCGCCCCAGTCTCTCTTGCTTTTTTTAGATTCCATGAGAGAAATCAGATGGTGTTTATCTTTCTCTGTCTGACATATTTCACTTACCATAATGCCTTAAAGGTCCATCCATGTTGTCACAAATGGCATAATTTTATCTTTTATCCTTTTTATGACTGAATAATATTCCGTGTGTGTGTGTGTGTGTGTGTGTGTGTGTGTGTGTGTGTGTGTCTGTGTCTGTGTCTCTGTGTGTATATTTCTTTATCCATTCATCCATCCAAGTGATAAACACTAAGTTGTTTCCATGCCTTGGCTATTGTAAATAACGATGCAATGAACATACAGGAACACATATCTTTTCAAATCAGTGTTTATATTTCCTCTGGATAAATATCCAAAGTGGAATTCCAGAAGTGGAATGTTTTGAGGAAACCCCATACTGTTTCCAGAGTGGCTGTACCAGTTTGCATTCCCACCAAGAGTGACAAGGGTTCCCTTTTCTCCATATTCTCACCAACACTTACTATTTCTTACCTTTTTGATAATAGCCATTCTAATAAGTGTGACGTGATATTTCATTGTGGTTTTGATTTTCATTTCCCTCATGAGTAATGATTTTGAACATTTTTTCATGTATCTGTTGGCTATCTGTTTATCTTCTTTGGAAAAATGTCTATTCAGATATTCTGCCCATTTTTTTAATCAGACTGTTTTCTTGCTTTTGTTTTTGTTTTTTGTTTGGTTTGGTTTGTGGGGGTGTTGTTTTGTTTTGGTTGCTATTGAGTTGTGTAAATTATTTATATGTTTGGATATTAGCCCCTTATCAGATGTATGATTTGTATGTAATTATTTTCTCCTATTCCTTAACTTGCTTTCTCATTTTGTTAACGGTTTCCTTCCTGTGCATAAACATTTCAGTTTGGCATAGTCCCACATGAAAACTTTTTTTAAAATGTAGGGACAGATATTAAAACAACTATGTACATACATCTCTCTCAAAAGGGTTCTCACTGTATACCCATCTCTCTGAGGTTTTATACCTGAAATATCCTCCCAACTTCTTTTTTCCTTTAATGGTGTTTCAATGCTCAAATTCCCAACTGTAAATAAACCAATAACTAGTTTAAAATGCTAGCCTTTGTTTTGAAACAATTATATTAATTAGAGGCAAACCATTTTTTGCAATGAAACACCCTAAAAATATACTAAAAGCCCAGAATCAATACCCAAGGGCTGAAAATAAATCTTATCTAATAGTGACTGTGAAGCATTGATTTTATTCAAAGTATTGACTATGCTGTGTAAAGTGCATTCTTGCTTCATTTTATATCAACCACATCCAGAAAATTGCACAGATTGAGAATGCTATCTTCAGCCTCAAATAGAATAGATTTAGCCTTGAATGTAAACTCTGGCTTACCTTGCCTCATCAAAAAGATTGGAGTTTATAGGTTTTGCTCAAATGGTACCCTTCTTGTCTAGTTAAAATACAGCATCTGGAATCTGAGCTTCAGGTTAACCAAATAACCATCTGTTAAGAAACTGTCAACATAGAATGTTAAAATTCTCTGTTTCACTTGCAAAGTTTTCTAGAAATTAACAGTTTTCTGGTGATTGTGCTATGTGTAATTATAACCTGAGTTGGGTTCATTAGCATTCCTTTGAAAATTCAACACAAAAACATTAACACAGCCAATTTTCCTACCTCTTGCTCTCTCCCACTACACACATACCCATAAAACTTTCTCTCATTCTCTCCTCACCCTGCTCCAGCCACATTGGGTTCCTTGCCTGTTTTTCAAATGTACATTCACATTGCCATTGATGACCTTTTGTCCTTTTGTTCCCTATGTCTGGGACCTTCTTACTGATGTGCATGGCTTGTCCCCAAGTTCCTTCAGGTCTTTGTTAAAATGGCACCTTTTCATTGATGACTTCTCTGACCACCCTCTTTAAAATTGAATCTCATCCTCAGCTGTCCCTTTTCTGACTTTATCGTCCTCCATAGAACTTGCCAACTATGATACTATATAGATCTCATTACTCAGTTTACTGTGTGTATCCACTGCCTATATTGTTAAATTCACATGGGCAGGGATTTTGAATAGTTCGTGCTCTTCACTGGATCTCCAGTGCCCACAATAGTGTCTAGCACACTGCAGACACTCAATAAATATTATATTAAATGAATATATATTCACACAATAAATATTAAATAAATGGAAGTAGTGCCATGGATTCTTTATTCTGAATCCACCTCTACCCTAGAGAACTCAAGCTGAACTTGCCTTCAAGTCTAACCTAAAGCAATGATCACAGCAGTCACAAGGACAGAGCCTACTGACTTTCAAACATTGGAGTATCAGAGTTATCAGTCAGCCTCTGTAAGTTCTCTTATTTATGTCACCTCAATGACTGTAATACATTAACAGAAAAAAGAAAACTTACAATTAACATGCCATGAACCTGTCTTGGTCAGCTTAGGCTGCTATAATAAAATGCCATAGACTGAGTTACTTAAACAACAGAAATGTATTTTCTCACAGCTCTAGACATTCCAAGTCCAAGATCAAGACACAAGCACAGTTTCTGGTGAGAACTCCCCCTCCTGGCTTATAGATGGCCATCTTCTTGCTGTGTCCTCACATGCTAGGGAGAGACAGCAAAACTCTCTCTCTAAGGGCCCTAATCCCATTATGAGGTTCCCCACCCTCATAATTTCACCTAAACCTAAAACTATTTCCCAAAAGCCCCATCACTGTCTACCATCACTTGGTGAGTTAGGGCTTCAAGAAATGAATTTTGGGGTGGAACACATTCCTCCTTAGTATTAACACGAAGTACAGAGGCCATGCAAATATTTCTTAATTTGTCTCATCAAATTGTCTTTCAAAATTGGCTTCAGGTAGGTGTCCCTTCTTCCTCTCTCCTCTCAATTTTTTGTTTCTCCATTCCTCAGGTGCATAAGTTATTTTTGCTTTGTTTTCATTTTTATCTATATTGGATATATTGGAACTATTCTGTTCCAATCATCCTGGCTTCTTCCCTGAGGTCAAGGTTATAAAGATCTTTATTTATGTTTTCATCCACTTATTTATGGTGACAAGGATTTTTATATTTTCCAGATTTCCACTCTCTTTTGCATGAAGGGTCTTAAATATAACCAAAGGCTTCTTGACCTAATACTGTATCCCTCTCAATAGCAGAACTTGATAAATTAATGTTAAATTGATAATTATTTTTTACTTGATTTTATTAAAGAGACTTTCCTTACCTAGATAAGAGGGAAATGAATGTGGGACGCTAAGAGACAGAACACTTTATCCTGTCACACATGGCTTAATTGCCTATTTTTGGACCTTAAGTCTAAAGGCCATAACATAAAAATAATGTATTTGATATTACTAAATAAGAATCCATGGCCCCAGTTCTATGGCCCCAATCCTCTCTAGCAATCTATAAAATCGTACATTTCATTTAGTTGTCTTTTCTGCTCATCATTTGTATCCTGGAAAAGACATAAATCAGATACTTTATATCACTTTACAACAAGGCAAATATTCCAAAGAGTTGGAAAAAGTAGCAATATACTGTGACTTCTTTGAATCATTAGACTCTCATACTGTTTTCCTTATCTAACATAAAATAAGCTTTATATTTACTGCTACAGATATGGAACAAGTAACTTTTTTTAAAGAATTTTTTTAAAATATTTTTAATGCTTATTTATTTTGAGACAGAGAGATAGAGTGCGAGCAGGGCAGGGGTAGAGAGAGAGGGAGACATAGAATCCAAAGCAGGCTCCGAGCTGTCAGCACAGAGCTTGACGCAGGGCTCGAACTCACCGACCGTGAGAGCAATGACCTGAGACGAAGTTGGACGCTCAATCGACTGAGCCACCCAGGCACCCCTGGAACAAGTAACTTAATTTCCACAATATTTAATTATTGCTTCCAGGAATTCATTAAGTAGTGATTATAAGAAATAGACCATCATTACAAAAAAGTGATTTATTGTAATACCTACACTGATTCTTTTTCATGTTTCTATATCATTTTGGGGGTTCATATCAAGTCAAAATTTTCCATACATGATGCCATCTATTTTATTTTTATTTATTTATTTATTTGTTTTATTTTAGAGACAGAGACAGTGTACACAAGCAGGGAGAGGGGCAGAGGGAGAGACAGAGAGAGACAGAGAGAGAGAAAGAGAGAGAATCTTGGAGGTGGGGCTAAATCCCATGACCCTGGGATCATGACCTGAGCTGAAACCCAAAGTCAGACTTTTAACCAACTGAGCCACCTAGGCACCCCAGTGCCATGTATTTTAAATAAAAAGTACATAAATACTACAAAACTAGTTTCTTGACAGTTCCCTTTTTGTGCATTAATCTGGAGATCAGTGTGTTGTTGTCGTTACCTTTATTTCAAAAGAAAAGTAGAATTCGAAATTAAACACAAGTCTAGATATCAAAGTTCCATAGGGAAAGTGTTTTCAGATAGATGTGTTAGCACCAGGGTTACTGATAGATTTTTGCTTGTGAGACTGGAATTTACTTTAAAATAATGATAAAATACAGGGGATAAGAATGAGAGAGAAATAACACATAAAATTACACAGCATAATTGTGTTAAATTAGTCTACTTAAATTTTCTTTCCTCAAGTTTCCCACTGATGTTAAAGTCTTTTAAGATAATAATAAGGTACTAAATGTCATCAGTAACACATCATTAACAACTCTAAATACAGAAATAACATCAGAGACCATTCCACATTTTCTCCTGATTAGTAAACCCTCCTGTTGATATTATCCTAATTAAATTAAGACCAGTTTTGTTCATAAAGATTGCTGATCTTTGTGAACGTCTCTAGAGTTCACACCCATTATAAGAGAATTATAGACCACAGAAATATGAAGACTTCTGCTCAGCTTCTCTCATTCTCCAAAAGAAATCATTTCCCAGCTTGTTTTTTGATAGTGACAAACCCTAAATGTTAATCATTAAGAAATCCTGCATGAAACTTTCAGCATCTTTATTTATTACAGGTTTAATTGTGATTCAAGAGGCATTACGAGATTGATGAAAAGAGGTAACTGCTGAATGGTACAGTAAATGTCATTGAGTTTACTTCATTTGAGGGTTTTAATGTAATTAATCTTACATGGTTAATATTCACAGAGGAGCTGAACTGGACTGGTGAATTTGGGCATTTCAGTAATAGGTAATGAAAGATGCAAAGATTGTGAATCCAAAAGCTAATTAGTTATGAAAATCACAATTTCCAAAGGATTTCATTTGTTGCTAAAATAATGAAGCCTAGTGGAACCCTTTTTTATACATGATTTTTTTCTCCTCTTTTAATTCTATAAATTTCCACTGTTACCACATACTTAACTATGCTTAAAATAATCACAAAGCAAATTGTAGGTGTGTAGCACAAGAAGGGTAACAACCCAGGAAATAACACAGTTAATAATTTCTGCCCTGATAGGAGTGGTAGGAAAAAAATGTTCTCTAGGTACAGCCATCAGCTTGTCAGTTTATACCAATTTCTTCCTCTATTTGTTGCTCTTTCTAATTACTTCATAACTCTTTAATTTGCTGATGCCTTTGGCACTTGCTTCATTAGTTTCTTTTCTTCTTTTACTCATATTAGCTTTCTTATTGACTTCAACATCAACATA